>NW_024884586.1:14620649-14747663 GCF_019232065.1 Centrocercus urophasianus | reverse complement strand
TCTCTCCCCTCCTTTCCCTCGGCTGAGCTAAAAATAGCCCCCGCGAGCTGACTGCGGTATCTTTTGTGTTGCATCGTTCCGTTTTTAGCTCCGCGTGCGCTGCCCAAGGGCGGCCGCGAGGGACCGGGGGCGGTGGCGGCGTCGGCCCTGCGGGACCCCCGAACCGGGCGGCGGTACCGAGCGGAGGGCCGGGCGGGGGCCGGGGGTTATTTTAGGATAGCGCTCACATTGCCGCCGAGCCCCGGCTCCCGCTTTCTCCCTCTAGATTCGCTTTAAAAATATCCTTCCCTCCTCACCCCACCTCGCTCACGTGGACCTGTGGGCAAGCACATGTCACCCCCATTCATACGGACACAATGCAGCCGAGCGGCGGTAATGCGCGGCGATGGTACATTCACAGACAGCGGCGCGGGCCCTCGATGCAGCCTTATTCCACCAGAAGGACACCGCAGCCCGGAGGAATCCGATCGGGCTGTTGGTGTACGTGGGCAAGCCGCTCGGCTCTTCCTTCTCGTCTTAGCCCGAACTGAGCAAAACTGATCGATCCTCTTTTTCCCTGTCTTTAAGAATAAACAGAAAATAAAATCCCGTTGACGCTGCAGCAGGAGGATCTGAACCCTGGGGCTGCTGTTGGAGCACAGTGACAGCAGAAAGAGTGGGGTCAGACCCCGCGTATGGCCACCTCCACCTGTGCTGTCCCTCGTGCAGGAGAGGTCCCGTCCAAGACCATTCCACTGATTGAGGATTTATATACAAATATCTACATAGGCGTTTTTCCTTTAGTGCAGCTATTCAGGAACAGAAGCACTGTGCTAGACAGTAATAATTTGCGAGATCAGGCCTTAAATAGGGCTCTCACCCTGCAAACATTTCTTCACGTGCCAAGTGTTAAGGCTGTGACTAATCTAGTTGGAAATCAAGGGGATTACTCACTGTAGTAACATTAAACTCCCACGCGTTTGGAGGACCAGGGCCGGGCCGAGCGACCACCACCGCAGCACCGCTGTGCAGCCAGCTCTGCTCCCAGCCTCGTGGCCGCACCCCGCTCCGTCCCGTGCCTCCGGGTTGCTGGGCTCCAGCACGGTGTTTTGCTGCCCGCGTGTCTCGTGGAGGTAATGCCGTGGATTTAGGGTCATTTGAGCAGCAGGACCCGGCCCCCAGCCTGCTTCACGTGGGCGGTTCACGAGCCGCTTCCCTTCGCGCAGTGGCCACATGTGCACTGCAGCTGTCCCCGCGGGCTGCCGCTTCGCTGAGGGTTAGCAGGGGAGGGCACGGAGGCTCCACCCTCGCTCCTGGGGGAAGAAGGAAAACAAGGCCGCGACCTGAACGCCCCATTCATTCTTCAAATGTTGCTCTTCATTTCGCAGCAGATGCTCTGCTCAGGCTGCTCTGCCGTTGCCATTCATTTTATTGGTGCATGGCCCCCACCAACAGAACTTCAGCATGAGCAGCAGACACCCGAGCTCCAGCTCCCAGAGCAGCCGGTGGCATGCAGCTTGCAGCAGAGCAGCATGAGTGTATGCTGGGTGGGCATTTTTCCAGGCAGGTTGCAGGTACCATACCTCAGTGGCTCCAATGGTGCTTGTGCGACCTCAGCTGCACCCATGCACCGAGATGCGGGCTGCTCCCTCCACAGCCATCAGGAGCTGCACAATACGTGCACTGCCTGGGTTTCCCAAAAGTGTCTTTGGCCAAGTTCCACTATCTCTAGTTTAGAAGACAGCACTTGCTCTAAAATTAAGAGTCAGGTTTTGTTCTCGAAGCCTAAGTCTCCAAGAAGATCACTAATGAGTGAGTGCGGAAAGATGGAAGGTGATTAAAACCTGGATTGGTTTACATGGAGCAAGGTGAGTAATGCAGTCCAAGGAAAACAAGCTTGACTTGGTCATCGTCCCCAGTAAGACGCTGGTACCACATCCCTCCCTCACATAGACTGCTCCCGGATTTCAAGTTTCTTTCCCCTGGCACTTGTCTCAGCATCAGTGTGGTGCTGTGTCCCCATACAGCTCCAAAATCACACTGAGAGGGGGGTGAAGAGAAGGGTACAGCTGAAATGGATGTGTGGGAGGAAGGAGGAGAGCTGCCAATGATGTGGGCATGGAGAAGACATGGAGAGGAAAAGATGTCAGAAGGCATAGGGACAAAGGTGTGGCTGTAGCAATGGGGAGATCAGAGGCACTGAAGCATGGTAAGGGATAAGAAAGAGCTGGGAGGAAGGGATTCAGGCCTGAAAGTGGTGGAGAGGAACAGGGCAAGCTGACCAGCTGGGCTTTGCAAACTTCTCAGACACCATCTGTACCTCACAGGGATTTGGAGTGCACTGTTTCACATCTCCTACACCTTCCCTTCATGTCCATTCCTTTCTCTAAGCTCTTCAGCCTGGAGAAGAGAAGGCTCCGATGGGATTTTACAGCAGCCTTCCAGTGCCTGAAGGGGACCTACAAGAAAGCTGGGATGGAACTTTTTAGAGGGAATGTAGTGGCAGGACAAGGGGAAATTGTTCTAAACTGGAAGAGGGTAGATTTAGACTAGATATTAGGAAGAAAATCTTAACAGTGAGGGAACAGGTTGCCCAGAGAGGTTGTGGATGCCCCTTCCCTGGAAGCACTCAAAGCCAGGCTGGATGGGGCTTTGAGCTACCTGGACTAGAGAGAGGTATCCCTGCTAAGGGGGATTGGAACCAGGTGATCTTAAAGATCCAACCCAAACCATTATGTGATTCTATGACTGCATGATTCTGTTATCTCCTCCACCATCCCCGGAGGTGTGCTCAGGGCCCAAGGCTGTTCCCCTGCTCTTCCCTAGGGCCACACACATGGGAGGGGAGCAGAGGGAGCAGCATGGAAGCAGTGATCCATGCAGGTAGCTGGACTTTTCAAGTGGGTTTGTGTGGAGGGACGGGGCCAAAGAAGTCTGCGTGGCCCAGAATGTGGCAGGACTTGCTGCAGGACATTGGCATGGGCACATGGGACAGACCTCCGTGGGCAGAGCAAGTAACAGGCTCCCATTTCCCCAGCACAGACCGTGTGCTGTATCCTGATCGCAGCTTCTCCAAGCTGCTCCCACTGATAATCAATACAACCACAGTCAACACAGTGAATCCACTCAGAATAGATGCAGATAAATGCCAGATTTCCAATTCGTTGTCTGTGTTTCTAATAATAGCGCACCCAAAGAGAGTGTCTCAGGTCTATTTATTAGGCTCCTCACTTTTTGCTGTGCCATTCCCAGGAGCGAGTGCCAGCAGGACACAGTTAAGGTGGTGCTGGGGAGAGATATTGCTTTCTTTCAGCATTTCATTCCTGGCTTCCCAGGCATTGCAGTCCTGTGGATATCGGAGCTTTCTAGAAGAGCAGAGAGGCACCACGCTAACTGTGCAGCAACAAATGTTCTGAGCACTAAATAACAGCAACAGAAGACAGCTCAGTGCACACTGTGCTTTATGGTCAAATGTAGGAAGACTGCAGTGTGAATGAGACACCATGTGAGGAAGACCAATACAAAAAAAAGAAGGAGGATGAGGAAGGTGAGTTACTGAATTGAGATGGGATGGACAGATCTTGTTGTTTTCCATGTTTTAATCCAAATGGCAGTCACTGGGAATGACTGTGGAGGGATCAGACCTGTAAGAAGAACCTGTGATGGGAGATTCGTGTCCAGGTGGGATGCTTGGCACATGGTCATGGGGCACTTTGGGCCACCATCAGCTGCACAGCTGCGTGCAAGGACGGGGCTGTGCACAACCACAAGGCAAAGAAAATGTCTCTCTTTCCAGAGCAACTTGGAGCCCAGTGTGAAACTTCTGTTTTGCACAGAGTGCAAAGAGCCCAAGGGATAGAGATTTAGCAGGAACCTAACAAAAGCAAAGTCATTATCAGCTAGGGCACTACTGGAGTCCCAGTGAACTGGTAGCATCCTGCCTACCATCCTAGCATCCTGCCTACCAAACAAGCTCCATGGTGAGCCGTGCTTCCTGACCCCTTAGCACAGCTCTGCCCATGGCACACAGTCGCAGAGCAGCGTGATGTTGCTACCAGCTTCATGACATGGCCACACACCTCCTGACAGGAGACCCCTCTGCAGCACTAAGGTACCTCTCCCAGTCTTTAGCATATATGGGGACTGGGTTTAGCTCTGCTGATGTCCCCATGAGTTCTGTCACTCACACACACACACACACACACACACACACACACCGCTGTTGTGCCAGGGTGCCTGTCAGCACATAAAGCCCTGTGCAGGTTTTTCCTGCCTTCACCATGCTGCAGCTCAAAGTCTCAGAGAGGCCATTTTGAACAAACTCATTCAAGACCTAAATCTATTTCACACCCCAGGTGAATCCAGCCTTGCTCTTTGTACAAAGCCTCTCAGTGCCCACGACCTGCTTGCACTCGCACGGGGGAGAGACAGAGAAAGAGGGCACGGCTGCCTGCTGACCCGCACAATGGGGGCTTTCTGCCTTTTATGAGGGAGATGGAGGGTTTGAAGCCTGAATCTTTGAAGCTGAATAATGATGGCTGTGGGCCTGGTCCTCCCCTGTGAGGCGGCTGGAGGAGGTGCTCTCTATGACGCACTGACTTGTCACTATGGAGCAATCCAGTATTCCCCCTCCTCATGCTGTGGGGACGGCGCCGGCAGTTTTTCTTTCTGCCTGGCATATTCCCTCCCCCTCCACGTCAAAGACAGGCAGGGAAAAATTCCAGAGAGCGGGGTCAGGCCCACACCACAGCCCTGCTCCTCGCTTGGGGTGCAGCCTGTGCCAAAGGCCAGTCCTGGCTGTGGGTGAGGGTCAGAGGCATGGCCAGGGCGCTCTGCAGGAAGGGCTGTGGGTAGCAGGTGTGGCACACACATACCTGGTAGCACTGGGGGCTGTCCTGACCACTGTCCTGACCACCTCTCTTTACCAAAATCATCCTTGGCTGAAGTCTAGGCAGTTGGAATTACCAGCAGCCAGCTGCACGTTTCCACTCACAGACTGTGATGTTAGGGACCGACTCCAGCACACCTGGCTCCATGTTGGACCAAGAAGATCGGACTCTAAAACAGGCAATAAACCAACCACTTACTGTCAGACACTCAGCAGCAAAATCTTCTACCCACCTCCTCTCTTCCTTTACCCATTGCACTTGGAGATCTCTTGGAAAGCAGGACCCAGCAGTAGCTACCAACATTTCTCAGCCCTTCCTGTCCCCACAACAATCGCAAGCACTCAGTGAAGTCATGGCAGAGCTGGGCTAAATCACCCCTGCAGTCTGGGAACCCCTCTTCTATCCCTTGTGCACTCAGTGTAAATACACCCCATCCCTAGTGCTGCAGGGCAGGAGAAAGCAACAGGAGATGACTGAGGGGGATAAGGGCTCCCTGTTGCACCCAGGAGGAGATAGAGGTGGATACCTGATTTGCCGAGAAATACATTTTCCATGTGCAAATATTCTTCTTAGCCATCAGGCTCCATTCCCATCTTGTCTAGCAGAGGAATTAAAAATGTTTGGCAGCTGAGCACATTAGCTACAAAACCTTAAAAGAACCCCCAGGCATCAGCAGAGCTGGCTCAGGCTGGAGCCTGTGACTATGGCTGTAGCACCTCCAGCTCTGGCGTTGCTGCTGTCCTTATTTTCAGCAGAGTCCAGAATCGGAATTCGCCTCTCTGCCTTCCCCCCACCAGCGCTCCCCACATGAGCAAGAAAGCTGGTGTGGCGGCCACGGGTGCATTTTAGGACAGCATCGCCCTGCCGTACCTCTTGGTGTCCCTGAGTGTGAGCCCCACCGCCCAGCTCCACCGTCACCGAAGTGCCTTCCCCAGCAGCATTAACTTATGCACACACACCATTCACCGATTGTTCCACGTTTTTGTCAATGAATCCACATTTTATGAATTAGAACAGACCATGCCCCCTTGTGGCTCGCCTCCGCTCCCTTCTCCGGCTGCGGGCCCCTCGGCACGGCATCGGGGTGACCCCGGGGGGCAGCCCCCCATTGCTGACACTCCGGTGCGGGAGGAGGCACCCGGGGTGTGGGAGTGATGCACCCAGGGGCAGCATGAGGAAAGCCGCTGCTGGGGGAGGGAAGGGCTATTGCTTTCTGCACGGTTTTCGGAAGGGCTCAGCTAATTTAATGGGGCTGGGAGGCAGCGCTGCTGACACGCACGCAGAATGCAGTCCCCCGCTTCTCCATGGAGCGGGCACAGCGAGGAAATGGCTCCTGCCTGACCTATATGGCTCTGACGTTTGTGAAGGAGCACACGCGGAGCCGACGCTTCGCAGCCTTTCCTCTGCTAACCCCTCCCCGTCCCCAGTGTGGGGCTTTCTAGGTTGCAGCAGCACTTCAGTTACCCGAAGCGCTTTCTGCAGAGACCTGAAATGAACCCGGAGATCTGAGCCTCAGGGGGAATCCTGAGAGCGTCAGGGTGCACTGCTTAGATTTGGGGGGAGAGGGGCAAAGTGCTCCAGCTGCAGGAAAAGAGGTAAAACCAGCAGTGCAGGGCCTGCAGGCGAGACTGAGTTGCGGCCAGGGTCCCATCCTGCCTCAGCACTCAGAGCAAAACCCAAATAAACCAGAAGAGGAGTGAACCTCCCAAGGGCAGCCAGAGCACAAGGCCCCAAGTCTGCTGTAGCACCGTGCCCTGCCAGGCTGCACCCAGGTCCCGCAGCTGCATGGCTGGGTTACTGATAGCAGGAGGTGGAAAGCAGCAAATGAGAAACCAGCTAAAGTGAGAGAAGAGCAGGTGGTAATGTAATTACCGTGCTTGACATGAAGCACGCACATACATGCGTCTTTGTGCATGGTGGTGACCCCTTCCTATGTAATCATCTCCTCCACCATTACCAGCATGCAAGGGTGGGCATCTCACCTGCCGCCAGCACACACCGGGACCTCCGTCATGGATTGGGCTGCTGAAAATGGACATAATAAGGGTTTAAAAATACAACTGGCAGTGGGTGTTGTGAGTGACCTTTTCTCCCTCTGCCTCGCACAGAAGCCGTTTTTTGCAGTGAGCCTCACACAGCCTCACATGGCGTGTGGGGTTTTTTCCTCTGTGTGGCTGTCAGTTTCAAACATTCGGGTAGAATATTTAACAGGAATGCTTTTCACCTTCCTCACTTGCTCTTTGCATGAAGCAGCACAGGTTTGTTCTCGTGAGAGAGCAGAGCATCTCTCATAAAGGCTAAGGCTGCTAAACTGGGGATTTTTGTGTTTTCTCCTTCACAGGGCTTGGTTCAAAACATCCAGTCTTGCTGAGAAAGCCCCTCTGCACACAGGGAGTGCTGAAGCGGCTGCAACAAGCGCATCACTGCTTCCTTCCCAGGGCTGCGGCAGGGAAAGAAGCTCCCCAAAATGTCCTC
The DNA here is from genome assembly GCF_019232065.1 of Centrocercus urophasianus. Taxonomy (NCBI): domain Eukaryota; kingdom Metazoa; phylum Chordata; class Aves; order Galliformes; family Phasianidae; genus Centrocercus; species Centrocercus urophasianus. The sequence continues at coordinate 14,740,320 of NW_024884586.1, read as the reverse complement.
CTTGGGGGTGCTGGATCACAATATGGGGGTGAGGGTCAGTACCTGGTGGCAGGAGAAAGCCACAGGGGCTGCAGCTCAGCTCTCCAGATTTCATCTTTGTGCCTTATTAAGGCACGAGACACACAGTGCCATCCAGGAAGCAACGGTAGTTTTGCCCTTTGGGGTTCAGAGCTCTTGCTGGGGATGTCAGGAGGGCTGCTTTGGTTAACGAATGCATCCTGAGGCTGTAACACAGCCCGAATAGCTCTGATGCTCTGCGCTGCAGAGAGAGCAACTCTGCTGCATCCCTCTCCTCATGGCCACTAAATTAATGAGGGTATTGCTATAAAGATGCCCGTGCTGAGATTCTGCTGTCCCTGATGCTGGCAGTAACTCTCCCACCTCGGATGCCAGAGGAGATGGGAGCACTGGGGAGAGATCTGGGAATTCCCCTTGGCTCACAAACGCGTTTGGCCCAGAGCACAGTCACCCCCTGCCCGGAACGACACCTCCTCTCCCCCAGCCCTGCTTCCCCCTTCGTCCCCCTGCCCTGCGGCAGCTGGGCTCCGGGAGAAGCGGGGCCGGGCATGATGCCCGCGGCTCCATGCTGTGCGCCTCGGGGTCACGCGTGGCCAATGGAACCGGGCGCTGCGGGGGCGAGTGCTGCCGCGAGTCCCCCCGCCCCCTCAAGAAGCGGGGATGCTGCTAAGCCGCACCGAAACCCCCTTAAAAAACTGCGGTTTGGCGTCTTGCTGGGTTTTATTTCTCTCCCCCGTTCCTCTCTCGCCCTGGAGTTCTGTAGTAGCCCTGAATTAGCATGTCACGTGTATGGCATGTGGAAATGAATCAGGGGCATGTGAGGAGGAGGAGGACGCCTGTGTCTGTGTTTGCATCCAAGGATCTCCTCTCACTCTGTGTTTGCGTAGGTGTCTGGCTCCCTTCTCCCCCTCCCTGCGCTGCTGCCTCGCTCCCTCCCTGCCTCCCGCTCATCCTCCATCTGGCCAGCTCTGCTTTCCCTGCCAGCTCCAGCAATTCCTCAAGCAGAAACTGCAGCTTTTTTTCCCGCACCCCAGCAGCAAAACGAGGGGGCTCCCAATTCCCGGTGCTCACCTGGGGGAGAGCAGGGACACGTGCTCCCCAGCATATCTCCCTTTCCCACTCCCCTCCCCCCGCATTTTTGCTCCTTGCTCAGCACCCAGCGCCCTGCACACTGCACCAAGGGCAAGCCCATAACGTCAGCGTGATACAGCCGCCAGCCAAGTCCCCTTGCAGCGGGTGGGTCACGCTCGCCCCTTTGCCCTCCTCCCCCCGCTCCAAGCCGAGCTCAGCGCTTGCACCCTAACGGAGAGGTGGGGCTGGGAATGGAGGGGGGAGCACACCCCACACCTTATCCCCACAGCACCGCCCTTGCCTGCTCAGAGCCCCCAGTATCACTCCCATTGGTTCCATCAACCCCTCCTCTCCCCCAAGTGACAAACTCAGCAGTGCTTTCCTTTTCCCTTTCTTTTTGCCTTCCTTTCCTTTGAAGTCTCCCCGTGCAGCGGGCAAGCTGGGACGTCTCTGCATCCCCAGGCTTCCTCCCAGGGCTCCCTGCCACCACCCCTCAGGCCCCCAGCCCCAAGGCGCGTTGCCCCACTACGGATGCTTTCTCCCAAAGCTCCTTCCCCACCAGGGAACGGCCACTTCCCTCCCAGCACTCCCTTCCTTCCCCAGTCCTCTCTCAGCTCCGTCCCTGGCACTGCCGTCGCCCACCTCGCTGTCCCCAGGCTGTCCCCACGTCCCCCCCCCCCCACCACGACCGTGGCCACGCTGCAGTGTGCAGGAGGTGCCTGCAGCACGCGGGCTATAAATAGCGCCGAGAGCTGCGCTCCCATTGACACCGTTTGGACAGAACATGGAAAAATAAACAAAGGAAACTCCGGCTCCGAAAGGCGGCCGCGTTCCTGCCGCTAAATAATAACAGGTTTTCCACCAAGGTGTGCGGGCAGCACGCGGAGCTGGGCACGAGGGAGGGAGGGAGGGAGCGCAGGGATCAAAACACATTATCCACGCCCGGTGCGTGTCAATATTTTGGTCCCGCTCTCTCGGCCCCGTAGTAGCTGAGTGCACACAGATTGGCTATATTTAGAGAAGGGGTATTTTTAAATACCTGGCCATGGAGCCTGTCGCCATTAATAACGGTGGGGATCACCGAAGGAGAGGGCCCTGGAGAGGGCTTGTCAAATGATGCTTTAGTGACAGAGAGAGGCCCCAGAGATAAAGGGCAGGGCAGGAGCAGAGCAAATATTTTGCAATTGCCCAGAGGTTTGCAGTTGCGCTGATGTTTTGACCCGGGGGGCTGTTTGCAGCAGGAGTTCACCCATAGCTCTTGGTTGGGGATTCCCACAGTGGGAACAGAGCTCTGGTATCAGGGGGTTGTGTTATTCTCTGTTTCCCTCTTCAGTTGAGGATACGAGGCGTTCTGCAGCAGAAAGGCTCTGCTCACTGTTGCTGAAGCATTGGTGGGCACAGGGAAGGAAGTGGCATTGATCACTTTACTGTGGGATGTGAACTCAGCCAGACTTGGGAAGGGCAGCATCTGCATTTTAGCAATATCCTTTTTTTTATTTCATCCTGTCCTTCCTGAAATAACCTCTCCCAACATGTGAATTTCTACAGGGATTTCAATCCTGACTTTTATGTGTATCAGGCGATGGGGCAAACAACACATGGAGATCTGCACCATGACATGCTGGGAGTGATGCATGCCTGGCAGTAAAGGACTGCACAAGAACCTCAACAGGTGAAGAGAGGAGTAAGAGAAGGAAAAAAAAGAATAAGGACAAGAGGAGAGAAAGACCTTTGTGCTTAATTTATCATCAGTAAATAAATGCTGGGTGACTTACCCAAGGCCATTGAGTGAGACTGTGGCAATCACTGCTTTTCCGTTCCAATGAAACACTTGCCATGCAACCAAAATGATGCTTCATTATTTCTTTCCTCCTTGGTGTTACTGCTCAGCCATCTCCCATGCAAGGCAGCTTCAGAAGCAAAGTCATTAACTGCCAACGCAATGTGGAGGTCAGTGCACACCTGCTTGTTGGCAAAGCCCACCTGGGCACCACGTTTAGTACCCACCTGGGTGCACAGGGAAAGGCACGGCCTGACAGGTGGGACAGCATGGGGAGGTGGTTCTTCTCAGGCTCTTCTGGCTTCTGCCGTGGTCTGACCTGGATGAGTTGTGTAGAGCAGGGTAGGAACAGCTGGGAAAGGCATGGAGCAAAATCCATTTTTACTTTCTAACAGATGGGAGAAGCCAGAGAGTTTGGGAATGCTGGAAGTTCCCACTGGAGGTGTCCCAGCCTGTATGGTGCGCATGCAGCCACGTAGGCTGGAAGGAACAGAGCTGTGCCCCATCCCAGCATCAGCCCTCTATCTGCTTCTTGGCTTGCAGAGGTCTGGGTGGTGTTCACTGTATGTTTTTTAAAACTTGGAGAGCTCAGCCTGCATATTCATGCTGCTCCCTCTCAACTCCCCTACGAACAGGCACAGCAAAAGGCAATAGGCTGCACCTGCTTTCCTGGGGGGAAGAGGGGTGGTTGCATTGGGGCATTTCTGGCTAATCCAGCAACATCTGTGAATAACCTGCCCTCACATAGATGTGTGTGGTTGGGATCTACCCAGAGCTGAAAGTGAGAAGGAAGGACAACTGAGCAGCCCCACACACCTGCCCCACACCGCCGGGACACTCCAGAAGCAGTCTCCAGCAGGAGGGATCCCCTCACGGACACCCCACACACCGCACAGGGCAGGGCTCTGCCTCATGCTTCTAAAACGAGTTCATCCGCTTCACTATGGCTCACTTAGGAGACCACTGCGTCTAGCCCCAGTGAGAAAGGCCTTGGTGGCCGTGGCTGGAGAGCCTGACTGGGCCTGGCTGCAGCCTGTGTTCACACCACGTCAAAGGGACTTCACTGCCATGCATCATTTCCATCACCTTGACTGGCTGATGCCCTGTTAACACAGAAACACAAAAGCCCATTCAAGTTGAACCTACTCCACAGAGGTGCTTGGTCTGTGGGCTGTGCAACTGCAAGAAAAGGGCAGCTGGGGCCTTCCTTTTGGTTTTTAGTAAACAGAACAGGATATCAAATGGGGACGGGGTGTAAAGGCAATGAAGAGGAATACAGCTATGGGGGTGGTCTCTGAAAAAGAGCTGTAAGAGGAGGCTGGGGTGTGGGATGACCCTTATCTGAGCACCAGGACTAACATTTCCACTGGTCTTGATGACAACGAGCCTTCAGCTGACAATGCGGGCTGCTGTTATGTGCTCATCTATCCACAGGGACAGTGGCACCACGCCAGCTGCTTGCTTTATTCATACTTTGCAACTCTTATAAAGATAGGCTCAAGTGACTCATATGTCACTGGCCACACACCATGTATTTAAACTCATTGTCATAGATTTGATTTCTGGGGTTGTCAGGTTGTCATCGTTTTTGTTTTCTTTTTCTTTTTTTAATAAATATATTAATTCCCTTCCCATCACTTTCTTCAATTTAATTACAACCATGTAATCTACAGATCTGTAAGGCTCGAGCATGAGGGCTCTGACTATCAGGTTTCCACGTTCACAATTAGAAAATGGAGACAACGAGAGGAGTGGTGCTTAGGAAGCAGTTTTAAGGTGGGATCCTTAAGAGGATCTGTGGTGTTGTGGTCTCACTGCTGAGGGGAGGGCCACAGGTGAGGGAGGATTTAGGTTTCAATCTCAAGTTCTAGAGCACTTAAAAAAACATGAAAACCAGCCTTTGCCAGGCTTCCTAGAGTTAGATGAATGTAAAGAAATGAGGAGCACCGCAGGGACATTAAGCCTTCCTTTATGGTGTGCAGTTGCCATTGAACCATGCTGATGACAGGTTGGTCTTAGTGCAGAAGTCCTCCTTTCTCTTCAAATGTCACTGAACAGTGGCTTTTGAGTAACACAACCCCTCAAAAGATGTTGGTTTCCCCCTCCCCCCCTCTCCCCCCACATTCTGAATGTCAGCTGCTGCTTTCCCTGCTTTGCTCACCCACTTTGAGTCACAACAACCTCAGCTGCTTTGCTCTGAAACTTCACATGCAGGGCCATAGGGCTCCATACAGGACAAGGGCCCCGGGCACTGACTACAACCCTCAGCCCCAAGAGAAACTGAAGAGGCTCAGAAAAATCCAGGACGTCACCTGTGGCACATTCCTCAACATTTCTATGTTACACTGATGCTGAGGAGTGCAAAAGCACTAACCACAAGGAAAAAGACTGGCAGGGTTGGCCAGAGACTTGCTGGCATGCTGTTGAATTCAATATCTGTAACCACATGTTTCATACCACGTAACACCTGCATGCTTACTGTTCTATTATCGCAGTGCTAAGTGGGCATCTTCAACCCGCTGTGGTCTTAGGATGAACTCAGAACACAATCCAGAATTGTACCACCCCACAACCAAGAAAAGCAGAGGTGGTGTTTTGGGAGAAGATTTCAACAGCGATCGGATACAGCTCATGAATATTTTCCATTTCCAGAACAGGTGTGCAGACATGAGGCATTCCCTACCACAACTCCAGCCTTCCTAGGAAGCCATTTCACCTCTTTTTTAGAGGGAGAAATTTCAATTTCTTTTTGTAATTTCCTTCAAGTGAAGTGGAGCAGAAACAGGTAAATATTTGGCACTTGGATTACTCAAAAAAAATGTCATACCTGTTGCCACCTACCTGTCTCCAAGGACCCACCCCCTGTCGTGAGTGTTTCACTGCCATCTCAGGCTCTGCTGATAGTTGCTCATGTCCTGTGCTGTACCACAGTAACTGGTTATTGAGGAAAGAAAGGGGTGATGCCTACTTCTCTCTCACACAGATACCCATCAGGCACCCAAGGATGCTGGTTGTGTCTAGTCAGACCTGAAATTAAGAAAAGAAAACCAAAGTTTTTCTGATTACAGTGAAAAGGACAAGCTCATTTACACAGTGCTGTGCCTTGACTTTAACAGCAGTGAGAACATTCCTTACATCATTCCCCACTTTTCTTCTTGCAGCCACAACCAAGACCTGCTGAGGGCTGCATCCCTGGGTGGATGGTCCCATGGAAAGACTTGGAATTGCCTGGAGATGCAGAGAACAAAGAGAGCTGGGAGCAGGCAGCATGTCAGGAGAAACACCAGACCTTTTGGCTGTGCTCAGGCATAGGACATGTGCAGTGCCACCGTATCTACAGCAACTCATTTCTGAGCAACGCCCTTCTCAGCAAGGATGCTCCATACCTGTAGAAGTGAAGGATAGAGCAGGTAGCCCAAAGTGGCACTCTCCTAGCCCAGCTTTCTAGTGGCAGGCTCCTCGAAGGCAAGTGATGGTCTGCAGGCTGCAGGTTATGCATTGTGGCACCAACAGTGGCAAGAAAATGGAGGATACTGTTGCACATCTGGTACTGCAGTGGTCTGGCACTGCAGGTGTAGAAGAAGGAGGAAAACCCAACTTGAAGGTTAAAGTTAGAGCCGAGATGGCAGCTTCCTCATTCCTGCTGCAGGCATTACCTGGGAGGTGGCTGCCCACAGGTTCCCCTGCCCACGGCCACAGTGGGATGACAACAGGAGCTGCAAAGGGCTTCAGGAACCCCAAAAAGGGGCTGAGGGCAACAAAATGCAAACTGGCAGGGGGGAGGCACGCAACAGCCCCTCCTGCACGTTTACCATGGGAGGGCAAAGGGAAAATGACTCCAAGAGCATCTCCTTTTCATTTTGCTTCACACTTCTGCTGCTTATTTCTTGTGTCTGCTTCACAGGGGAAATTTCTTTGGATCCGTCATAGAGGCAGAAAAATCCTGGACCAGTTTTCTTTCTTTTTCTTTCTTTCTTTCTTTCTTTTTTTTTTTTTTTTTTTTTTTTTTTTTAATTGGGTGGAGGCAACTGCAGCAAGGTACTGAGCCTGTACCTTTTAATCTCTCTATCTGGATAGATTAAATACATTTATAGCACACAGAATGCGCTGCAAAGTAGAAACCAGGAGGCTGGCTTTGTTGGGCAGGAGAGAGTTAATCCCTATGGGGTGCTCATGTACGTCAGAGCAGGTTCCTGTCTGTGCAGTGCTCAGCTAGGATTGAGAGCTTTTGTTCCTTGTTGTTTTTCATGATTTCTTTGCATTTAAGAGTGTTTGGATTTTTTTTTTTTTTATTACATTTTAAAGAGCATTTCAAGCTGGCAAATAGGGGGCAGACTGGGAGCCCTGTAGACTGCAGTCCCCTTAACACCCTGAGCTATTGAAAGAACACACAGGCACAGGCAGGACGAGTCCCCAGCACGGCCTTGGCGTTACCTACCTCAGCGCAGTGCCCTTGCCACACCCTGCAGGGGCACAGCCCCATTTGCTGCCCGTCAGCTCTCTGGAGGCTGAGCAGGAACCAGAGACTGGCAATGGGATACGGGGTACTGATAGAGGTACTCCCTCTCCATCTCTTCCTTCTGGGTCTGCCAGCAGGCAGCCATCACCCGGGTGGGACTGGGGGCCAAAGGACGAAGGCCCTGAGCTGTGCCAGTCCCGAGCCAAAGCCGTCTCTGGGCGTCACTCCCCCGTTTGGCTTTTGACTGAATTTAAATCAGTTTGGAAGAAAGTGGTGTCATTGTTCCCTGGCTGAGGATCCAGCCAGAGAGGCGGGAGGTGGACAGAGTCTGGGTTGGGTTCCGGTGCTTCGGGACAGACGCAGCGCTGGACAGCGCCTGCCCCACACCGAGTCAGGAAGGGGAGCCGGGCGCTCCCGCACGCAGCCGTGCCCAGGCGGAGGGCTGCAGGACGGCCCCGACGGATGGGTGCGGAGGAGGTCCGAGCGGTGCAGGCAGCGGGATTTCCCCGGTCCCACTCGCGTGGCTCCCCCGAGCCGCCGAGGGCCGGGCTGCGGGCAGCTCCACTCTGCTCAGTGCCGAACAAAGGCGCGGCTCTCGCCCTGCCAAGCGGCACCGCAGAGTTTTACATACCAAGAAACGCACGGGGAGATTCCGCGGCTCGTTCCGAGCCTCTCCCCGGCGGGAGGCCCGGCACACCGTGCCCGGAGCGCGGCTGCCTCCGGAGGGGAAGAGCGGGGCAGAGTCCGGCTCTGGGTGTAGAGGGCGGGGATCCCCCAGCAACGTGCCGGCTCTGCCCCGTGCTGCCGGGGCTCCCCTGCCCCTCTCCACCCCACAAGCTCCGCAGCCCGAGGGGAACACCTAAGGAAACAGCCCCGAGCCGGCTTTCGGGATGCGCTGGAAATGGCTCAGCATTACACCGACGGGAGCCGGGATCGAGCAATAGCCTTCCCGGAGGGGCCGCATCCCTCCCGCAACACCCGCGGCACGAATACGCGTGGGAGGGGATCCCCGCGCCCGCCTCTCCCCGCAGCCTCGACGGGGCGGCCCGGCCCGCAGCACCGGCCCCGCCCGGCCCGGCCCCGCCGCCTCTCGCCGGGTTCCGGCTGCCACCTGCAGGCCGCAGCGGGGAGCGCCTGGCCGAGCCTGCGGCAGGGCCCCCCCTCGGGTGGGGAGGGGGGAGCGGTGTGGAGCTGAGCCCCGGGGGCAGAGTATGGGGGTCGCGGTGCCTGGGCTGCAGGTGTGAAGGTGCGGGGCTGCGGGTGTGAGAATAAAGCAAGGCGAAGAGAGGGGCTGTGGGAAACGGAGCAGAAAAGGAGGTGCCCGTAGGTCCGAGGCTTATGGCAGGGGATGGGGACATGGGGGGGGGGACGACCACAGTCCATGGGCCACCTGGTGCTGCTTTGCTGGCACAGGCAGAGCCACAAAATGGGCATTGCATCCTGCCACCTCAGGTCACACATGGAATGGGATAGGTGTGCTGGGGTGGGACAGCTCCTACCAGTAAGACAGCCATCCACACCAGTCCAAAACGCTCGGAGAGGAGGCAGCAGCAGTTTTGCCTTGGCCACTTCTCATTTCCACTTCAGCTGCCCCCTCAGGAGCTCAGAGCATCCAGGAGTCAGGCAGTGGCAGTTCTGGGGTGGCTGACATCATCCGTGGCTCTCATCCTGGTACATAGGCAGGAGCATGGCAGGGGTGAGGCAGGTGAAAAATGCCCCAGCCCCTCGGTCCCAGCAGATGACAGGAGAGGACCTGGGGGGCTGTGGAGGAGAAGGTACCCCGCCTGGCTCCCAGCCCCCAGATGCACTTTCCTCTTCTACCTCCCACCTCCTTCCAGCTGCTGGTGCTGCTCTTTCCTCCCACACAGCCACGTTGAGAGGCTGGAGGAGATGGCAAGGAGCAGGAGAGGCTGACAGCTGCCACAGCCTTGTTGCACCACAGGCCCAGGTCCCCACAGTCTCCTCAGGCTCGGGATGAGTAGCAGTGACCAGGCTGCATAGCTCAGGATAATGCAGTGCCTGGGAGCTGTGGCCACTTATCACAGCTCTGGGAGGGAGCAGCTACCTCAGGATCAAGGAAAAAAAAAAAAAAAAGTAAAAGCCATTGCTGACCTTCCCCAGACAGCTATGCCAGCCAGGGCCATTTCACCAGGGACATCAGGAGCAGAGCATGGCTACAAGATAGTAACCAAAGGTGACTGGTGGCTCGTGGAAGGGAGCACCACAAGGACGCATTCAATTCCATCTCATCTGCTGCACCCATGTAGCTCATGCAATTCAATAGCAACTTTTTTAAAACTAGTATTATGAATTCAGCTACGCACCTAATTCCCTTCACAAAATTTCCTAGCAGCACTCTGACAGAATTAGAAACTGTCGTTCTTCACGTTCACCAACAGAACAGGCTTAAAGTCAACTACCTGAAGGGCTGACTGCCTGTTGGACAGTCAAAGTCACCTGGTGCACCAGGACAGATGATCCAGGCTGAAAGAGCCACACCTGTCACTCAGTTACCCCTATATACATATATAGGGGTATATACATATACACACATGCACGTAGATAAACATAAATGGAGCCCAGGGCTCAGCCAATGCGAAGCTGAATAGAATCCCTCTCACAGCTCCCTGCAGCTCACAGGCAGGCTCTGCTCCACTGCCCAGCACTGAGAAGGGCTGACAGGACAGAAAGGGTTTATCCTGCTTCTCTTTGGAAGTTTCTAAGGAAACTGTCACCCAGTTTATTTGTTTTTCTTTTTCCCCATCTTGCAGGTCCTCCTGTTGAAGAATGAAAGCCTCACCAAAGCACTAAAACACATCCACTTGTTTGTTACTCTGGTCAAAATGCTTTTGAAGCTGTTTAGGGGGAATTGGTTCATAAGAAACACTCTGGGTTTCTACAACCACACAATATCCTGTTTGCCACAGAGGACAGGGAGATCGGGACACCAGTACCAGTGTACACCAACCTGATCAGTGCAGAGGAGTGCAGCCCCTCCTGCCCGGACAGGAGGACATGGTTTGGGCTGCAGTATCTGAGAGCTTCTCGGTGTGCTCTCAGCATGGACAGTGTGCACATAGGAGGTGTCACCACAGAGATCTCAAGGACAGTCCATGTAGGCTAGGAAATGAACTCTCACAGAATTCTTGCAGCCTAATGCTGACCAAGCTGCTCCAAATAATTAAAACTGTCCTGGGATGACAATCAGCAATTAATGAATTAGGATCTGGAAGGTCACTTAATTCTCCCCTGTTGGGTCATTGAAGCAGGCTATGAGACACAACTGCCCATAGATAACACACAGATTACTAAGGCTGCAGCTCTGATTTCTGTTATTGCAGTCTAATTGCGCACAGCCCCAGCCTAGTGGATGAATCAGTGATTCAATTTCATACCCCATGGTTACCATTAACCACGGGGTGGTTGGTTGGTTGGCTCTCATGGCAGTACAGCAGTGCCTTCATATGCTGCAGTGCAGAGATTGGTGTGGTGGGGCAGGGGGCAATGAGGAAGATATTTGCTGCCATACCCCTGAGCCAATGCAGCCAGGCATACCATCACCATACTGAGGGAACTCTGCTGGAGCTGTTACACTTTCTGCCTGCTCAGAACACTTCCTCCAGTGCCCTGACCCTCTAGATCCCCATGCTGTGTGGTCAGATGCAGACCTTGCTGCATCCAGTGTGTGATCAGCATCTCGCTTACCTGAGCCACATACTGACCATTCTGTTCCAGCAGAGCGTGTGGTACAGGTAGAGAAGCAGGAAAAGGAGCAGGCTGCAGATGCTGTACACACTCATGATGAAAACTGCAATTTTTAGCAAGTGTTCTATAGTCCCAGAGAAGAGTCACCAGGTTGAAAGCCAAAACAAGTCTGGTCAGGCCTCAGTGTAGTCATAGATGAGCATGAAGTGGAAAAGGTGAAGGAGAGCAACTGTGCATGGTCTCTTCTAATCCAAGAAACAGGAACAAGCAGGACCAAATAATAAAACAAACAAGTTTCTCACCAAAAATCAAACTAACATTGGAACTCCCTGCTGTAAGTGGTTATGGATGCTAAGATGTCTACGAAGGTCAGAAAATGGGCTGATCACACTATGGGAGCAAACCGAATGGTATCACACTGCATTCCAATGTGGGAACAGTGCTTGTGCCATCCCATGCAGCTGCAGAGCCTACAGCACATGTGGCCAAGCAGGCACCTGCCGCATGCACTCAGGTACCCTTCTCACTTTGATTCTCCAATCAAGTCCATCAATCAAGTCTGGTAGTCCAAAGACTACCAGAAGCCACCCACTCTGCTTGGTCTGCCCCTGTCCTTCTCAGCCTGCCCAGACCTACAGTCAGAAGTGGGTTTTTTGCTACCACACAGGACCCTCAGCCTCTGCACTTCCCTGCAGTTCTCAAGGGTCCCATCACCAACATTGGGTCACTTTCCCCCATTTCCGAAGAACCGTTTCCTATCTGAGCTCTTGGCAGCACTGCTGGATACAACTGGCTTCCTGCATCCATTCGGTTTGTTTGGATCTCATCTGCCCATTCATCACTCCAAGTGACTCCTGGACTTCACCTCTCTGCCCCTCAGCATGTGGGACACAAGGCAGGGCACAGCGAGAGGCAGCCCCAAGACACAATGTGGGTAACTCACACTGTCATGCTGTGGTTTGTAGCTCCAGCAGCTCTGGGATTCTTTTCTTTTTGTTTTCTTTCATAACTACCGTAGAATTACAAAACTGTAGAGAGCAGATAATATCAAATTAAGACCATAGAGAACAGTAAATGCATTTAGGTTGAGAGATTTCCATGAATGCAAGAAGACGACGGATGCTTGGCTTGGCAGGCAGCTGCCTTCTGCTCAGAGGAACGGGGACTGCTCAGACGCTTCGAAGCACAGAGATGTCCCTGTTGGGGCACTGCAGGCAGCGCGGTTCGGTGAGCGGCCGCCTGATCCTTGACCGCTGGGTGAACTCCACCAACACAACCCACAGCCGTGGGAAGCTTCCTGCAGGCCTGCGTCTGATTGCGCTCTCTTCAGAGCAGAGATTGCCTCGTTGTGAAACATCTGGCCTGCTACCAGCACAAATAGGTATAAATAGCAAAACTCTATTAGGCTGGTAATAACCCACGTCTGAAGGACTGAACATGGAAGAAACAGTCCGAAACGAAACTAACTAAAATAATACTAATCAATCGGAACACCTATCTTAAGACAATCCTTCTACGTCAAAAATGTCACAAAGCTAACTCCAACCAGCTGTGTTTGAACTGGTTCTTCTTGTGGCACTGCTATTGTATCTCCTGTGTTACTAATGGAATTGGTGACTATTAATTTTGCTTTAGCAGTTGGCATAAATGGTTCAAAGCCAACAATTAACCAAAATTTTAAGGGCTGCTTTTTTAAGCAGTCAGCCTTACCAGGGCACCGTTCCAAAGCCATCCTGCTCTTTTTGATACTTAAAACTGAGAAAAGCTGTAAGTGTAAGAACACTCTCATTCAATTCAGCAAGACTCCATGCTTTCTTAACACTGTAAATACAGAATATAGATTGAATCAGTCCTATCCAGATTTCCTAATAGAGAAATAATAATTAGACACACAAGCTCCCTGCCTGCCCCTTCCTGTTAGTTGCTCACAGGACAACTTCTGCTGGCTCACACACACACCAGCCATCAGGTGGCAGCCAGAAAACCACAAATTGATAGGAAAGCTTCATAAGCCTCAGCATCACAGGCCCATTTGTTCTGTTTGAATCAATACTGGCATGCTTGAGTACACTCAGCAAATTAAGAGAGAAAATCAACAAGAGCAAACCCCTTAGTGACAAACCTCTCTCTTCGGGATACGCCTTGGAGGAGTCTTGCTGGACAGCTCCTCTAGGAAACCAAGGCGACCTGTAGAACTCCCAATGGTCGCCTCCAGTGTTGCCTGAGATGGGAGGACCATCTTGATCTTCCCTGGAGGAGGAAAGGAGCTTGTAGTTTTCTGAATGCAGAAAGAAGTCCTTCTAAAGCATTTTCACTCTTTCAGTGCTGATCCAGGGGCTATTAAACTCTTCCCATTTCTCGCTTCATAGGTCTCACACAGTTGTTTTTAATCTGTGCTGTAACTGTTTGCATTCCCTGGCACTACAACCGTTTCTCATACAAAGACATAAACAGCAAGGATTGCAGCTCCAAAAAAGCCATATGTTCTACAAAGCCATCAGACAATGTGTGGGAGGCAGAGGTACAGGGAGAAGGGGAAATGCTTTGCCTGGAGTCACACAGGAGGACAGGACTTGGAACACTACTGTTTGTGAAGCAGCTCTAACCCCCAGGAGGTCCAAAATTGCTAACCAGACAAGTTCGTGGGAGATACTGAGTGTCTCAGGAAGTAAAATGCCACGAGCAGCATCCCAATGCTGTGATAGAGCTAGTACAACATCTTTGAGCAGCTTTGGCTAGTGTACAATTGCCATGGGGTTTTATTCCTTTTTATTCTCCTTCCTGTAGGTTAAGAGAGAAGATGCGAGGGTTTGGGAGTAGGAGAAAAGCAGATTGTAAGCTCCATCAGAAAACTTCTGATTTGTATTCTAGTCTATTATAAAAGTTGGTCATCAAAGTTGATAAAAAGAGATTGCAGGTGACGGGAATTAAAAACCCAGTCTGGGAACTGACACAGTACTTTGCATTTTTCTTCTTTGTACAGGATCAGTGCAGCCCTGATCAGTACAGCTATGCCATCAATGGTGAATCAAAGCCACCACTCCATAGGCGGAAAGTATCTGAATGTTCTGCCCTCAAAAGCCCTTTGATGTTATGTGCATGATGCCATCTGCAAACAAAGGGACTTTTTTTTTTTCTCATCTGTACTTCAACTTTTGAATGTACTCTGAAAACCAGGGAGAATACTTTTTTTCTTTTTTTTTTTTTTTTTTTTTTGGTGGAAAAGGATTTTGCTCCTTACCCATGGTTTTTGCCATCTCTAGATTAGACAACTTTAGGTGATGCGTTTAGCAGTACTAGTCAATGCAAAATGTATTATTAAGCATCACCATTAGAAATCATACGGTAGTTGGGTAGTTGGTCAAAAGTACAGAGCAGTCAAGGGAAGGAACAGGCTGAAGAGACTGCTTGTCATACGGAGGGTGGATCAACCTCTGGAGATAATCACCTTTTGCATCTGCTGAAGATGCACACAACAAGCTTAGACAGCTTATTTTAAAATGGATTAAATGAAAGGAGAGCTCATCCTTAAGTAGCTAGCTCATCCTGCAAAGAGCCACACCTCTGCTCCATCAAATTCATTATTTCTCTCCCAACATGCTGCCTAACTTGTCTTCTTGTAAGATGGGCATCATGAGTTTTTCCCTAACACTTGAATGCAACCAGAACATTCAAAATCACCATCTTTCATATTTTTGCCATGGGGTTTAAGAGACAGAAATGAGAAAGAAGAGCAACCACCTGAATTTTTCAAGATGGGAGTCAGTGTTCCCCAGTAGAGCCTAAAGTAGAGTCTTTAGGACTCTGCCAGCACATGCCTTACCGCTGGCATTAGCCCAAGCTTATGGTTGAGTAAATTGTTTTCTTCTCTGCCATCAATTTTATGCACTGTAAGCAGCTGATGGAAACCATTACAACACTTCAAAGAATTACCTAAAATTTATGAAAAGACAAGTTAACAGGGAAGCAGGGGCTATTTCATAATTAGTTGCACGGCAGATGCAGCAACGAACAGCTGAGTAACAAATAAACAGCTGTACATGGATGTTTTATGAGTAAGGTAACATACGTTCCCCCGAAGGACTTAGCCAATATTCACAACAAAATACATGAAGTCAGGCTACTGCGGTTTTGAAGAACCATTACAAGGTATGAATTCTTTGGAAATGCAAACAGATGAAGAAGGTAGCTTGCTACCTCCTTGGTGGCAACACCAATTTATGGTATGATCACCACACAAAATGTAGGGCACCTGCCTACCTTCTGTATGATGGTATGATGTCTATACACAATGCTCGTTGCTACACTTCTAAAGAAAATACCAACCGACCAACCCAACTGCTGTAAGCAAGATGTAAACTCACAAGGGTATTAATGCCTAATTTTAAGCGTGCATTAGTGCAGTCTGTGAGCAATGCTACGTGATCCAGAAAAGGTCTACTTCCATTCCACCTTTGACAAAGCCAGTACTGCCCACTTGTGCCCCATGTACAGCTACTTTAGGTTCTTAGGGACCAGCCTTACTCTTTACTTAAATCCTGACATTGCTCATCACCAGTGAGACTGACACAATAGAAATCAGTGTGTGTGGCAATCACTTGATTCAACCATATGACCCACCGGAGCATTAAGCAGCAAGCTGGATCTTTTAGGTAAGAAAACTCTGCATATTACATTTTTTTTCCAACTTGAATTGAACTTCTTTCCTTTAACATGCACCTACCTTACTGGCTTCTTCCAAAACACCAGGTGAGGAGTCTCTGCAATTCCTTCTCCCAAGTCCATGATCTTCATGGTGCTGTATTAGACTTTCCTGAAAGTGATCTGACTCTCTCAACAACAGAACGTATGCATACAGATCTCCAGTCAATGTTATCAGGCTTCCAAACAGCCTTAGGAAAGGAATACAATTTGACTTGCTGTTGGCTCAGATGACAATCAGAAATTCAACACGCACGTTTTTAATAAAAATCTACCCAACAGCAGTACTTGCTCATACCTCTGTGAGGCTTTCTAGATTAATAAAAAAAATTACTTGCAGTAAAACAGAGGTAAACATTTGCATTAGAACTGATCATCTTCAATTACATATAAAAATATTCAGGGATTATTTTATGAACTGAAAAGCTACAGTAAATTGCAAAAATTACATTGATGTCCATAGGTTCGCCCATACCATTTAGGCTCTTAATTTCTGTTACTGAAAGAGGGGTGAGGAGTTTTCTATGGATATGTAGCAAACTATTATCTAACTAAGAACGTTAAAGGCTGTGTCAACTCCCAGCTCTGCTTGCTCCAAGACAAATGCAGCAGCTCTCCCCAAGTCTAGTTTCCTTCAAACGGCGCGTGACACACAGATTAGAGGAGAAGCCATGCTTTGTTCATAAACAATTTATTTCAAATATGTGCCCTTGTTAATTCAACAATGATGTATGGAGAATCACGTCCTCCACCAAACAAAGAGAAAACTGATTTGGAAATCTTCCACCTGACTCATTTGCTCATGATACCTTGACAATGCCTCCCTGCTCCTTCCTGAGCTGCTGAAAGTATGGCTCAGAGAGAGCAGAAACTTGCACCTTACTCTGAAATGACTAGAAATACAGTGAACAAAGAATCAGTAAAACAACCATTCAGGGAGGCAGAGGGCTATGAATATACAGACAAATATAAAACATCTTATTGGGATTTCTACTCTTTTTTTTTTCTTTTTCTTTTTCCCTGCAAATATGATTAAAAAAACACTTTGACTTCAGAGTCCTGCTGTTCCCCACCTTCATTCTCTCATCTCCAACAGAAAGAAATCATTCAAAAAATGCTAGATGTTCCTAACTCCTTTTTATTTTGTTTTCTAAATAAATGTTTGAAATTCTGTGCCTCTCCTTCCCAAAAAGCAGGCAATGTTGCATGGAGTAAACAGGACTGGACAAAGCAGGAGTTTCACATGGATGAACTGCTGATTATCTCCTCTTACTATTTGGTACGGGTGTGTGCTTTGCATTTCTATTGACCTAGATTATAAGACATGAAGCAAGTCATTTTGGACGCTGAATGCCAATCTGAGCATTAAGGAGAAACTAACAGTGCCTGGGTCCCGGTGCAAGTGGTTATGGACTCACGGAACTTCCTTGGTTTAATATTTACATGGATGTTTTAAAATTACTGTCTGTGAAACATTTTCCAAAGATGCCTCTATATCTGAGAAAAGATAAAAGAACCCTTGATCCAAATCCCACCTCCTTTCAGAAGTCTTGTTAAAAATTTTGATTCATCAATTTATCTTAGCACACTTAAAAGCGGAGTAGTGAAGAATGGCTTTTTAAAAAAAGAAGGAAAAAAGAGAAAAACCACCAATCTCTATGGTGACCGTCGCTCTTTTTTCATAAGTAAATGACACTGAATGGTGTGGATTCGATTCTTTGCTGGGGCAAACTCCGGCTGAAGTTTTAATGTTGACTCATACCATTTCATCGCCTTTTCAAACTCTTCCTATAAAAACAGAACAGAAGATTGCATAAAGTCAGATTCTAAAAACAGTGAACACTAACTTTCTCATTCTTTCATTTCCTCCTCCAGATAACTCCGGTATTCTCTAGATTCAAATAACTGCAGAACATCACTGACCAATTCTCTTGCCTTTTCTTTTTAATAATCTTGGTACTCTTGCTGTAAAATGGTTAAAAACAAACAAACAAACACAAAACCCAAGATTTAGACTGAATATAACAACTTTTTCTTTTATTTAACATGGCAGCAAAGCACTGAAACAGGTTGCCCAGAGGGGTGGTAGATGCCCTGTCCCTGGTGACATCCAAGGTAAGGCTGGACAACCTGATCCAGCTGTTGGTATCCCTGCTCACTGCAGGGGAGTTGGGTCAGATGACCTTCAAAGGTCTGTTACAGCTCAAATGATTTCATCTTTCTTTTCAGCCACTTTCTGCATGTTTTTCCTCCTCTTTCCTCCTCATAAGAACTGAGCTGCTTCTATATTTTTGAGACCGTGGATTATTTATTTCATTTATTTATTTATCTATTTTCCTGAATCTACTAAAGGGAATCCCCCCCAAAAAAACAGTGTTGGATTTTGGCACCTTTCCTCTTAAACAGCATATTCAGTATTTCCTATGGCAAGGCTATTGATGAACTACTGGTAAAGAGCTAAACTAACATCCCCACGTGAAAGCAGGCAGCAAGTGGCACAGCACTTCCAGACTCTCAATTTTCTTTATACATAAAAGACGACAGAACTTCGGGCAGACTATTGCTCCCTACTTGGAACTCCCCAGGATCTCACTCTAAGCATTAGCTCAGCTTTAGTCAAGTTCCTTTTTCTCAGTAATTTGTTCATACACTTCAGGTAATGCTCATTTTTAGCCACATTATAAACACTAACTACATCAATGGAGTTGTAAAGCCTTGATTTTTAAAAAGCGTATTTCCATACAGCGTCAAGAGGACTTACAATGGAAATCCCATATTACCTTATGGGAGTACTGACAAATGAAAATGAAAAAAAAGCAGATTTTTCCAGTATTACTGGTATTACTTTGACAGTCGTTTAGATTTCTTCTATAACATCCATGCAGAGTTTTTACTCTTTATCAAGGCCAACAGTTTCCACTTTTCAAGGCAATGTGATGAAAAGTCTTGCAAATTAAGGAATGTTGGCCTCTATGATTCTACACTTTTGATTACTGTTTTTTTTTTTTTTTCCTCTCTAAACAATCTGTTGGGCAGACTCAGTTCTTAAAGAAAACTTCCTAAATACAAAATAAATAAATTCACTTTTATATCCGTATAATTTGATCCAGAAGATAAGTTTTGTCCTGTTGCTAACCATTTCACGTAATGAATATGTGGCTTCACTGAGAAATCTCTCAGATCCAGGAGAATAAAGTTATCCTTAGGCACTGTGCTCACTTGAAAAAGACACTGGCAACTCAAGCATAAAACTTCATTTCTTTCAAACTACTGTCAGAAGCAATAGCTTAATAGAACAAAGTCATTCCTTTCTTCAGTGTGTTTCTACTGTGTGTTCAACAGTACCACACATTTCAAGTCTTTCCAACCCCGCTAACCACAATACACCATTACCTCTCAAACTTATCCTGTTATCAGCATGATCCCCCCCAGCCAGAAGAGCAAACCATTACAGACAGATCTATGACAAGTGCTAAATACTGGCAGGGATAGATAGAACACGTGTAATTGAAAATACTTTTGACATGAATATACATATTAACAATGTTCCAGTTTAATGGTGCCACTCTTACCTTGAAATATACTGGTCCTGTTGAAGAAAAAAAAGCAACCAAGAACCAATCCAGCTTTAGTAAGGAAAAAGGAATGAACATTTTGCATTTGTGTGAAATAGCAAAAGCTGAATTACAGATTGGAATACATAGGAAGTATGAAGAACTTTGAATTCAATCTGTAAATTATTTTGGGTGTTGATAATCCAAATAGTGAAATTAAACATCTCTTTTGCTTGTTTATTGCACCTGCAAACTGGGTTTTACTAACTACATTAAACTAAGCTCTTCAGGATGGAAACTTAGTTTATCATTAATTTCCCAGTGCAACAAAAATATCCTGTGTTTATTTAGAATGGAAGCCAGTCAAAATCCTCAATTTTTTGTTGTTGTCTTAACAAAGCTTTGTAGGCAGCATCCCGAAGCCAGCCTGTAACAACACTACCTTCATGTATTAAATGAGTAATAAAAAGCTTTGAAGCTCCAAAAAGTGTATTAAAAAAATATTTTCTTACTGACACTCCCCCTCTTTCATGAATGCTGCTTCTCCAAAATGACTTGTGGAACTATGAATTCCATGTGTCATAAACAAGACACATCAGAGTAACAAACACGCTCACCATTGCTACGTAGACATTCGCCAGTGTGAAATGATTAACCACGAAGTGCGGTGCTATTTCCACTGCCATGGTAGCAACAATGATAGCATCATTCCAAAGTCTGGCGTTGTGGAAGATGTTTGCCAGGCTTATTAGTGGTACATCCTTGAAGAGAAGAGAAAGTGATCAACAGTGAGGTTCTTTCCACTGAAATTGTTTCAGGAGCGAGAAGACTGACAGAAGGCTCCACCACCTGGTCACTTTGAAAGTGATGAGTTACACTTACCAGAAAAAAGGCACTTGACCCTGAGCTATGAACAAAAACAGTAACTCATATACATATATCCGCTCACAAAAGTGAGCAAACACTGCTTTTGCACAGACAACTCAAAAATTAGCTCACATTAAATATCCAAGCACATATATTTATTTTTAAGATGCTGTTACTTTTTCCCCAAAGATAAGATGTACTCTGAGAGACAAGAGAAGCTCTTTGATCCCTCTCCTTCAGCAGTTGCACAAAAGGAATACGAATAAAGAGAAAGTAG
This sequence comes from Centrocercus urophasianus, assembly GCF_019232065.1. Classification (NCBI taxonomy): domain Eukaryota; kingdom Metazoa; phylum Chordata; class Aves; order Galliformes; family Phasianidae; genus Centrocercus; species Centrocercus urophasianus. The sequence goes on along the minus strand of NW_024884586.1, from coordinate 14,719,888 downwards.
GGAAGTGAAAAAAGAGTTAAACATTAATGGAACTCACACGCTGTTTTCTATCCCATCCCTGACACAGATTTCCTATAAGATGCTAACAGCTATAAACAAAATCTTCTCAGGTAGTCACCAATGTTTTTATTTCCTGAATTTCCAGACTGTGTCTGACTGACAAAACTGTGGAGCCCTGACAGCTGAAACAAGCTCTCAGGGAGCTGGACTTCACACCTAGAAAGGGAAAATACCACTCAGACGTGATCTGCAGACGCATTCAACAGAAAAACTAAAAATTTAGGATGCAATTTGATCCCTTCCTCCTTGATGCCATGCAGATACTACGGAAGCTAGAATCATAAAAGAAACCCACAGGAAAAAAATTACTACTTATTTGGATGAGGAAAGGTGAGATGGAACACAAAGCCAAAAAGGAAGATTAAACAAATAATACATTGCTATTCATCCAGTGCTAAATCACTAATTCCAAGTTGCAGCTGTATCTTTGCAAACAAGACTCAGAGTTTTTCTCTGGAGCCAGGACAAAAACTAAGCACGGATTTGGTGTAAGCCAGTCCCAGCCAGCTTTATATCATGGTATCAGAAAACAGTCAGCACTACTGCACCATAATAGAAAGACAGGCTTGTTGTTGGGCCTTGGTTCCAACCTCGTTTTAAAAGGATGATGATAAAAAGATAGAATTACAGGAGACAAAAGATAGTAATGATGTGAAATAGGAAGAGATCAACATTTCTGAGTTGAGGCCTTTCTTTGGTTAATGGATAAATCTTCTTAATAATAACATGACAGTGTAAACTACTTTGTCTTCTGATTTTCAGGAAACAACTTAAGACCAAGAGTTAAAAAGTGGTTCAACATCGTAAAATGCAAACAATTTGAAAGTGAAATCCACAATGCTGAGTTAAGGGCCTATACTGCATTTACCAGTTCAGGAGGGTGAAGCTGGTGTCTAAGAACAGACATAATATTCAACACCCCATGGGGCAGTGTAAGGGTGCAAAGCATTGCAGTCAACTGAAACAGTGGGCTATGTCCAAAATATTACCTTTTTTGGATTAAAGCACAAAACTGCCACTCAAAATCAGGCACCAGTCAGCCAAAGCAGTTATGATTTCAGCATTTAAATTATCCTTTCAGATCTCACCTCCTCCCACCCCTTTAAAAGCACAATCATATTTTAGGGTCAAAGACTTGTACAAGACGAGGCTGACAAAGATTCAAAGTCCTACATAGCAGAAGGAGGTTTAAGCCTGTAGTGCCCAACAGAGAAGTGTTAAACCCACTGAAATGCAGGAAATTGCTCTTTTGTAGCCCACATTCACAGCTGGTGAAAGTCTTGCAATTTCATCACAAGTACCTGATATACAGTACGTATACAGACTCCTGATACGCACAATTCTAGTTTTAATAATCGTTATGTGAAAACTAAGCAGCTATCTCATGAGGACAACATTATTTTATCTGTGTAGCAGGCAGATGTGTACACACCTTCATGTGATGGGGTGCATAGTGTAATGCTTGCCGTAAACAATCAATCGCCTTCTTTCCTTGGCCCTTCACCCTCCAGTAGAGAGCTGCCATGCTAGAGAGGACCCACGAAGTCTGATTCTGCAAGAGAACACGAAAATGAGTCATATAGACACCTGTAGTTAACAACCTTCCTGCCTTTCACTCTTCGAATTTACTCAATATATCGGGATAGAGGATGCTTCACTTAAAAATAGTATTAAACTATTCCAAAGTGTCTTAAGAGTTTATCTAATAACATATAAGCAAAAGCCTCATCAATGAGCCAAATAAAACACAAATTCCAAGCAGGACATAATTTTTCTTAATCTTTTGTACAGTAACAACAGCTTCAGCAGTCACAGTATCTTCTAACCAGCTGCCAGGTGCTGAGCATCTAGATGTGTACATACATTACCATATATAAATCAACAATTTTCACCAGCTAACATGGCTGATTGTTCTCTTTGGGCTCTCTGTTGCCACCAAAGGAGAAAGGATGCTCTGGGATGCAATTCAAAGCAAAGCCTGAACAGACTAGCTGATCAAGTTTGTTGCCTCCAGCTGGCGGACTCCCATGCCACATGTTAGAAAGGAAAATACTACGTGCTTGAATTCAATGGACTCAGACACTTTAAGTTAATGTTTATGCTCACATGTGCAATTAATTAAGTAGTCATCTTGATTTGATTAACTCTTGTGAATAATGAATGAGATTGGTAGACTGAAGAACTGTGCTTTATTTTCATCACAGCTAGCCTTATGAAGAATTCTATTTCTCTTCTGTTAGTAGTAAATTTTCCATGTATTTGGACAAAGCTTGCTGTTTGCAGGGTCAAGTGTAGCACATAAGACAAGACTTAGCATACCTAAAGTCAAAAGAAACTAAGCTTATGCAAACTTAAGAGTAATATCTTCACTTTCTGGGAACAATAAAGGCTTACTGACTTCAGTTTCAAACCACAGTAACTTCCTTAGAGAGCCTTCAGTAGAATAGGCCAGGGGCACCAAACTGTTCTTGTATATCCCTCTTTCGTGTTATAGTTTGAGATATCTTCCTGACAACACTGGAAGTATACAGCAATCACTGCATTCTGATTTGTGTGTCATTGGAAAATTATGTCCCTAAGCATCTCTCCAGGTGAGGCCCTCAGTAGCCTTGATCTAGCTAGGAAGCTTGGTTTTCTCAGTGGGGAACACAAATACGTACACATATACAGCCTTGCATATGGTGCTATACCACTGCCTGAATGCATCTGACACTTCAGCTCAACGCTGCATAGGGAAAAAACAAACAGGTAGGAAAGAGAAGAACTGTCTTCCTGCCACAAGTGCAATTGGAAGAGCTGAGCCATGGGTTAACTCTGACTTTCCTTAAGCTCCAAGTGAATGTAGCACCTGAAGAAAGACTGAGAGTTATTAAAACAGTTTAATATCATAGAACGGCTAAGGTTGGAGGAAACCTTAAAGATCATCCAGTTTCAATCCTCCTTGCTATGGCCAAATTTGCCACCCACTAGATTAGGCTGCCCAGGGCCCCATCCAATCTGGCTTCAAATGCCTCCCAGCGATGGGGCACCCACAGCTTTCCTGTGCAACCCACTCCAGCACCTCACCACCCCCTCAGTGAACTTTTTCCTCCTAACATCTAACCTAAATCTTCTCTCTTTTTGTTTGAAGCTATTTCTCCACATCCTATCACTATCAGACAATGTAAAAAGTTGGAAGATTGTTAGCTCCCTTCAAATACTGGAAGGCTGCAATGAGGTCTTCTCAGAGCCTTCTTTTCTCCAAGCTAAATAAGTACAGCATTCCCAGCTTTTCTTCACAGAAGGTGCTCCAGACCCTTGATCATCTTCATGGCCTTCCTGTGGACCCACTCCAACAGCTCTGCATCCTTCCTGTATATAATATCCATTGTCAGCCAACAACACAGCTCACAACATGGTTGGAAATACTGGGAAATTTTACAAGCTTAGGTTTTTGTAGAAAGATGGGCAAAAGACCTGACAGTGGGACTCCCAAATGTAAGCAAAGTATATAGAGCTCAAGTAAAAGCCTGTGAGGGCATTATAGATGCTGAATAGACACAAATGTCAAGTCCAAGTACAAATTCATCCCTTATTTCAGACAGATGGTTTGAGACTGGATTGACTGCTAAGCCAAGCAGTATGTCCAGACATTATTCTTCTCACATTCATACGTACCTTCTCCAGAGCTTTGGCTATTCGAGTACCAACTTGTTCTAATGACTGTGGTGAGTACTGGTCTTTGCCAAGATTCTGTAGCACCTGTGAAAGAGAAAGGAAAAGTACTTAAAAGAAACTGAGAAAAGATATCCTTCACTTGCTGGCTACTCTCTTCACCCAGCATTTTGCAAATCACTGATTTGTTTGAACTTAAACAATCACTATATAACTAGAGTTGGTACTATCATCATAGAATCTTTTAACTCCATGCCATTGAATACTGAGAATTCTAGAAGTTTGTGCATATTCTGATTTTATTCTACTAACTCATCTATCTAGAGCGATAAATACCAAGACAGCAATGGTGTTTTAGTATTTCCCTCATCTCAGATCACAGAAGATTGGGAAAACAGTCTGGTAAATATTCTGGTTAAAAATCACTTTTAGCCTGCGTCATTCTTACAGTCTTATTCAGGTGTACACGTACTGCAGGGCACTTTGGGAGACAGGGCACTAAATGTACCTTGAATCTGCCATGGTATAGATGTTTTTGTATGACAGCCTTCAACTGTGGCATACCTCTTTAAGTTGACTCTCTCCAGTGTAATGCAGGCTTGCTCGACTAGAGACACCTTGCAAGTGGTCCAAAGTATGCATACTAGCTGGCAGATTGGGGTTACAAAGGGGCTCCATGGCTGGTTCTTGCAGCTGTGTTGCAAAATCAATGTGTTCTGTAATGCTACACAGGTAATAAATTGAATCAGTCAGGACAAGAAGAGAGAAGAGTCATTACAAAGCTCCCTAGTAAATGTAAACTGCACAGAAGAATCTCCTTTGAACAGCTTGAGAAGCAAGAGAAACTGGATCTTCAGTCTGAAGTTGCATTCTTCTTTGCAAGTCTACTGTTAAAATACCACATCATTATTCCAAATGTCTTTGTAATCCTGATAGTTCCTTCTTACTTTAATGAACAATAAAATCGTTAGTTAATGTACACTTGAGGCCATACAACTGCCTTGCTCTGTGTGAGTGCTTAAGGTCCATATATAAGATACTTACTCAATGTTTTTAGCAGAAACAGCGAGCCATGTGCTGGCCACAGTTGTGAGCTCTACCCTACGGAGTTTCAGACATTCATCAGGACTTGGCCACCCAAGGCTACGATAGTCATGCCTCTTTCCTGAAGAAAAAAAAAAAAGAAATAATAAAACTGATTATTTTCAAGCAGAAAGACTTAGTACAATGAATTACAAAATACACCAGTAAATACCTACAACACAAAAGTCACAGAGTTGCCATCAGATTTCTTTAAGAACAATTCCATATACAAATATACTGAATAGAACTTGTGGGATCCAAAGACAGAAGTGGATGCTATGGCAGATTGAGGTTTGATGAGATTTGATGGCCAAGTTTTAAGATACAAGTTATAAGTTAGAGTTTTTCAATAGCTGCAGATTAAAAACAATTGCCATTCTTGTTCACAAGTCATATCTCTAACTCCTTCAAGTTCTTAAGTGAGTTATCATTTATGATGTACAGCTACAGTAAGAACTAATAAAAGCTGATTACTCCATCTTCTGACAACATGAGACAAAAAATACTGTCATTTCTTATCCATGAATAAAGGTTTTACTGCATTCACACTCAAGACAGCAACATTTCTGAAACTACTTACAACCTCTCATTTTGGAAATGAGTTAACCAAGGAAGGGAAAGGTTAAATAATTCACTTTATTTTAGGAATCTGATCTTCACTTTTGATCCAAAAATCCACTGAAATCTTCCCCTCACATTTGATGGATCTTATACCAAATCCTACAAATCCAACTTAACTGCTAGGAAACATGCTTCTCTCATCAAAATCATCTGAACTACTTTGAAGATAAAAACGACTCATCGTAGCCTTAAATTTGCACAGTGAGAGGCCAAATTCACAAACATGAAGGTCTATCACATCAGCTACAGATGCAGTATTCTAGTACCTATTTCTGGTTACCTAAAATTTTGACTTCTTGGATGCAACATCTATTTCCCATCAAGGTCTAAGTGCTTCACCACAGTTTTGCAAAATGATGATAAAGTCTGCAACACTATGTCTTTTGTAAAATATTCCGATTAAAGGAAAATCTACTCTGAAAAACTTGAGGAAATTCCAAAGGGGAAAGATCATTTTTTGTCAGTGGCACTGTGCAGTACCTGATTTAAAGTTACTACCAGCATGAACAGGAAAAGACTCTGAAAGGCATGAAAATATTACACAGGGACAGATCAGTTATCAGAGTACCAGTCAAACAGAGGACGGTCATTTCCCTGTTCTGCTTGGAACTCCCCAAGTGAACCTCCAAGGCATTATTTAAACTTTTGATAATGTAGTTCTTGTAAAGAGGATGTCAGCAGAGCTTGCCTCTCAGGAGTGTGAGAAAGTTAATGACTTTACAATTAAGGAATGCTGTGTAATAAAGCTAGGAAAGTAGCTCAGGGAGAGAACACACACTGAGAAAAGGAAAGGTGCATCCTCACTAACAGTTACTTGTCATGCAACCCCCTCCTTATTTAATTTAATAACTTGTATTTGTTAGTTGCTAATAACTTTATAAGCTTGCTAAAGACTTCAAGTAAAAGCCTTCAAAAACGTGAATTACTTTCTAGGTCATCAAATTGTCAATGACTGGAATGTAGAGAACATATTTTTGTATGCCCATAACATTAAAATTTTACATCAATTGAAATCATAGTAAGATGAAACGTATGAGGAACAATTATTCATCCCCTCTTCCTTGGCATCAATAAGTTCTAGAAATTCCAAATTTTAATCAAAGCAATCAAGAGCTGACGATTTCTGTCCAAATGAATGCACTGATGGAACTAACGTGCACTATCTTAATAGATCTCTCCACAATACTTGTTTCTTAAGTAGTAAAATCTCTCTCTCTTTCTGCAAACCTCCTCAACCACATTGGTGCAAGACTGCACTCTTCACTAGCTCTACTAAAAAAGAATTAATTAACTCCCCACTCCATTCACTATTCCTACTGACATTATCACTGTCTTTCACTCTCCACTTCTACCACTTTATCTCCAGAAGTTCTGGGTATTATCTAGAAAGTTTTCATACAGTGGAGGAAGTTATGCTGTACTTCATGTAGAAGGTACTCACGGAAGAGAGCTGTTGTTTTTCCACATTCTCATCCAGAATTTATATTCCACTACGTCATCTTTGTGGTACATATTTATAGTAATAAACCAGTGTAAAATAAAAGCTGCCATGAAATAAACCATAGTCTAGAGGAAGGTCCCTGCCTACAGCAGGGAGTTGGAACAAGATGATCTTAAAGGTCTCTTTCAACCCAAACCATTCTATGATTGTATAGTAATTCAAAACCTGCAAGGGATTTGCTTTCTCTCAAAGTGGCAAGTTACCTATTGGTCCAGGAGAAGGTATCTTTGGTCCACTGATCTCCAAGGCAGTTTGGTAGAAGTTTTCATTTTCTCCGTTAGCCCCTTCTTCTCCATTTCTCCCATTTGGCTCCTGGAGATCCAAGCTATCAGCTTTTGGTTTTTTTAAACGTTTCACCTGAAAAGTGATCTACCAAAAGGACAATATTGGCAAGGTTAACATTAAGAAACATCACAAGAATTAGCTGCTCCAATACACTACCTGTTTTAGCCCAAGGATTCAATTCCAAAGATGCTATGATGAGATCTCATCTCCTCCCCATCTCAACTCATTCTCTGAGCCTGCTCATTTTTAATGCATCACACTACACAAACAACATACAACTTCAAACTCTAGCCTAAGAGAAAACCAATTTGACTGCTGAAGAGCTGAAATGCATTTCTCATTACATATTTTGTTGGCAACATGATGACTACAGGTATTTTTGTTATCTTCATGCTAACTAGGACATTTGGTTAAAATCTTGTCTCCTTTGTAACTCTGTACAGGTAGCATGGAGGAACTCAGCAACATTCAACACCCAATCACCTGCTGTTGATAATCAGTGATGCTAGTTTTAGTGGAAGCCTTTCCTTTAGAATGGACTGAAACTAATAGCTCATTTCACGTAAAACACAAACCAGCTCTGTGTAACCTACAGGGGAAGTTCCCAGAAACTGTTTTAGTCTATCCCTCTGTAACAGTAAGTTGGTACAAGTTTTTTACAAACTCACCCAAACTTACCCATTCAGCTTCATCATCATCACCACAGTCCCCAAAACAGGAGCTTGCCAGGCCATCCTGAGCTCCCTTCTTTAGGACACGGATTCCCTGTAAGTCCATTCGACGACCTTTTACTTCCAGCGCCCCTTCAAAAGCTTCTTGAGGCCATGAGTTTTCAAACTCATCCACCAAAGCCAGCATCTCTTCAGACATCTGATCATCTTCTAAACTCTCCATTCCTTCTGAACCATTGCTTTCTGCAGTAACAGTGTCTAAAAGGGAATACCATAACCTCATTTTTTCGTAGCTTCATCCATAAGTTTTATTAAAAAAAAAAAAAAAAAGTTTGTTCATTTCTTTTTTTCCCTGTGATCTGACTCTTTCATTTGCACAAACTAAACACTCCATGCTGCATATGGAGAAAGGGACTGGAGAATGCAGACTACATCCTTTACCTTGGAAAGCATCCTACCTCTGATTTCACTTTTCATGCCAGACTTGGAGAAGAACAGTAAATACCACAAACTAAGTTTTAAGGATCACTTTCCACTTTATAGGCAGAAGCGAATAATGTAGGTCCTTGGAGGAAGGAAGGCAGCTCTTCCAAAAAGTCTAGAAAATCATTCATCTGTCAGTACTGAATTTTAAGGCTGACTTACTTTCCAGTCTCAAGATGGAGGGATCTCTTAATGAATGCTGAGTAAGGATTTCTGTATCTTCTGTACCTCTCCCGGAGTGTCCTTCTGCCATTTCTGTGACTGACTCATGGTGGTCATCAAAGTATTTCTCCTTGTCATGACTACCTTCTGGACTCTTCTCATGACAGTGACCTGAAAGAGAGGAATTTATTGATACACCACGTAAGACTTCTCCTTTTAGTCATAAATGCGCAATCTTGCAGTTGTCTACACACAGATTAGTAGTAGGGTTTCACAAAGTATCAAAGCCATTGCTTAGTGGAAAACAAAACCAACCAAAACAACCCTGCTCTGCCTTTTGACAAGGCAGATTACCTAAAAAAGTTACAGAAAATGTTTTTACCTACACACTGTGAATGACTAATGAAAGAAAACACAAGCATCTTTTGATAGGAAGCTGCACAGTACTTGAGAAATAACTGTGTGGTGGTAGCACTTTCAATGAGTGTTTCCAAAGATCTCAGATTTCCTAACTGTAATTCCTTGTCAGATTCTCAGGCACAGTGTCTAAAGGGCTGACCCCCTTCACCTCCCCAGAGTTCCACAGTTACAGGGATGTGCATCTCCCATGTGGTGTGAGGGTTGGGAGCTGCCCTCACTTTGTGGCACAGCTACAGAGCCAAGACACGGGAAGCCTGTCACTGAGAAGTAAAGCAGATATTCCAAGTACTAAACTACTATTCTAAAATCCTTCCTTTCTCCTTCCAATCACTTACGAGTGAACACAGCTCATATACACAAGTGAATTAAGAAGCATGTAGCGAATCAAAGAGCCCATGCTAAATGCAAGATCCTCAAGTATGTTCCCTGCTCTACTTGTGAAAGTTATTTGTACTATACACTGCATATGGAAAGCACTATTTTTCCAACTGGCAGCATGAATTACGAAGAATATGAATACGGCAGTTTTCTCCACACAATGATGCCATGTTACAAAGGAATATTTTTAATGCCTCGCTCTTCATCAGGCCAGCATGAAGAGGACGGCTCAACTCTCAGATAGGTGTCACCTGTTCCACTACTTGTCAGTGATGGAACATACACTGTATGCTCTGTGCTCCTGCATCTGTCAACATTCAGGTAACACCTCTGGAGATGTCAAAAAAACCAAACAAATAACTGTATTCACGAAATTGTCCAGAAAAAGTTTCAGTGAAAACTAGTTTTCTGCCAAATATGAAAAGACAAGAATTAGATAACCAAGCATTCAAACCAGAAGCTGGTAACTTCAGAAACAGTCCTAACATCTACCACGTAATTATATTCTTCCCTTCCTACTTACCCTATTAGTGACTCTTTCTTTAATCCTGCCACATCTCCCTCTGTGCTGTCAATAAAAAAAGTCATTGGTTTCGCTAAAAAAAAAACCTCTTCAATCTATGGAGATCCTCATGTTTATTTCACGAAGAGTGGCGTGCACAGAACACTAAAGCTTAAACAAGTCCCCCTGCCTGCCATCACAACCAGTCTGATTTTGACGCAAGGCAGGTGCTACACAGTAATGAAATGACCACAACTCCCTCTGCTGAAGGTCAATTCATCATTAGTATGAATGGGAAGGAAAAAAAAAAAAGCAAATTGAACAACATATACAGACAATTATTTTTGAGATAAAAACACCCCCAAAAAAACTAGAAATAGCAAGCAAGAGGGAAAAAAGGCACAATTCTACTTAAGACTAACCTTGCTAATATTAATTTACAAATACTAACTGCTAAAAACAGACTAAATGAGAGTGCTGGTTTTCTTGGGATCTGAGAGCTGCTATATATAGAAAACCGAGTGGCCTGATTTTTTGAAATTACTGCTTTCAGTTGCCTGATGTCACAGGAGGAAAAAAAGGCTGACTGAAAAAAGAAGAGAAGGTCTTGGATGAGCTTACCATGGACGTGGTGGTATGGAAACACCGCCCACAGAATGTTACAGCTTGTATCAGCTGCATGCTTGCAAAGCAACAGGGAAGAACACCTAGTACAAGTTCCACCAAAGGAACAACGCAGCTCCAGGTTCCAGAAACATTCCCCGGCAGCAGAGCGCGACCCACGTCATTTCAATACCTACTGCACACCACCTTGGTGAAGGACAAAAGTGACCACTGCCCTAGGAGTGCTCAGTTATACAATATTCATTCTTATTCAGAAATATTCTGGTTGTCCAAATGTGCACGTGAATTTTGGGTGTTAAGTCCAGACACAGGGATTACAATTACAAAACCTGAAGTCTAAAACCACTTCGCAGTACTTGATCCTCCAGCTTACTGCACGAAAATGTACTGAAGAAGGATCTCTTTGTTGCTCATTCATTTTCTGGGAGCAGATGTTGTGACTTTATGTCCGAGCTCAGAAAGCCCAGATAAAAGTGTATCAGACTGTTCTACCTCATGTATTCTAAGACTCCGTTGTTACTCACCAGTCAGTGGAACAAAGATGTTACCAACACAACACATGTAGTCTTTTGCACTTTATATAACATTAATAATAATATAATTATAATAATTATTATTATTCATAAGAGAGGGAAATGCCACAAATAAATAATCTGACTGTGCCTATTTAATGAAAAAAATGGGAGAAAAAGAAATGAGAAAAGTTCATAAGCTATAAAGCAAATCCACTAGATAGAAAAAGCAACACAGATTCTAAAACAAAGCATGGAGATCCTTAAGATGAAAAGCAGAAAACAGTATTAGATGCTAGAAGTCTCTATTCCTCATGTCATTTTAATCTGCTTAATTCCGGGGCTGATGTAGAAGTGCTTGTACAGCACTATTGCAACACATGGTCTCAACCACCCTGCCATGAAGAGATAGCATACATTTTAAGTACAGAAAAGATCTGATAAGGTCATCCTTTCCATCTAAAATTGACCACCTTGATTCTAAGGGCCCCTCCTCAATTTCCACCAAAGCTTTAGTGCCTACTACAGACATTACAGCTAAAGAACCTTACAGCAAGAAGTCAAACTCCATGTTTCCTGATGCACACTCAAAACCATATTCTTCACAGAGAGATGCAGTGACAATAACTATCTTTTCTTATGAAGAGTGTTGTATTACCCTTTAAACATGAAGATTAATAACAATCTCATTAGACCACATGAAAACTTTGGGGGTGCCTGCTGTTTCAGTGATACTGCATTTTTAGTATTAAATATATTCACTAGAGAAATGAAACTGAAGAATTGTCATCTATCATTTTATAGGACAAGTCCTGTCCAGTGCTCTTTGAGGAACCCTCCTTCAGGCAACATCTAAAACACGAGCTCTGACTTGGAGAGCAATAATAACTCTGGGGATTACATACTGCACAACCCAATTACCTTGATGTTTCAAGGTGAACAGACCATTTCATAAAGCTCCTGTGAGCCATTACCAGAAAACGTGTTATTCTGCCTGCATACAAAAAGATATTTGGTTGCAAAAGAAACTGATAATCTTTAGATCTTGGCATTTGTTAAAGGGAAAAAAAAAATCCAGGCCAGTTATTTTATGAGTTTTTTAAATCAATAGGATGAACAGTAACAAGAGGAACATCTCTAGAAGCCATTGCTGCTCTGCTATTCTGAATTATAAACTGTTATGCTTGTATTACGATTTTTGCTCTAAAACTCATGCATTCCTTTTCTTACTCATTTCTTTTAATAAAAAACAAAACAAAACACACATTTAGACTTCAAAACATAAAATAAAATCCCATGATTCAGCTCAGAAAGCAGAAACTGCAAACCACACTGCAATGACGGAACAGAGCTGTCACTGGAAACACAACAAATCCACCCGAGCTGCATGACTGAATGGTACTCCAGTAGCTGTATCAAAGTTTTGTGCTTACCACACACTGAAGTGCAAAAATAACAACAGATAACAAAGGGATTCTCAGTTTATTTTTAGAGAAAATGATTAACAGTGACAACTGGAGGTGGGAAGAAAAGTAGAAGCTTTTAATTAACAATTACCTGGCTATGCAATACTGATACAAGTGCTCAGTGGGTCTATATTTAACTGAGGAAGAATACCCAAGCTTTACGACATATTCCCTCTATGCTCGAGGGCTCAGAAAAGACACAGAGCAGAAGGGCAGCCTGCATCTTCAGCAGCACAGAACTGCCAAAAGCCTTGCTGCACACTTGAAAAGCAAAGCAGTCCATTCAGCAGTTAAGTCTTGCCCACTGCTAGATTCAACAAGGCACGACTAGGTTTTGCAGTCCAAATACAAATGTACCTCCAGTATCTTTCACAGCTGTAATGTACTCCAGTAATCACTACAAATTGCCCCTGCCATCCACGTATCACCACTGTTACTATTCTGGAATAACAAAGGACAGAGAATAGGAAGTTGCTTCTCAGGCCAAGTATCTCTAGTCAGGTATCAATACTGATACTAGCTGAGAAGGACAGCAGCCATGTCTCAACATTTGGACTAAGCTTCTGTTATGTTTTCTGCCAAAATGGAAGCACCCTTTATTTTAAGCATTATTCCTTTCATAAAAACCCTCCTTTCCAAAATTGGGGTTACAGGATAAAACCAAAACAAACATCTTCCCCCCCAACTCCCTCAAAAAAAAAAACCCCAAAAAACAACCTAAAAAAACTGTTTCAATATCACAGCGCAGGATGTTTTGCTAACCTAAGGTAAAAGCTTAACAAGCAGCAATGAAAAGCTCTATGAAAGTAGTAGCAAGCATTGTAAAAGTTTCATAAATCCCTACCTCATCTTAAGTTCCTCCCCTAGGAGAGCAGTCAGTAGCAACTTCCTCAAAGATGCAGGGGGGCAGACTCAAACCCAGTAGTCATAAGAGTGCGCTACATAACAAGCTTTGGTTCGATGCATAGCAAACAACAGAACAATTTACACGGTCAGAGTTTAGACTCATGCACACAAAATGAAGCATTCATTTTTAAAAATTATTTATTCCAATAATGGATTTTCAATTAAGAGGATTATATTGTAAAACAACTGCACTCACTTGTAGCGAAATAGTTTTAAAATGTGATTTGTAACCAAAAGATGCCTCTAAATTGGCTTAGCTATAGATTTGAAGATTAGCTATTTGTCTCATTACAACAGCTTTGAGTAAAGCTTTAAAAACACACAGATGCCAACCATACACGGTCAGATCTCTTCATGCTGATAGAAACACCTCAACATTGTGTAACAGATTAGTCCCTGATGCAGACACCACATTTTTTTTATGAAATAGAAGTCATTAAATATACACACACACACACAAAATAGGAAGACATACCTGTTTAAACTTGATCACAGTGCAAGGGACACGCCTGCTAAACTTCTAGAAGAATTCAGCAGTGTATACCATGTAGCAGAACAGAACACTTCAAACTAAACAACCCCCAAACACCTCTTTCATAACTAAGAACAGGGAGGGAAAATCAAGGAAGTTGACTATCTAAAGCCTTCACTGTGCTCCTTCCTCACTGTCCATTACAATAAGAGGTTTTGCTTTTGCTTTATTATGAGGCATACCTAGAAGCCATAACTTGCTCTATGATGCCTAGGAATAGTATCCAAAATATAGAAACATCTAAATTGAAATTCTCAAATCCTGTCAGTCAGTAAGTGAGATTGGAATATATCTCATTCAGAGTATGATGGCAGAGTAGCAAGGTAAGCAGCACGCCAGCCTGAATTTCAGTTTGTGCTTCAGAAATAGCAGCCTTTTTTTTTTTTTTTTTTTTTTTTTTTTGAGAAAGAGAGAGAGAGGGGGGGAGAAAGTAAGAGAAACAAGTACGTATGAATTTCAAAGATTAAGGTTTGTCCTCAGTGAGTTCTCCTGCACGCTTGGGTATTTTTTTTTCTCATGACATATAAAATACCTACTTATTTCTTAACATTGAATGCCCACTACAACAGATCATAGCACAACATACGCTGTGACAACTAAATGGCCAGTACTCGGTTCCTTGATTTCACATAATATACTTCCAAAGTAGGCTTGGATTAAGCCATGGAAATTCTTATTTTAAGTATTGTTATCATAAAACAGAGACATTGTCTCATGCTTGTTTTGCTCTTTTTCTTCTCTTCTCTCCATGTTCAGCCCTATGTACCTCTCAAACTAAACATTAAATATTTTGCATGACTCAAGGCCAACCCTTAGATCCCCTATTTACATTCAATATCTACGAACTGAAGTTTAAAAAGGACTAAACACAGGAGTAGCCCACTCTTTAAAAATGAACAGCTAGCAGTTACTCATAATGGGGTTAGCTAACTTTCCACTTTTCTCACCATGCTGACACTGGAAAGCCTGATTTTCATTATACACCTGCTGGGTGTATAATGGTGTTATGCACGTAGATTTAACTACCACAGTCTGTAAGGTTTGTGCTACATGGTGAATTTAAACGGGTTTCTGGAATGAACTGATTTTGCATTTTTAAGAAAATAGTTTTGATAGGTTGTTTTTTATGTTCATCTGTGCATCTTTTCTCTACATTACACTCTTTAACCAGAGCAGATTAATGGTTAATACTAACCCACAACAATTCACAGATTTGTTTGGGACAAATATCTGCACAATCTTACTGAAGATCAAAGCACAAAGACACAGACACACTCAAATAACAAAGAAGGTGTTGACTTGCCAAGCAAGTGTGCCCCTTACTAAGATAGCTTCTAAGTGTTCGCTCAGCTGTTTGTCTGACAGGTTATATTTTACACAATTCCTTAAAAAGAGCAAAGTTATTGCTCCAGATGAAATAGACAAAAATCAATCCTTGTTTTGATGGAGCAACAAGCAGAAATTGGATTAGCCTTTTCTAGAATCCAGGCAGGAAACTTGCAGAAAATGAAGTTAGACAAGAATGCTGCCAATTGCCCCAGCTTAGGATTCTAGAGGAAAACACTCTCCTCGCAATGCCAGTATTGTACAAACCCATAAAGCAGGCCCTGCAAAAATACAGGGATTTTTGGAAGAATTTCCTGCCTCCCCAGAACTGCTGCATCCAAGAAGTATCTATTTCTTCATCTGGGGAAACTGGAATTGTCCTAGTTTCGGTCACTAGTAGCCGGAATGGATGATAGATTTCAAGCTTTGAGGATAATCAGAGCACAGCAGATTCTCACATGAATCAGGCAACCAACCTTAAAAGGAAAAACAAATCAATAAAGTAGACTGATCAGGGGTAGTTAAGTGTCTGGCACTCCATGGCTCAGCATGCAGTGCTCATTTTAATCTGAACACATGGCATCACATGCTGCTTTGAGACAATCTCAACATGGCTCATTACAGGCTGAAGGTACACATCACCACTTTAGAAGTTCTCAGATTTAAGCCAAGTGAATACAGCCTACAAGTTATTGGCAAGTTGTTAATGAGACTAAACAATGCCTTGTCAATTCCTCCCCACACAGGGGCCAGGCCACATGCTCTTTTCCTTCCAAATATGCTTTAACCAACTCACTAATTCAGTCTATGCAGTTTTACTACACAGTTGTTCACACAAACACATCTGCCTTGAAATGTAGTTAGGGAACTACCCCTAAAAAGCCTTTGAAACATACGTAGTTGATGCAGCTTTTAAAAAAGATCTGCTGCATGCAAGAAATCACCACTGGCTAATGCAGCCTCCTAAAAGGAGATGAAGGCAGACAGTAGCACAAAAAAAAAAATCACCAAGAGCATTGCAGAGAAACATTAATACACCTGAAAACTAAAAATGAAGGTGTCAAGTTCTAAAAGATTCAGTCAGAAACTCCTTCCTCTTTCATCCTAACCCCTGATGATCAATTCTCCTATTACATGAACATGAAATTATGTTGAAGTAACAGAAAGATCCAGATAGCATATGAGGAAGAATCATTTGTGCTATGAAGGCAGACAAAAATGGGAATTGTCATACTATATTTAATCTAATACTGTACTACTTTCCCTTTCAGTGTTAATAGTTTTGCATCTGTAAACTCTCACTGAACTCTCCACCATGCTATCCCCATCTCCTCAGTCCTGCAGCTGAGAGAATGGCTTTTTTCTCTTTCCTCTACTGCCAGTTTGTGGTCTTCTGGTCCTGAGAAAAGACAGAATGAATACAGAACACTATATTTTGCAGATATTCAGATGGTACAAAGTGACAATAGTGAGTTTTGAGAGCAGCTGTTAGATACACCATTATCCCGCAAATAAGCAGAGTAAGCACATAAGCTAGCAAGACAGGCTTTGCACATTGTACAGAAATCATTTGATGTGAACATAAAAGGAGTCTGTAGACCAAGTTCACCCACATCATCAGCTTGTTTGACAAATGCAATAGAGAAGGACATCTGAGGAACACAATCTTAAAACAGCATGCACTGTCCGGTGGATACAGGAGCCTTTAAGGTACACAACAGCTTTCCAACAAGCAGTAGCTGGGAAGCAGTGTGCATGGACTATGAAGAATATGAAACAGGTAGTAGCTAGAAATGCCATGTTTAACACAGTGCTACATTATTTGATTCTTAAGGTGAAGAATCAACATCTATACTTCTCTGCACAGTACTGAAGACAAAAACAGCTGGAGCATTGGAAAGCAAAGATTTCTTTCAAAGCAGCATGGCTTTTCACTTTTCTGTAAGGCAAGTTCCTTCACTTTCAACTTCCTTCAGCGACTCAAGAGAAGCTAGACAAAGACTTTTCAGGGAAAGGTTTAATTTACACAGCAGATAGCAAATAAAATAGTAAGAAGTATTACAGAGCCCCCAGGGAAAGAAACATGCTTCCAAATGCAGCAGTTTGTAAGCTTAGAAAAGAGATTTATCCTCTGACAACAACATATCTACTCAAAATCTTCCATATCACAGCACCTAAACTCTATGAATTCCATACATATCCCAGCAAAGTCGGATGGTAGGAACTGATTCTCCTCTTGCTGTGCTAGCAGAGCTGAAATGGTCACTCAACACTGAAACAAGAACTAGGTCTCATTTTTGCCATAGAGCACAATCCCACATAAGGTTTTTTAAGGACCTCCCAGTCAGAGATGCAGCTGACAGTAGCAGGCACCTCCACCAAAAGTGGCCCTCTTTCTCTGTCTCCCACCTGCCTGCATCAGATGTCATGTCTTCATTCTACATGAGTACAATGTAACTTCCCCTTACTCCTTTAGCACTGCTGAACTCAAGGTAGGTGACCTAGATTCCAACAGCTCCTTCAGATGACCTTATATCTGTTGCCAGGGATACTTGAGAAAGACTCCAGCTCCATTCTCAGATCCCCATGAAGCTCACTGGGCACAGCATCCTTACTTGTGTGCACGGGAGGTGTGGAAACAAGCCAAGCAGAATTTCACTTCAACTGACAAGAGTAATTGCAGAACTGCTCCTGTTTAAGACAGGACCCAGTTTCTGCATGGAACTACCTGGTTATTAAGTGACAACACAAACATCTGCCATGACATGTTTCTAGGAGCTTTAACATGCACTTTGCATGCTCAGTAGAAATCCCTGTGTTTGAAAAATCTACTGTGGGAGACCATTCCTTTTGCACCGATGAACCTTCCCGTAAGATTGCAGTGAGAGTAAGAGCAACACAAAAACAAATGGTCACAGACCCAATCCCTCCCATTAATGTACTCAAATAAATAAAAATACTAACATTAAATGGTAGCTTAAAGGTGTTTCAGGAGAACTAAAGAATTCCGCTTTGACATGACAAGCAAGATAAAGAAAGAAAAAGCAGTGTTCAGTTCCAGAATTCTATTCAATTGGCAGATTCTGGACTTAAATTAAGAATGCTTAAGAACGTACAAAATGAGTATTTCACATCTCTGCTTTAGCACACCATATTGTAAAGGAAACATATGTTTGTCCTGGAATATCAGGGCCTTTGTTTAGTGTTTGAGTAGCTAAAACTGCTATATAAAACCTGAAGCAATTGCAGCTAATAAGTTAAGATTTGAAGGCTTCAACTGTGATGTTGATTTAAGTTACTTATTTAATCTGCCCATATAAATGGGATTTTAAGCAGAGATTCTCTCTTCAGGTGAGCCTCTCCCTTGTCAGGTCTATGTACTTGAAGGTCAGAACTTACTAACTTTGTAGGACTTAAATGTGCTAGGAGATAAAGGGAAACGTATACACTTAAGTGCTCAAATACCTTTTTCCTCATGTTCTATTTTAAGATGAAGCAGATGAAATAAACCAAGAGTTATGATTTCATATGGTATGGGGTATTTGCACCACAAGAGGGCACTAAGCCCACACTTAAAGCGCTGTCGCTAAGCTGAACACATCACTGAGCTCAGAATGTGAACAAGTACGTGCTGCTTCTACAAACTTGCATACTCACTACGTACAAGTACTTGGAGATCTTGATAGTGTATAAAGAGAAATTCCTTGCTCTCAGTGCCTCTATTTGCAGAAGGGTTGCACAAAGCTTTTTGTAAAAGCACTATCCTACCAAGTAATGAAACAGTAAGATTAGAGACACTCAAAGCTTAAACATGTTACACTTCATGTATTAGTAGAATGGTATTCCAGACGTTTAAGATCTTGAATTTTGATCTGAACTAAAAGAACACAAAGGGCATGAGCTCTCACATGCGTGAAGTGATTTGAGTTTGAGAAACAAACTTATGTCTAAAACAGAAACAGAAAAAAAACAGCATGAGGCAGAAGTGCAGGCAGGAACATACTAGCAAGCATCCAGTAAGTCAGCATCAGTGCACCAACTTTAAGTCCTGCACTAACAACAAATGTCCCAGTGTGCTTCAGAAAACTCCCGTTTCACTTGTATGAAATATCCATGACACATAATGCAACCCAATACCAGATCATAAATTCAAAATTTTGATCCTGTATTCAATTCACTGCACCATGCACCTGATTCCTCCGAGCATTTGCTGCAAGAGCGTGCAGCCTAAAGCACAGGCAGCCCTACTATTGTTACTTTCAAAAATCGTGAAGAAATGCTCAAAGTAATTAGACCAGAGACAATACTTGACATTCCAACTTCTGGGTGATTTTTTTTTTTCACTGGACCAGGTACTGCAAAACAGCTCTTCTTTAGCTCTCAAAGGAGACGGAGGAGGTAAATATCAGTTTTAGAGACTCACCTTCAACTTTCCCATAGCCTGTCAAGTTTCCTTTCAAGTCTGATGAGAGGAAGAGCAGGGGAAAAATATTTCCCCAAACCATACGAAAATAAGATTTGTCTGCCTTTCCATTTAATTCTCATTTTTTATTTAAACCACAAATCATCACCAAAGCTGAATTAGCCAGCATGTTTATTTTACACTCTGCAGAAGAAGGTACAAAGAACGTTTACACTATTTGTCAGGTTCACGCTTTCAGGTTTTTCTTGCACCCAGACAAAAGATGACCTAAAGGGTATTAGAGATAAAAATGAAAGAGAGAGAAATATTAAGACAGAAGGAGTCCCATGAAAAAGCAAAAATATAAATAAAGAGTAGAATACTTATATACTACAATTCTGAGTCAGAAAGTGACCCCCAAGATGTGCTTTCATACCTATTGCTACTTTAACCAAATAGCACTCACTTCTCTGCAAAACTGGCATGCTGTAAATTAGTGAAAATGCAGGAGGCCATAAAACATACTATTATTCTACTGACACAGACCTGGAATAGCAACTACATTAAAATAATCCATATTTAGGAGGTATATAAGGCCTATGGCCTGCATTTAGGCAGCCTAATTCTAGATGATAAATCAAAGGAAACTTTTTCCATGTTTCTCACCTGGATGTGGAATTATAGAACAATACAAGAAACAAAACAGTAACAACATCAACAAAAAAAAACCATAACAGAGAAAGTCCTAGTAATACTAAAAATCAAAAGCATTACTCTCACATGTTCTTTCACAAGGGAAGAAGACACTTTAGTGACAATTTGCAAGAAATCTGGGTTATTAAGCATATTCATAAATGTTCTTTAAGATTGCTTGTGACCAGCATATTAGCTATGTGCAAGACCAGGGAAAGTACTGGAAATACTTAGTGAGACCTACAGAAACAAAACCTGTCTCCAATAGCTATTTGTGGGGGATTTTATTCAAGTAGATACTAAGAGCAACAAAGCATTATGCCTCAACTTTTTAAAAGTATTTTAACTGGGAGAGATTGGGTTCAAACACATTCTTTTTATAGATTTTTGTGAGTTTAGAAGCAGTGAACACAGACCACATATAAACAAAATAATACTGTACTGACATGACTCAGTCTATTCCATGAAGACTGAACACTATAAAATGACATCCAATGGACTGAACACAGTGGAAGGATAAGAAAATTAGAGCTGCTCTTTGCCAATTTCTTCAGCTTTGAGAAAACAAATCCATCTGACTGTAAAATTTGAAAGGATGTACAAAGGGGCTGTTGAGTACCTGAGCCGTACATTTCTCTAAGCATTACTCATTTACCAGTAAGAGCTATCAGCCAGGCTGTTAAGGTATTACTGACATACTCAGGCAGTAATCTGCACTCACTGGTAGCCCTCTAGATATTTAAGAAGCCATCCTCAAGCACTTCTTAATGGACCATAACTTTTCCATTAAAAGCAGTGCCTCAACCTCGGTCCTCACAGGGAGAATACACTACAAAGCGAAAAGGAGAATCCTTGAAAAGAAGCAGCACAGTAAACACGAATTCCAGGTGCACCACTCAAGGCAGATATGGACAGTACTTCACTCACAGTCCATCTTTCAGCAACTGCTTACCGCTGCATACAGAAGAGGTGATGTTGTAGAGAAAAGGGTAGAATTGCAGACAGCGAATCATTTTCAGGCTGCTTTCACACTCCAAACACTTGGTAGTCAAATCCAGTGCACGTCTGAAGGCCTGTAGGGCTGCACTAATGTTGTTCAGAGCCAGATAGGCATTTCCCAGGCTCAAAAAAGTCAGGGGCTATGAAGAAAAGAGCAACACACCTCAGCATGAGTATGTTTAGCAGCTGAAATGGAAACTAAGTAGGCAAAACTCTTGCCAACCCACACCCTCCCCAGTTTGTCTGGAAGGAATTTGGAAAACTTCTTCAGTAAGGATTGCCTATTCTTCAAACACAAAACTAACAGCTTGATGCATTTGTGCTAAACAAAAGCTGTTCTGACATAAGGTTGTCTTCTGGATTCCAACTTTCCACGATGAAAACCAGCTGTTAAATACATGCTGAGATGAAGCATTAAATACTTATCTATAAACCATCACAAACATAATGGTCACTGCACAGAAATGCAATAGCTAAACTTAAATGTTTGAAGATATCTTAGAACTACTAGAAGTTAGCAAAAGCATAGAAATATTACTACAGCTCTAGAAGGACAGATGCATTTCATTTGTCAATAATATTCAGCACTTACTTGAGCAGAACTGGGCTACTGAAAACATCAATTTCACACTAGCTTAGAGATGAACATTTATTTTCAGCTCTTTATAAAACTTCATATTTTTGCCCTCTGCTTTTGGCAAGTCTCTGTATAACATCCATTGGTGAAGTACAGATTACAAACACCCTTTTCACTGGATAGAATTTAATCAGCAAATATAGGCATGAAGTGAAACATTACTTTTTATTTGTTGACTGAAAACAATCACACACACAAAAAATAATAGTTAATATAACGCTACAATAATGACTATAATATTGTAACATAGTTGTTTTAGTTGTTTTTTCCCTTATAAGTAATTTTACATTCATTATCCGAAAATTTGGAGACTGACCAACAGCTTCATATTTGCCAGACTCAGCTTCTATCATTAAGCATTATTCAGAAAATCATGCAACTTGAGCAACTGCATTCTAATTTATTTATTTATTTATACAAATTTTTGCTCACACTTAACTCCTGCACCTGTAATTCATTTTGATTTATATCTACTTTTCATTATATTCCAGGAAGTTTCATTTGAGTGCAGATTTTCCTGCCAATTTTTTAAAGCAGTATTTTTTTTACAGGACTGTGACTGACTGAAAAAAATAAGAGCAGGCATTTCTGTAGTAGGCAAGACTCACCAACATTTTTGAGGAAAGCCCTAATCCAGGCAGTGTGATCCTTCGTTAACTTTCAGTGTTGTGCTTTCAAGTGTTCCTCTCAAGGCACATGTCTTAAGTTTTTTTTTTTTCATAACTCCTTTCTGCACTCCTACCTGCGACTCACATTGGCCAGATCCCTTTACATTAGAAAGGCTTATGCCACTTCTTGCATTTAAGTGCTAGGTGCCTGATAGACTGGTGGGTTACAGCCCTCTGTTCATCTCGTTGCAGAAGTACAAGCATGGGAAATATTAGCTTTCACTTCTTACAGAAGTATTGCAAATTTAATACCAAATCACTTGCCAAATAAAAGGTGGTGTGACACAGATACATACACACCAATCTAAGTTCAGGTCCCACCTCAATTTAATTCTTTTTCTTCTTCTCTACATTTCACAATTGCTCTGGCCAGTTCCACAGTTTAATCAGTTTACATGGTGAGTTTCTATGTTAGATAGGTGCCCATCTGCAAAATGTCTATAATGCTACTATTCAGGAATGAAAAAACTGTTTTGAATCTACAACTGGAAGTAAAGGCAAAAGAACACCAACACAGGATTATACCCAGCTACATACCTTAAATCTAGGGACAAATAAAACTGCATATAATAAAAACTACAAAAACAAGTGGCAGAGAAAGATGTCTATGCAGTCAAAGACCTTCAAGACACATCTGCTGCTTTAAGAGTTTCTTTTTTTTCAAACCAAGGTAGAACAACACCATCATAATCTCTTTTTAAGGTGACAGAGCTCCCAAAACATCATGATTGGATTCCTTTGAGCCACTGGTGATGCAGGTTTTTGGAAACAAGAACCTGTCATCTATACAGAAGCATTATGTTCCAGATGTGTATGTTCTCAGTAACCAGCACCAACTGGTTAGAACAAGAATGTAAATGAAAATTAACACTCCTTTCAAACCACAAGCTGGAAACTAATCAGCATACTTCAGGTAAGTCATCACAGTTACATAACATGTATCTAACCAAGTAATGGAAAGGCACCCACTGCTGAACTAACACAAAAAAACATCGTCTTACCTCAGAGGCATTGATGGCCAAAGCCTGAAGCAAGAGCCTGCTGGCATCCAAATGAAGACCATAATGAATCAAGAGGTTAGCAAGATTGACCAGAGGGATGTCCTGATAGTCATGTGGAGCCAAATTAAATGCTTTTTGCAAACAGGCAACAGCAAAGGTGCTATTTCCAACCGCACGCCAGTACAATCCTGCTTCATTAAGCACAAGCCATAGAGGATCTTGAGGCTACAGGAGAATTAGAATGAAAATACCCACAGAGGTGTTTCAGGGAGACAGAAGTGACTGCTGTCAGGTAAAAACAAAAAAACCTCACCTCTGCACACTGTCTAACTAGGTACACATTACAATTTGCTTTGTTCACAGCTTGAGTTTTATCAGGGCAGAGAAGTTAGTGAACTGATGCAACTCACAGTCTGCACTGTAATTTAGCAGGACCTGTTGCTCACACCATTTACTTGTACGACTATCTTACAATGTAACCACAAAATCCCTTAAAACACACAACTGATAATGGTTAGTTTGCTTCAGAAGAACATTTGTGAGCCGCTTCGGAGTCTTAAAATTACATCAACATGGGTCTGTGAAAAGATGTTACCAATTTGAAGGTCAATCACTTTCCAACTACTAGTTAGATGTGCTTCCAGGTCCCATATCCTACATCAAGATGTTTTAAGGTTTCAAAGTTGTTTTTTCTTAAATTTAATTATCTCTGCATGTTTTATGAATAGATGTCAACATGACATGCATGAGATGCTGCTTAAAGTAAAACAGCAAGTGACAAGTGAAGGCATGTGTAATAACAGAGAAAGCATCAAATACACCTTGAATTCCTCCTCCTCCTCTTTGACCTATGGCAGAGGAAACAAACACTCATCCTAGAGGAGAAATAGCAAAATTTTAAAATCCTGACAAGTAGGCAGAGTTAAATAAAACAACTTCTTTCAGACAGAGCAGATAGAATGCTCTAGAAACACCAGCGTTCCATTTTGGTTTTTTAAGCATTTTCAGTATTAACCAGTTACACGTGTTGAAAAAGTTAACCGACAGAAAGATATTAGAGGTTTTACAGACACCTCACACAGAAGGGCTTTTCCTATGGTTCAAGATGCATAGGAAGATATCAGTAGGATACACTACCTTTTCTCATGAGTACCTTATATAATAATCAGTAATTGTAAGATTACCTAACGCCTCTATTTTGCAATGCACGTACATACTATTACTTGCATGTTACTCACAAACTCCTCACTGAACTGCTTTCCATACAGAGGTCTTAATGTTCCCTGACTAAATTCCAAGCAAATTACTAGCATTTTGTCTTTCTCAGTACAAAGATGCCAGCTGTTGCTCTTCTTCAGTAGAAGAGTTTATCATTAACAGAATAGGCATTGCACTGTTCCTGTATCAGCATAAGAATGATCAAGTTCAGACTTTCAGCATGAAGGTAACCAAATACAACAGTCAGAAACAAAATATCTATGCCCTGCAACAGTTAGACATTAGACATATATAGGACTGCTCTGATCACCCTAATAACAGAAATCAACTCCTACTGCTGATTTTTCCTCTTCTGGGTAAGACAGATGCACATAGTAAACACTACTGATTTTAGACTCAAAACAATACATACATACAGTGCCTTGACACAATTTATAGAAGATATTTAATTTGAGAGAGAACAGCTTGACAGGTGAAAAAGAGCCAACCTCTATCTCAGTGCTTCCAGTCAGTTGAACAGTGATGACTCAAAGGCCCCACGCAAGATGGAGGTGGCATTCTGCAGGGTGTTACACAGATGTACATGCTCTGCCCCAGAGTGCTAATTATCCTGACAGAAGACTGACAGTGGGTTGGTTGCCTTTGGAGTACAGGGTTGGGGGACTACTGAGGAGGAGGAAGAGCAAAAGGCAGATGTGTTGGGGGAGGTGGAAGAGGGAGTAGGTGCAAGCTGTTATGTTGATCTGAACAAACGTCTGCCAGGATTAGCTGATACATTGATGCCCAACGTCCTGCAGTCACAAAAAGAACAAGTAACCATGGGGCTGTGTGGTATACACTGAGCTAAAGGAAATAGCTATATACTTGAGATTCTCCTACAAACCTGAATTATCAAGCTAGTTTCATCTCACTCACAGGCACATCAAATCTTTACTTCTAAAACCAATCTGACCATTTTATAAGTATAGAAAGAAGCTTTAAATAAGAATTCCTCATTTATCTTGCACTATAAATTTTGACTTACCTTTTTCATAGCATGATCAAGAAATGCTTCCATCTTCTCCTGTGTAATAGCTTGATTGTTGATTCGAGAATGCAAGATCTGAACAGAGGGTTTTATTTTTTTTTTTTTTTAAGTGAAATTTTACAATATATAGCTAAACTGGTCATTTAAGTCTCAGTTCCCCAAGTATTTCATTCAGTTCACTAACTAATTCCTAAATCAATCATTATATATTCACATCACATAAGCAGCCAATCTACAAAAAACAATATGAACGAGTAATTTCACCTTAAAGTTGCCAATTTGGAAGAATATAAGAGATACCGGAAATCCCGAGAAGTTGAATCATGTCAAGTAGCCCTTAGAAGTTTCAAAATAAAGGAGTAATTTTAAATAAATTAATTTTCTTACTTCGTGTGCTTTGGTCAGCATTTAAGAGAGGACAGGCAATAGCCTTATGCTGAGTGACAAGCTCTCCCTTCCTCCAGCAATATTAGAAAGCACTTGATTCCACACTTCCGAAAGAAAAAAAGGGAAGCAAGCAAGTCATCTTTTAAATATCAGAAATGGCTGACTTCCTGAACAAGACTTCTAAGGCAAAGAAAGAGGAAAACTTTCAAACAGACAAGAAGCAGTGAGATGTTTCTCTTACTTGTCTTGCTTGATCATCCGGCATCTTCATTTTCAAATCTAGATTACCATCTAGTTCTTTGACAAGTAGGTACAGAGATTCATTGTTACGAGCATCGGTAATGGAAGAACAGTCTGGTACCTGGGTGTCTTCTTGCCCAACAGCTTCTCTTGGGATATTTAGGATTGACTGGACTCTAGTAATAAGGAGAACCAAGACAAATCAATAGCTTCCCTACCACCACTGCAGTGCTAAGTGAACAGAACAGTATAAAATTATCATGACTTATGGAAGTAGCTATTGCAGCACAGACACTTTAATTTTCCCCTATTTAATAGTAAGCACTGTTGGCTAATTCACAACTAAGCTGTTTTTCTACCTCTGTCCCAAAAGAATAATCCACGTTCATACCTGCACTTAAATCCTCATTCTTTTAGTAATATTGCAGATGTTTCATGCATTCACCTTGTACTAAAATGTCAGGGAACAATCATCATGAAATTGGGTCTGTTACAGTTATAGAAATAACAACAGTAAAGGAAAATCACTCCTTCACTGGGATGGCCAAAGGAAGAGATCTGAAAGCACTTGTGCTGTTGAACACGAGTTGCATCCACCCTATCCAGAGAGAAAATGTTCATTAAAACATTAAGTGTCAAAAATTATAAATATGAAACTAAATTAGAGATATTTAAAAATAAAATTAACACTTGCCTGAATCCCCTATTTTCCGGAGGCAGAAAATAAGTTGGCAGCTCTTCTGGATCAGGAATTTTGGGGAAAGATTTCATACACTCAGAACGCTGAGGCCAAAGAAGATGCTGTTTGTCCTAAAGGGAAAAGGAATTTTTAAATTATTTTCTCAACATTTTCAATATTTTAATGAACACGCTAATAAGAACACAAGAAATAATCTGGAGGAACAAAAGAATAGACATCTTTAAAACTATTATCTTCCAATTTTTTCCAGAACAGCGGCTCAGTTTTCTAGCTGTACAGCTATACTTGCAGCAGACTTCTTCTCAACTGCCATAGAAAAACAACCCTGTCAGTGCTATAGCAAAGTTTCAAATGACTGGAAACTGGTCCACAGAAACTACAGAGATGTTCAGCATGTTAGAGAAGTGCTAAGAAGTTTCATACAAACAAGGATAAGATGCACACTTTTATAACACCTCTTTGAAGGAGCAAAAAAGAAAAACCTATGCCATTCACTCACTCTATTGGATTCTACACTCCACACTGAAACGATGGAACGAGCAACAGGGGAAGACTGCAAGGATTGGCTGTGGCCACTTTGGTTTGCATGAAGATCGAAATTCAGAGATGTCATACTTGAAGTTGAAGAGTCTTCACCAAACTAGAAACAAAACAGAATTCCATAAAGAAGAGAGATGTCTATCTAAAAAATGTGGAATGTATACCCCACTATTTACGTAGTTAAACTTCACAAATGAGCTAAAATTTGGGTAGCATTAAAAAAGAGAAATTCAAGCTTGATCCACTCACACCACAGAAAAACACTCATATTGCAAAAAAGTCAACAATGAAAATACAACTGCAAATAAGCAAAAAATGCTAAAATATATCAAGCAAACATTTCTAGCAGGTCATATACAAAATCGACATATCTACACCATGTATATCAATCATTCAAGTTGGAGTTAGTAAGTCTTACGGCTTGCAAAACCCATCTCGATAACCTGAACAGGAAGAACACCCAAGAAGAAAACATAATTAAAAATAAATATTCCTGTTTTCTTAAGTCAGATGACAGGAAACTCCAAAACACATTCCACATTACAAAACAAATTAAACAACAATTTTTATGTGTAGCTCTAGCACATCAGTGCATTGGTTTTTGATCTGGGTTTTCAGTGTTAGAGCACACCCTCCAAAGCTTCCAAAGCTTCCAAAGTTTCCAAAGCTTCCAAAGTTTCCAAAGCTTCCAAAGTTTCCAAAGTTTCCAAAGCTTCCCAATATTCCTGTATCAGATTTCCTTGGTGAACTGTCTAACTGAAGATATACAAATAGCCAATACTTACTAAAACAGGCTAACTCCTTATTTTAGGGCTACAAAAGCAGTCATTGAACTGATCAGAACGAAGCTCTGCTCTTGTATTTATTAATTGTGTATTGCAGTTTCCTGCTCCTTCTGGTAGAGACAAAATATTAAATTGGAAGAAGTCCTTCCTTGAGTCACACAATAGCATAACAAAAGAAATTACAATCCACGTAAGGTCTGTAGAAATAATTAATGAAATATTAAACACATATCTGAGCTATCTATGGGAATATTGTTTCCATTAAGGAGTAGTTCTTATTCCAGGTTCCACATGTATATTTGAAAAGAAAATTAAGTCCTTAGGAATCTTTGCCTCTTTCCTGTCCTCTTTGAAGGCAAGTAAAACATTTACTCCTGCTAGCAGGCCTGAATGTAGCACATTTAAATGAGAGAAAGCTGCAATTTCTCAAGTGAGTAATCTTCATCCTTCCTAGAAAGAACCAGCTAGCTGTTCCATACAGGTTAAAAATGCATAGAAGACTACACAAGTAGCTCAAATCTCCCAGAAAAAAGACAACTTCAGAAAAAAAAAAGTAAATAATGATAATCTTTTTTTTTCTTTTTCTTTTTAAGTAAAACAAAGCCTTACTTAATAAAAGCTTGGCATTCCTAAAATCTACTATTGATCTTAGCTTGCACTGCTAGCAAAGTAAACAAGCATTAAATACTTCAAACTCTCAAAAGGGGACTAAGCCACTTCTTACTATAATTTACAAACTCCAAAGGTACGTCCTCCTCCGATGAGCCTCAAAAAAACCCAAAATCCAACCAGCTCAAAAACTCCACAACCCACAACCTCCACTATTTTACTAATGGGGAAAACGGGACACAACTTCAAACAGCAGTATCAATTCACAGACAAACCTGAACATATTCCACATTTTCAAAAATGTCTCCACGGTGATAGCGAACAGGCTGGTCCCACTGGCAGTGCAAGCTGTGCTGCTGGTTGCTCAGTCTACAAATCTGATGGTTCCCTGCATAGCACAGAACATGTTATTTTACAGTCTAAGTGAGGCTATTGAGGAGATGAGAAGTGTACAGTAAAAAAAGCTCCACTTCCTCCCAGGTAGTTTTTTATTTTTATTTTTTAAACCCACTCATCATGAATTCCATCTTGTAAAGACTCAAGAAGTACCCATTTGGAGAACATGCCATAATCACTAGTTTTAATAAGCAAAACAGAACAGCAACTCAGGGCCACCAAAATATTCAAAGAAGTTACATCCTGACATTAACATTAGGGGATCTATAAAAAAGGAGGGGACAGACTCTTCGGCAGAGCCGTTGTGATAGGACAAGGGGAAATGGTTTCTAACTAAAAGAGGGGAGAGATTCAGATGAGACATAAGGAAGAAGTTTTTCACAGTGAGGGTGGTGAGGCACTGAAGCAGGCTGCCCAGAGAGGACTCTGAGCACCCTAATCTAGCTTTAGGTGTCCCTGCTCATTGCAGGGGAGTTGGACTTGATGGCCTTTAAAGGTCCCTTTCCAACACAAAAGATTCTGTGTGATTAATCTGAATACATGCAATTCTTCATTCCTGTAATAAGCATGAACTCTGAAAAGTTGTACCTAATTGAGCTTCTTTCGCCATTTGGGTCTCATGAATTATGTTCCTCAGGATTTGTTCCTCCTGGATGAGCTTGTATTTGTCTAAAACGTCTTGCTGCCTAAGGTAATGGTCATGCTGCTTCTGATATTCCTTCAATTCATTTAAGGTTCGCTGAAGTGATCTTGAAAATTGGACAGTAGAAAAGATTTGCTTTGAATGTTTTTAAAAATAACAACTTTTCCCATAACACTGTATATTTTCATCCTTATTCTGGGTTGCTTAAAATAATAACTTTATCATGCACCCTAAGAAATTTAAAAAGTAAGCCAATATTATTCTATTGGAAATGTAAAGAGTTGATGCAGCAGAACAATAAATCGAGACTGTACGCATTTCCACTACAGTGGTGCTTTAGTTACCTATGCTGAGCTTCCAGTTTTTGCTCTAATTTTTGCTGACACAATACAGCATGCTTCCTTTTCACAGCTTGCTCAAACCCTGGCTTGGCCTGTAGAGCATGATCATAACATAGGACCGAGTGGTTGTACTCCCCGAGCATCTGAAGAATGATGGAAAGACAAAGAGAGAATGAGCTTGTAACACTTGATCAATTTTCTTGATTTTTAAATAAATCATCAACTCAAAATTTAATATGCAGTAATGAGTGGCCTGGTGGCCTGCCTGCAGAAATTAAAACCACTCTATCTGTTAAGGTGAGGCTGTGGGAAAATTTCCCTTGAATTTACTTCAAGGTGCAAATAAAAACTTTTGGCAAAGACAGAATGAAAATATTTAAACAGAAATATAAACATCAAGCATGCAATGTGTGTGACACAAAATGCACTGTAAAAGACTAAAGCATTATAAGTTAAGCCAGAAAGATTAAGTATTGTTTTCCTACAGTTGTTAAAAAATGAGATAATATTTACTGCATATATATTTCCCAAAGTGTAATAGCTGGTAAAGAAGTCACTGTAATCCAGAGCTGCGTGGACCACAATAGCAGCATCCGCAGAGAAGTGAGCTCGGTGCAGAATATTTGCCAAATTTACCAATGCAATGTCTTTATTTTGCCTAATTAAAAAAAAAAAAAAAGAAATAAAAAAGCCATTAAAACGTCAGACTAGGTAAGGATTGTGCACAAGGACACACTCATTCTTCAGTTACATACTAAATATGGTTTTTGAAAGAAAAATAATCAAGTGTCTAAATCATATATATGCCTAAGAATATTTAACTGTGTTTATTTCTTTCATTCTTAAAAATCTGCTCAGTAATCAGGCTAACTAGAAAAGCAATCTGACAAAAAATATCTTCACCAGCAATTCTCACCTGGAAGAGAAATGAAGGGCACGCATGGCACATTCTACTACTTGGTACGGTTCATTCTTTATTCGCCAGTAAAAAGAAGCCATATTATAAAGTACCCAGGAAGAAGAGTTCTGCAGTAAAGAGAAACACAAGAACTGTACTATCAAATAAGATGAACTAAAAGGTCATCCATTGGCTTTAATTACTCAGGGATGGAAAACTGAGCATTAATCTGCTCTAAGTTTTCCTCTTCCTCTGGAAAGCTGGCATTTGGCAATGCCTGTGAATATTCAGGAAGAATGAACCGGCACACAGATGTATGAAAGAAACACAACTCTTACATTTTATACTGGTGAAAATTCAAAATGAAACAAGCAGTGATGGCGTTTTATGCAACAGCAGAGTTCCTATGTCTTGCAGGAAGGCATTTAAAAAAAGCATGTGTGACCTTTAAGTACCAGCATTTTTGTTTAAAAGCTCTTATATCCTAACAGAATAATGAATGTGGCCTCCCTAGGCCACAGAAGTAAAAGAGTTATAAAAGGTGACAGCATCTGCTTATTGGGTTTGCTAACGCTTTCTCCTGTCTCTGCTTACCTTAGTGAAAATGTTTTTACTCTATCTTGTGTAATTGAAACATAAAACCAGAATATATGTGCAAGGCTAGTACTGAATGTGACTGCATGTACTAGGTATGTCTAATCCTCTGAGGACTTTCCAGCACTCTTTTTCAACATACTGTAAGTTTACGGCTTCATACCTTCATTAGCCCATCATAAATACGATGACCTATTTCCTCTATACTTCTTCCCAGCCTCCGTGATAAGTATGTGAAGATTGGATCTTCTTTAGGTAACAAGGGTGCAGAAAGATTAACTCTTTCCTGGACACCCTAAAAGAAAAAATGAAGATTAGTTTTAGAGAAACTAAATTCCTGAGAAATATGCACAAGAACATGACTTCCAGGAAAATTTCCAGTTTTACAATTTCACATTCCTATCATCCTTTCATAACAAGATCTCTGACTTCACAGGATAGTGTCACCTTTGCCAGATGAATAACATATATTACTATTGATAAGAAAACACTTGAGCAGTCATTAATCCCAATTCTTCCAAGAGCAGCCTTTGCATGATGAATGCTATAGGATAAGCATTAACTTCTGATAGCTTCATATTACTTGGTAGCTATCAGCATCATTGGTCACCACTGAAGCACTTAACTCATGTTTATCAGGTTACACACTACAGAATTGTCCTCTTTTCTTGTTTTCTGAATAGCAGAGGCACAACCAAACCCAGGAACAGAACTAGAAAATTTCCATTCCTGTTTTTCTTTATGAGAAAATACTTATTTGTAGATGAAAAATTAATTTTGAGACTAGTAATAAAATAAACATAATGAGATGAGTGCTAAAGCTAGGTCTGCATTAGAAAATCTGCTCATACAACTTTGTTGACCAAAGCAACTTTTGCATCTCACTTCAGCTGTGACCATTCTGTAGCAGATGAACTTTGCATTAGCAAAGAGCAATTATCTCATCCACTGGCTTAGAGCTTGGCGTTCAGATATCAAAGCGACAGTCAGCTACGTTATAAAATGTTGACAGCCATACAAACAACTTTTTGACCCTGAATCTCCATACAGCTTAATGATCCTGCTCAGCAATTTGCTGTCTAATTTGCAACTGAAACAATCCACAAGATAGAAACATTTAAACATATACATAAAAAACTGCCATTTTACTGAAGAAACATGTCACGAAAACAAAATCCTAAGAACATTCTCTAAAATAAGACCAGTAGAAACAAGACACAAATGTGTATCTGACAGAAGCATTCTCCTATAATCAGGTACTTCAATCACAGTAAAATTGTGATTCTAAAGAAGACGAAGACAGCCTTCAAAAAACTGCATTACCTTTCAGCTTTGACTCACAGTTGCCCCTAGGACTTCACTGTTTCTCTTCCAGATAAAGGAAAAAATAAAATAGCACATTTCCATTTGCTCACTTACCCGTAAGTGCTGAAAAGCATGAATGCTGTATGGAAGATCAAGAACTTTTGTACAATCTGGCTGCTGCAAGTCTGGAGGCACTGGAGACTTTGTGTCTATATAGTCTTCAGGCCTGAGGACAGAACATAACACAGTGGACTCCAGATGAAGATACCTTACAGTTTCAGAGATACAATGTTTTAACTAACAGACACAGTATTCTGATTTCACCTACTGTTATAAAAACTGTTTCCACACATGACACCACTTCTGATGCCTCCCCACATTTCAGTTCCCAGGATGCCAACACAGCAGGATAAATAAATTGATATCTGCTTTAGAGAAGATATCAACATTTGGACAGCTGCCAAAATGCATCACTTCAATCTAGTGTTGGTGGTATGATTCATGATTTATATGCCAGGCAAATGACCATGCATGCAAACTCAACGTGCCCTGCACCCCCACAAACCAAACTTCACAATCAAACAAGAACAAATAGGTAGTTACAGGTGCAGATGAAGGTATCTGAGGACAAAAATCATCTTTTCCCACCTCATGTTCAAAAAAACAGACGTACAAAATAAAAACAGTTAGCTTTGAAGCAAAAATACAAACAGAGCTGCATATCAGACTGCCCATACAGCCTTTATTTGCTAAAGGCATAGGAAAAAATTTGACTGTGAGCTTCAACATCTTGGTCTTCCATACAAGCTTATGACAGTTCCCACTACAAGAAGCACATCTAGCTCCAAAAATCCCCAACACTCAAGCAAGCGTCTGCTCATATCATTACAGAGCTACGCTGACTGGGAGCCTGGGAAAAGCATCGAGAAGGCTCAGGTGACCAAGTTTGAGGGAGACAGCGCCTCCCTTTTGTAACTACAGGCAGATGTTGTCTCAATGTTATTTCACATTAATATAAAACAACTGTCATCTAAAGAACAGTCTCATGAAAGTATTTTTCTTTTTAATTGCAAGAAGAGATTTTTTTTTCCTTTCAGTAAAGACCTTAAAATACAAAACACCTCATTACCGGATATCTTTGCTCTCTAAGGTGATGTACGTGCCATCGTACAGATCTAGGTCCCCCAAGGGCACCTTTGCTTTAATGCAGTCCGGGTCTTCTTTATTATGCCTTTGTTCCAGGCCCGTGTCTCTGTCCTCATTTTCCTCTATATGAATCTTTTGAGCAACTAACTGTTTCTGTTGGAAATAGAAAAAGGAAAATAGAAAAATGCACATTGAAAAAGCAAACCATACAGTAGCGGACAGGTGAACAATTCAGTTTTTTTCTTAAATCAAAGTCAATTTAAAGGATATGCAAAAAGTTCTATTTAGATAGAAAATGAGTACTTTCAAGAGAGACAATACAACTTAAACAGGCCTTTATTTTTCCTCCTGTACCTAGAAAGAAAACCTATAGGATTTCAAATTCATTGTTGCTCATTCAGTAAATGAAGTAGTAGTTAACAACACATCAATTTTGTCATATTTGAACCCTTCTCTTAAACTTCAAAACCTCATAAAATTAGTATAAGAGACTGTAAACAAATGAAATCTTAACAAGTCAGTATGTAAACTATAACTGAGGCAGCAGACTAAAAGGAATAGCAGAGAATAATTTCTGTAGATCAGCTTACAGTGTGCCTTTGGGGCTACGCTTCACTCTAGAAACCTTATTCCTATAAGTAGTGGAGGCTCTGCCCAGGACATCACCTTGTACCTAATTCTCACCCAAATCTGCAAACTGAAAATCCATTAAATATCAGGATTTGCATGTGTTAAATGAGAAGAAATTTTGCATTTTTAATTAAAGCCATACACTAACATGCTAACACACTAACATGCGATAATCAACATATTTACACTGACGACATCTTGTGCAAAATCTTAAATCATTTTTGCTGAAAGTCATTTGTATGGCACAAATTGTGCATTAGTCATTTACAAACCTGCAACCCATGTCCCGAACAGCCTAAAGTAATTTTTTTCATCCACAGTGAAAATGCCCAATGACTCGAAGATGAGTATACCTCAATAAGAAAGACTGGCTGAATGTAGTCTCATACGGGGCAGTCCTGCTTTTTTTCCATTCCTCTGTCTCTGTTCTATTTGCCTGAGGTTATCTCTGGTGCTCATTTAACTTCTCAGTTAGCCAGTTACTCTTATCTGACAGAATGCAAGCTGGCACAAGAGAAAGAGGAGGGAATGCATGGCCAAAAGAAAGTCTGAGAGCACTAGCTTTAGGCATTTAAGCTTTAATTCCCATGAAAGTTATCAGTTCAAAATTCACTGAAGCTCTTTTTAGAACAGTGTTTTCAAAATCCACTTCAACAATAATTAGGCAGCACTTCTGTGATGTGCATGTGACAGAGCACAGGTTGCCCAGTGAAGCTGTGGAGTCTCGTCCTTGCAGACATTCAGAAGCCACCCGGGCACCTGGCTCTGGTTGGCTCGGGGTTGGACCAGATGGACCCAGAAGTCTCTGCCAACCTCAGCCATTCTGAAGCTTTGGAATAAAGGAGCTTTAAATAAAACAGTGGTGACTTGCTCTCTCACATGTCCTACACAGAGCAGTGAAAATGGTCTGACCAGTCCTGAGAGGTGTACAAGGAAATTCACAGCCTCCTGTGTGTGTACTCTCACTGCCCACAGGACGTACTCTCATTAGCTGCTACAACAAATCTAAGAGAACACTTACATAGAAAGTTCTGGAAAACAGTAGCCAACCATAAAAGTTCAAGTTCAAAAATGCAGATGCAACCGAGGACAACGATAACTAATTCAACAAACCCAAGCCACAAAAATCCTGAAATCTGAAGAATTCTTCATCCATTTGTTGGAGTTGTGCTGATAATGGCTTTTGTTCCTCGTCCACATCTATCACTAACACCATTAAAAGAAAAATCTATATCTTAAATGTTAGTGGCTTTACCTCCAGTTCTTTGAGGTAGTTAACTGTTGTTTCTTGTCTCATTAGTATTACCAAATCATGTGGGTTCCTCAAGTTCATTGGTGAATCCACCTGCAAGACAGTTCAACAGCCTGAGTAAGACATTCCCCAAAGAAAGTGATTTTAAAAGACAGGAATCCATGCTCATTCCGCGACAGTTTGTTAATTCAGAGGCTTTTTGCTCACTTAACATTCACAATACACCTGGATTTTTAAGCTGTATGTTCAACTGCATTGTGATTTGAAAATCCAATTCAACCAATGCTTTATTTTCAGACCTATTCTAGTTTATTCAGGAGTACAAGTTCTAGGCACAAGAGGCAAGTGAAACCCTCACACAGTAACATCACTATGAGTACTTACCGCTGAAGTACTAGCTAACCTTAAACAGCAATTGCAAAAATCTATTTTCTCTTACAGCTTTAAAACTCCTCCATCAAGACTCTCAATAGGCAGAAAGTACTTCAGATTCAAGTCAACTCCTCTGTACAACCAATTTAACACGCTGGCCTAGCATTAAGTCTTTCAAGGTTCTATTGCATTCAGGATTAAGGAATAAATGAACAAAATCAAAAGGTAATCAGACAAAGATTGAAAACTCTATTAGAGAAGACCATGCCACAGCTTCCACTGCTACGTACAGGAACTGGCAGCTCAATAAAGTGTGACATTATGGATAAGTCACAGACAAGCGAGGTTATATGCTGACTTTCACTAGTCCCTAAATGGCTTCAGTAAGATGCAGCTCTTCATTCTGCAGCTGAAATATCCCAGCCCTGTCTCCTTGCCAAGCCCAGGCTAGGGGAAAGCCCTAACAGTGGAAAAGATGCTCTGTGGGTGTCAGCACAGCCTTTCAGTCCTGGTTCCCCCATTCTGTCACCGCAACGACAGTCAGCCCCTTGTGTCACCTCTGGAGCTCATTAGTTCAACAGGACATCATCTGCTGTTGGCTGCTTTATCTGAACTAGTAAATTAAAATTAGCACGAGGAAGACTGAATGAATATGAGAACAAAAGGAAATGGATGAGAATATGTGATGACAGGACCAGAAGAAGGCTGGACAGCAAGGACAGCAAGAATTCAGATTTTAAACGTGTTTTTTTGAATGTTGATGAGTTCATTCCCTTTCATAGGATTGTACCTCAAGCTGCTAAGACAGATGATCCACAGAAAGGTATCTGTGGATCTGTTCAGCTTCCATTCAAGTTTTCAGAAAATGGAACCAGCTACTGCATAAAGGCACACACAACGCCTGTGTTAGCACTGATACCTCCCCTGCAAGGGCTGCCCACCACTTCCTGCCATAATCTGTTCCTATTTTTTTAATTTGTTGAAATAATAGGAACATTCTGTGCCAAAAGTGATTGCTTTTTGTTGCCTTTATGTAGCCTATCTGAAATTGGATGGAAAAGCCTACCACAAACACATGTGCAGCAGAACCTCTGAGCTCTCACTTTTTTTTTTTCTTTTTTTTTTTTTCCACCTTTCCAAACAATTTGGGCATGTTTCTGGAACTCTCTTACTGCAGAGAAGTGCAGATCCAGCAGGACAGCAGCAAACTGCCAGCTCACTTTAAAGTGACCTCTCAACAGATAAAGCCTTGAGCCAGATTCTGTTGGCTACAAGTCAAGTAGGAAGCTCAGAACTACTCTCCCTCAACTCCTAACTGTTATGTCTACCTCTTTACAAACCCCCTTAGTAAGCAAGGACTCATATCTCCTAGGCAAAGACAAGCATTTGCCTGTGTTCCCTCTACCTCAAAAATAAAACAATAATCTACACAATGTTACTTTTGGCTCAATTCCTCTTCAAATGAAAAGCTGAACTGCTC
This sequence comes from Centrocercus urophasianus, assembly GCF_019232065.1. NCBI lineage: Eukaryota > Metazoa > Chordata > Aves > Galliformes > Phasianidae > Centrocercus > Centrocercus urophasianus. The sequence goes on along the minus strand of NW_024884586.1, from coordinate 14,681,739 downwards.
CCCTTAGCAAGCAGACATTTTGAAGGGTGGCTATCTACACAGCCCAGATACTCATGCCTCATCTTATTCCCTGGTGAATTAATGCTTATACCATCAGATGATGTAATAATTGATACCAGTTAGATTTTACACTATGAACCTGTAAAGCATGGATTTCACTGTTGCCAAAGGGCGATAGATTATCCACAATGATCCCAGAAGCATAGAAAATATTGTATTGAAAAAAATCAACAACACCATCAGCAGAATTACTAAACTCCACAGAACTTTGCCTACAGCTGTATTTCTTACTTCCTCCTATGGGCTCCACCTCACTTTGAGCAGGTTGCTCATAAAACTGAGTTTCTGTGATGGCTGAAGAACTAGTTCGTAGCTCATTTGCTAGAAGAACTGTTGTGGTACATCCAAAAAAATGTAGCATGGCTCTGCAAAGAAAATGAAGTTACACCTTAACGTTTAAGTTTAACACCACATTCCAAAATAGGAGGATTGTTAATGCCTACAGAAGGCTGCTTTCATGATACTTTACAGTTGCTGAGAGCAAAGGTAACAATGAGCTCTGCCTTCAGTGACTAACTGTACCTGGGGAGTGATTGTCTGCAAAAGGTTATACAGACATCACCATTTAAAAACCTCATTAAGAAAGCTGAATGATCTCAGGTGATCATTTGTTCAGAAGGAGAATGATATAGAGAAATGGCTTCCATTCAATTTTTGACAAAACAATCCTATCAGAGTTAGTTCTGAGATTAGGGTGTGGGAATTTGGGGTGGTACAGTACCAGCCATGCATGCACAGGTTGACAGAAAAGCACTGACAGGTGCCACAACTATGAGTGGTTCCACATTCCTATCAAATGATACCTGGCAGCAGAAACAAAAGCAACAAAAGCATCCGAACAGCAACGTCCTTGAACTCACTCAAAAGTTACGTCATCCACCAGGAAACGCTATCAAGTTTAGCAGCTTAAGCAGCACTCAGTAAGTTTTTATTCAGTCTTCAGGTTTTTGCTTCCAGATCTGACCTCAGTTTGTCACCTGCAAATGAGGACCTTCTAATGATAGCAAAAGATTTCAACCTAGTAGAAAATTACTAGGGAATAATGTTAGCAGTTATTATTTTCTTAAGACCAATGTAGGGTCAGAACAAAGAGCCCTAAAACCAAAACCTCAGTAGTCCACCTAACCTTGCATATATATTTCACCATTTTTGACAACAAAACGTCAAGATTTCCATTGTAAGAAATTATCAGGGACTCGCTATTGGCTCCCAGAATTAAAACTCCATTTGGGTCCAATCATTTTCGAAGAACAACCTGAATGGGAAAAAATAAAGCAGCAACATCAGACAATATCAGGTTTGCAAAGGAAACTCCAGCACATACAAGTGCTCAAATCATCTTGTTAGCTCATAAAACAGATTTAGTGCAATGTATGGAATTGTATGCAATTGACAGTTACACTATATGATCTTGCAGGTCCTTTCCAATCCTGTGATTCTATGATTTTATGTATCAGTACTTTTCTTCAGTTTTTAACTGAGGAAACACAAAGCATCCAGATCTACAGAGGAACACTGTGTAACACAAAGAAAAGCAGGTTCTTAATGGAAAACTACAAGAGAGACCCTGCCTACCAATCAGAAAAATAGCAATGGCCTGGTCCTCACCAGGCATCAGCCTGGAGGATGATGGTGCTCATGCTTAAGAACGTCACAGAATTTGAAGCGGCGTTCCCTGACTTGCTTAGGTGAATCCAAAAAAATCACCCTGGTGCCGGGCGGAGGAATCCTCCCTTTTGTTACTGTCTGTAGTCTTCCAGCTCAACTGTGAGAAAGCTAACTCAGTTCAGCTAAGAAGTAATTTAAGAGGACCACTCCATTGGTTACCAGCCCAAGCTGGCCTCAGCTTGCACATCGCTGCCCATTCACCCTATAGAAGTATGGCTCAGGAGTTGCCCTGAATACACAGCCTTCCCCTCTCAGATCCAGCCAAGAACACTATCGGGACCTGGACGAGCTGAGGATGTTACCATTCATTCAAATGGCACTGGAAATGTTAGCTTTTATAGCATGCTTTTATGTGATATGGACAGCGGCCTGCCAGTGCTACAGATCCTTCACCCCTTCAACGCCTTCACCTTACGTGCCCTCTCATCCCATCACGATAAAGAGCAAAACCACAGGTGGTTACTGACATTTAGTTCATCTCCTGCAAAGCTCCCCAGAATGCTCTTTCAGGTGGAAAAGCAGTGGAAGCCAACTTGCAGAACGCCTCAGGTTAGCAGGGACTCCTGCGCCAGAAGAGATGCTCCATCCAATTATTTATTTTTAACCTGGCTGCTGGCAGAGCTCTGTGCTCATTTACTTCTCCTCTGGAAATGGTGACATTGAAGACAAACTGCTTGAAATGCTAGAATCTGACTTTGAGTCAAGCATAGTAAACAGGGAAAAAATAGTGCTGAAAAGCTTTCCTTGGAACTCTAATGAGTGCTACAGCTACGCTGCAGAAATCCTGCCAGGAAACCACTTCTAAAATACGTGTTCGCTGTTCATCTTTGCCCAAAGGTGAAAGTTTCTCTATAAAGCACAGTTCAGGTTTATTCACTGTCACAAAGCACACCCAGAACCTGATTCGGCAAGACACACCGAATCTGCACAACAAAAAAACACAGGAGTTGAGTCAATCCCTCAAGCTCTGGAAAGCCTCCATTACCTGCATGTATCAAAGCCTCTGAACACTTCGGCTTGTAAGGTTTCCCAACTGTTCCAGAACATTTTTTTTCCTTACAGTCCAGTTACATTATACCAGGAGGTAATTTTTTTTTTTTTTTTTAGATGAAGGGTAGATTAATGCCTCAATCAACTGTTTTTAGGTAATATTTTTCTTTTCTTCTTAAAAATAATGCAGAAATCCCACTGTTAATTGAGACATAGGAGAGCCAAAATCAGAACAGATGAGCACATCCTAAAAGCCATGATAGGCAGAAAGCAGATGATGAGAGGAAGAAGCTGGAAAAGGCACTGCGTTCACCTATGGTGTGCAGCAAAATGGGTTCCTTGTCATACAGACCATAAATATTGAACCTTTTGTCACTTTACTTGCAAAATAAAAGCAATTCCCACTCAAAGTCTAGAACTCCTTGTGGCCTCAAGGAGGAGAGAAGGATCTTAAAAACTGACACTTGCCTTTTGTTATATTCCTGCCAACAGGAGATGCTCTACATAGTGTGATACAACCATGGTATTTCCAAAAAAGCTGCAGAAATTTCTGTGTGAGTTTCAAGACAAGACAAGCTACTAAATTGGAAGACAGACTCTGTGGCTTACCTAAATGATGATCAGGGAGTGTTAGAAGGTTCCAATGGATGTCACAAAGATTCACATAGAAAAAATGGTGCTGATTTTTTTTTAATAATAAATATTCAGCTACTTAAAAAGTTACAGCTCTACTATGTTAAAAAGCAGCATCAGTCATATGGGTATCGTTAAGAAGAGTGGAGCTACAGGGAGTAGAGAAATTTTATGTGTAGCACTTCAAACATGAAAATCTACAGACTAAGCTACACTACAAACCTCCATAAGAAAGAGGAATTGATTTTGTTTAGCACACAACAGACTCAGTAGGGTAAGAGATTCAGTCAAGAAAAAGGTTGTGTGGTCAAGTAAAAGAACCTTAAGAGAAATAGAAGAGCAAAGACCCACCCATCATTTTCAAGATGAGACTGAACAACTGCTTAATGTATCACAGAAAACGTTCTTGGAAACAGCAAATACCTTTCATTTGTCTGCACTAGATTTTTGCTGCTTTTTCTCTGCTCTGAGCATACGCCTGGACACAACTTGGGCTCCAGCCCCAGGCTGTGCCATCAGTCCATAGCCAAGCAGTAGCAGCTGGGTTTACAGCTTGTAGGCCTTGCAGCTACCCATGAACCATCTTGTCATGCCACAGCTTAGGACACACTCATGTTCAAACCTGTCTCCACAGGAAGAACTGTTGGGTAATGCTTCCCTTCATGAACTAAGTAGAAACAAACACAATGCTGCTCTGCGTGGAATTCAGGTGCTGTTCCTACTGAAGAGCTTTACTCTCAGCACCGGACAGACCAAAGCCTTGTACTTCCATGATGGTCTCCAGTTCATCTCTTAACAAACATCAAAATCTACAGCAGCACATCAAAAGCAAAATGACATTCTGCCAACTCAGAGGCCTTGCCAGAGGCTCTACTCCTGGCAATATTTCCTCAGCCCTGCCTTGAACCATCTGCCTAGGAGCTCAGAACTAACATGAGGGCAGTTCTTCCCCCCCACAACATGCTGGGCTGCAGCTGTCTCCACCAAGCTCAAACATAGTATCTACAAGGCTCCACCTCAGCTCAGTTGTGTCTTTGGTACGCAGCAGCAGCCAGTCTGCACCAACAGAGCTGCAACTGACTGCTGGAACTGCTTACAGCATTGTATTTAATCCATCCTCCTTGTGCCACGTTTCTCCGTTATCTGGAAGGACACCTGTATTTCAGTAGGGTAGCCAGCCTTCCTACTATCAGACAAGCACAACCTAAAACAGGTTATATATCAGTCTGAACTTTATACTGGAAGTTGTGAAATGAAAAGGTTTATAAACACATACACTGTGTAGATATCATCTCGGTAAATGGTCTGCCCCCAGCTCTCCAGGAACACACAACTGAAGGACTCAGACGAAAAAAAAAGAACAGGATCTGAGTGACAATGATGTATTTGACCTGAAAACAGCTCCTAGAGCAAAAGACAGAGCTTGACGGCCTTCACTTGATGGCTTAGTGCATGTAACATTCTCTTGTCTCACTGCCGAGAATTAACTTGCTTTATCATTCAGAAATGCTCACTGGAACAGCAGTGCCTACTTAGCAAACACTCCCATTTATTGCATGGGATCTTGCTGATACATTGCAAACCGTTGGGTATGTCATAGCTCTGCCACCTGCCTGGTTGTTATAGCTCCAGGAGCTCCAGAAGGCAGTCAGGGTTGTTAACTATCAGTCAGGCTGTTAACTATCTTATAGGAACACCATTCACACTTGAACACAGTCTCATATTAAAGGCTTACATACTTGCTGTATTGTGAGAAAACACTTAATGGAGATTTTAAGGTAATAGTATAAATTATTCCCTCAGATTCAGATTGTCTCAGGTCAGGATCTGCAGCCTTTCCACTCACGAGCCACAGTGTTCTTTGGTAACAAGGGGAATGCAATTCACCGCAGCAAACTCAAGGCTGCAGGGAATCTCTTTTCATTGGTGCTTCTCTGGATTTCCACAGCTAGCGAACCACCCACAACATGAATGCCTGGATTTGACTATCACTTAAGCTTAATTATTTGGGCTTCATTCAGATAACTAGTCCAAGTGAAAATTAAATTCTCTCTGCTCCCAAAAAGGCAAGAATTTAATGCATTTCACACTCTGAGAAAGCTAACACTCCTACTAAACCTAACAACAGAAATACTAATTGATGCCACTACTGTTTGTCACCGGACAGCACTGGGCACTTCCAGTGTGAGTCTGCTGTGCTCAGCAGTGCAAAGTCCAGTGGTGGCCAGTCACCAGCAGCGTCCCTTGGGGATTAATCCTGGGGCCAGCACTGTTTAATGTCTTCATAAATGGGGAACAACTAAACCTCAGCAAGCTGGGCGCCCTCTGCAAACACGGGTGGCACAGCAGTGGGAAGGGCTGGAAGCAACGCAGCTGGAGAAGTCACTGTGCAGATCAGAGAAGGCAAAAGCAAACACAGCACCCAGTGTGGGACAGCCCCTGCACCAGGAAGGGCTGGGGCTGACCAAATTGAAATGGCATTGCAGAAACGGACATGTGGGTTCTGCTAGGGGAAAAATTTATGATGAGTCAGCAGCACATGCTTGTGCAGCAAAGAAGGTCAGCTGCATGCTGGGCTGCAGACTGGAGCCAGCAGGCCAAGGAAAGTGAAGCAGTTGTGAGAGTTCACCAGCTTTCATGGCATGGTACCATACATTGACACACCTGAACAAGCCCTGCAAAACCCATGTGGAAAGGATGAAAATCAGGCTCAGCCTCAAGGAGCCAGCCAAAGGGAGACGCTGCTGCCTCCAGCTTCCTCACGGAAGGCGCAGAGAAGACTGAGCCAGATGCTTTTTGTGGTGCCACAATCAGAGGAATCAGCCAAAGCTGATGGACAGGAAGTTCTAATGAGCAAAGAAAAAAAACCACAACAACACTCTGAAAGAGCTGAGCCCTGGAGCAGGTGCCCTTGAATCTCCATCCACAGACACAGCCAAGCACTGTGTGAACTTGTGAACTGATCTAGCTGCCACTGCTCTGAGCTGTGGGGAAGGCAGCATTGCCCTGTGCTTCTCTTTATGTTTTTGTACTCAAATCAGAAGCACATGCAGCTTGTTTCAAATGTGATTCCTCACTTACACGCTGTCATATCGTAGATAAGGTCCTTCAAAATCCAAACATGGACTGCCATGCACACAGCAGGAAATATCACAGCGAACCATTATTTCAAAGTTCAAAGGAAAAGACTGGCGTAATACACAGAATCCTGATGTGATGATATATTTTTTTCTGCAAAAAAACCCCAACAGTTTTATTAAACCTGGCAGAAAAACTGGTATGACGACGGGTACTGCTCCCCATATGCTGGGAAGCTGAAATGTTGGACACTGCAGAGAAACACAAGAAACTGTACAGCCAAGGATCTGCAAGAACACAGAGGAAAGCCCCAGAAAGGATGACTGAATTACTAACTGTAGTAGTAAAAATAAATTCTTACAAAAATATCAACTTAATGAAAGATACTCTGAACATTTAAAAGAATGCTTTGAAGGGAAATTTTAAGTTCTGTTAAAAGTACTTGTGTATTCGTCTTAAGAACTCAGTTATTTTGGAATACTATGCTTCTATCAAAGAAGTGATAATAAATCTGTTACAAATCACCCCCTTACCAATGAATGAAGAGGTCATCTATCGTGATTCAACATTTAGCAGCAATACAGATACACACATAGCGGAAAAATAAGTATTTATATCTGTGTATATGTAAGTATACACACACATACACACTTAAAATATAAGCTCACTCTAGAGAAACATCCACATCTCTCATTTTCCAGCACACAAATAAATGGAAAAAGTGAAGGTGCGAGGTACTCCGCAGGGGTGGCAATAGCAACAGACACAAAGATCAGATCCACTTTTTCAAGAGCCAGAGAGAAAAAGCTAACAGATGCTGAAGTACATCCTATTACAAATAACTCACTGAAGAATAAGCACCACTTCATGAAAAAGCGCTGCATCCCAGCTACTGAGGAACCCAGCTTCTCATATCCTAAGTATATTGTACTTATAATTTGGGTTTCCTTACTGGTAGTGGGTGAATTCATTCTGATGGCACAGGTTAAAAAAACAAAAAGTTAACTTGTTCTACAGACATTATTTTATCACGTCAACTCAGTTTTCAAGTAGTTTACAAAAGGAACATGAGAATGCCACTAGTTAGAAGACTAATGCAATTAAATAACTTACAGCAGAGCAGTGGTTCAATAGAAGCTTCTAAATGCATCCATCATTTATGCAACATCATAAAAAGACACTTCTTAAAAGCAGTGCTGGATTTAGCTAATTAGATCTGCCAGTCATTTTAGCTAATTAGATTTTTTCAAGTCACAGCTGCTTTTCACGCAATAATCAAAATCAACACTTCACCCAGAATTGATAATATACAATTAATATACACACACATGGATGCTTCCAGTCCATTAACATTTACTTTCATCATTTCCCCACTCACATAAGTGGGAAAAGGAGGAGAAATAACACTGAGTGCTGTCATTCATTAGCATGTGATTAAGTGAGGTTAGAGCGCTGGGATCCATGCAGGCAGCCCATGAGGCACTGCCTAGGCTGATGTAGGCAGCAGGGCCTCCTCCAGGCAGTTTGCTCCTCCTGCCTCAGCACTACAGATGCACACAGGAGAGCCGAGCAAAAGCCTCTCAGAAGAAAAGCAATGCTAACAGACTCTCATTGCTCCACGCTGTTCTACTGTTGATAAAAAAATGATGGAGGCATAGGTTTCTGCAATGACTGCCTCCCACTCCAGCCAAGGACAGCCGTGGCAGTGACGTTTACAACCAAAGCACATCTGACACTGCAACAGATGAACAAGAGATCACAGCCCGTATGACAGAACTCCAACATGAAACCCAAACATTCTCAGCGTGCGTGAGGCACGGCCCAGCACCAAAATAAGGCACGCCGAGTACTCCCACAAGAACTGAAGGAGGCCAGAGTACACCCCTGCATCTAGCTGCCACGGTGCCACTTCAACGTTCTGCTTCCAGAAGAAGCGAAAAGCGGGCGGGCGGGGCGGTGGAACGAGAAATCGCACACTCATTCACAAGCCCAACCGCACCGATCGCGTCCAAAGAGCCGCTCCCAGAGCTAACGGGGCTCGGCGGCTGGCAACGGCCGCGCGGCAAAGGGCAATAGGGCAGCTGTCGGCCCCAGAGCTCCCGCTGCTCGCCCCGCCGCGGGGAGGCCGGGAGGGGCTCAGGCTGCGACGAAGGGCGGCGCGGGCAGGAGCTCCCCCACCGCCGCGGCTCCCGGCTGCCCCCCCGCTCCCAGCCTCACCTGCTGCTGGATCTTCCCGTCCTCCGTGACCACCCAGTGCGTGGTGGCGGCGGCGGGTCGCGTCCCCGAGGCCAGCAACGAGCACAAGCCCAGCGCCCAGCCAGAGAAGACCCACGCCCGCCCCAGCCCGCCCCACCCGGACGCCGCTGCCGCCGCCATCTTCCCCAATCCCGGCCTGCCCGCACCACCCGGAACCGGAAACGCTCGCTCCGCCATTTTGGGAGGTGGGCTCCGGGGGGGGGGGGGGGGCCGCGCTTCGCGGGGGGGCCGTCCGGGGGGGGGGTCCGCCGTTACTTCCGATACTTTTGAATTACTTCTCATTTCTCCAGCTGACGGCACCCACGTTCACCACGAGTTACACCGGCTCAGCTGCAGCTACGCTGTCCCAGGTCCAAGCAGGATTTCCACGTTCAGTTTTCCCTCCGTTGTAGCCAAATTGCGAGCAGTTGTGCTCCTCCAGAACACCAGCCTTCCTCAGCCTGCCGAACAGAAAAACGTGCCTGTAACACACGGCCAGCACCTACAATTAAGGAAAAAGCTTACAAATGCTGATGGAGCAGTTGACTAACACAAGGGTTTGCGTTCCTTAAGGGCAGATGGAGAATACAGTCCCGCAGCTGTGCTACTTACAGTTGCCCAGGTTTTCACACGAGGCACGCTGCACTCCTCACCAAATAAATCAGGCTGTTACTCCAAGCTGCTGTTGCTGTCAAGACACCAACATATTTTATTGCATTGCCAACATCTAGAATATTATGTGAATGTGACGTCTCCTTTTCACAATACATTCCCAAATAAAATATAATGGATCTGTGAGACATGCAACTTGTCTTGAATATTTAAATGCCTGTGCAAGATTTTGCATTTAAGTTGAATTACTCACACTGAAGCAGCTCATACAGTCTTGATAAATATTCCTTAATGACAAACGGCCCGATATATCCATGGCAATCTGATGAGTAAGTCCCTAAACCAAAATGTAGCACAGCACCCTGCTACTAAGCCAGCATAAAATGCTGCAGAGTAACTGTAAAACAATGAGCCGAACAAAATTACAAAATGAATTTATTCCAAAAGCATAAGGGAACATTTACAAGTCATCAAGATGGTGAACAGGTGTCTCTGCAAGAACTCACTGCATTAAAATTAGGTACTAAAGGGAGAAAATCTAACTACTTCTGAGGCCACAAGAACTTTGCATGTCATCTCTGGAAAACAGGAGCCCACGAAAACTCACTCCAAACTCAGTGAGAAAATAAGCTGCTAGTGCCTAGCTACTTGTCTAAATGCAAGCTACATTTAGGCTTGGAGATTACATTCTTAAATTTCCTCAAGACAACAAATTATAGCCACAAGTGCAAAATATATTTTTTTCCTTCAATGAAAGCTTATTACCATCTAGTGCCTGTTTTCAGAGTGACACTTCGATCTCATGAATTTGTACTTGAAAAATGCTTTCCTAAGTTTGTTGCTTTCAGAGACAAATATGATTTGCAGCTGGCATATATTCAGAAGCACAAGTAAGCTCCCCTGTCTTGGAATGTCCTAAATTTAATGCCTGCTGCTCCAGAGTTGAGCAAAAATAGACTCACAATTTGGTTAATAACTCCAACTTTGATATAATTCTGGTATTCTGCCCTTTTGATTGCAGTGATAAATACGGAAGTGTTACTGAAGACACCTGAGTCAGATTCACAAGCAAATACAAATGGAACTAGGTGGCAAAACATCACTTTCAAGCATTCATATGTGAATACCAAATGACTGCAGAAAAAAAAAAAAAAAAAAAGAGGATAAGAAAAGATCTTCATTCTTCTAAAACCTAAGCTATTTTACACCAACATGCCCTGGAAGTCTTGTTAGAAATTCTCTTCCCCTGCCCCAACTTTTTTTTTTTCTTTTCTTTTTTACTATCAGCTAACCCCTTTACAATGTTGAGTGACCTGAGAAGTAAAAATTCTAAGTGGTGAGAATAAAAAAAAAGCATTGTGCTCTTACATTGTATTTTCTGGGTGTACACCAGTAAATAAGAACTCCAAGTTGCTATGAAAAAAGCAATAGCATGGATTTGTTAATTTTTCCACTTGAATTCGACTACACTGCTGGAATTTTTGAATGTTACCCAAAATACAATTTTATTTATATATTTTTAAATGCAACTGTATTGGTAAAAAGACAAAACAAAAACACAACCCTTGAGTACCAACTAACCCAGAAATTTGCAAAACACAGAAAAGAGCCAGGTACTGCTACGGTCCAGCTCCAGTCTACAAAGCTTAATCACTGCATCAGTCTTCACCCATTCCTGGAACAATTCTAGTGATTTATTGTTCTGTTTTTCCTGCTCATTTCCTGTAATTTCATGGCATAATTATATGCACGTATTCATATCAAACATTTAAAAATCCTTTGCAAAACACCACTTTTGCATTACAATGCACGGAGAAGAGTAAGATGTACAAAACAAAAGAACACCACATTCTCCACTTTTCTAAGTAGAAGGACTGCTTCATGCTACAAGCAAAATAAATTTCCAACCAAGTTGCAAACTTCAAAAAACCAGCAGGTCTCTCAGTCAAGTTCATTGTAAGTAAATAAAAGCAAATCTAACAACAGTACTCTTCTCCACATATTGCAAAATACGATTACAGACTAGGAAAGGATTACTTTAGGTGCTAAGCTTTTCTGACATATCTCTGTAATCATGCCTTTCCTATCCATTACTTCATACATAAAATCAATTACATAGTATCAGTAACGCGGTAGCTGATTTTTAGGTTAATATGCAAACAATCAAGATGTAAATTTTGATAAAACACCTATGCTCCTTTCCAATTTTGAATAAATCCTGAAGACACTTCAAAAACAAGAACCCAAAACTGCTGACTGTAAGCATCCAAAAATACAGTTGTAGTTTCACTATGGACAAGTTGTAGTCCGTTAGAAAAGTAGATCATACATACAAAGGTATAAAGAACATTTAAATCAGTCTTAGCGGAAGGCAGTCCTTGAAGGAAACAATACTCCAAGCAATCTTTTGCTGAGTGTACTTTTGCCTTAGGCCACAGGGACCATGGAAGATACGATGGTCTGCTCAGTAGATTCTTCCTCGACTACGATTGCCACGTCCTCCCCAGCCTCTTCCTCGTCCACCCCGGAAACCACCTCTTTGCTCTGAAATAGAAATCAAAAACTTGTCATACAGGTTTCATGCTGTGTACCGATGAGAACTAAACAGCAATAGCTAGAGGTATTGAGGCTGACTTCAGTCTCTGAGGTTAATCTTGCTTGTTGTAAGATCTGAGTTGTACTCTGGAGTGGTAATTGTAAAAGGATGCCAGGAGAACCAGGCTCTTTAAACTAAGCACAGTCTTTCTGTGTACTGTGACTGAGCTAGCCCTGAACTGGGCTGTAAATAACTCCACCTGGCCATCTAGTTCATCCTTCAGTCCAATAACACCATGCTGATCTTGACATATGTTCACCTGACTTGCTCCTATGGATTTTATAAAATGATGTAAACTCACAACTTTTTCAGCCTGCCTTTTTCTATCTTTAATTATAGGCATACTTAAGTTTCTTTGTTAGCTGGTACCACAATGTATATCCGAATGAAAGATCTTAGGTATTACTGGATACCACACAAACTACTTTCTATACTGTAAAAGATGTTTTGTTTCTCCCTGTGAAGAACAAATTTGATCACAGTGGAAAAAAAAAAAAGAAGTGAATTGAACTCTCATTCTTCTTCTATGCTTTCTCTCCAATGTACAGTCTTTTAATCTGTGAGGAGAACCATGGGCATATTTTAAAATGTACAGAAATTTAAAGTGGATGAGAGGCCTTGGCATCTCAATATAAAAAAACAAACAAACAAACAAACAAAAAAAACTAGCAAACTAAGAAGTTTCTAGTTTTTACAACTGCTATAATTACAAGTATTATTATATTAAAGTACAGAACTGCATCAGCTCAAGTCTGCACTAAAAAATTCTCAGACTTCCCCTTCTCCTTCTTTTAGATATAAGAATGTTTTATATCAGTTTTTTTTTTTTTTCTTTTATCCACAGACATAGGTGATAAATTGTCATGGCAAGACATTTACTTGGCAGAAGTAGGCCCAATAGACATCTGGGTAAGATGGTGAGAACAGGCTGCTGCAACTGTTGCACTTGTTCATCCAGCCTGCAGCTGCTGTAACCCACAAAAACGACTTTCAGAAAGACAGATCGACTCTGACATTGGGAGCATGCCCTGTACATCTGACAAATCCTAAAAGCTTTGGAAAAGGGCTGCAGCGTTAGCAATAAGAAAAACTGAACACAGGTCAAGTCATAAGACAGGCAGGGGTCACTTGCAGAAATTGATCTGCCACTTGGAAATCCAGGGTACATTCTCAATTATGAGATAAAGCACTGGAAACAGTTACCTTAAAAAGCTTATGTATTTAAACACTACTAAAACTAACTTGGCAAGTCACATTACAGTCTATATAGGCTGATAGTACTCAAACACTAATTGATCAGCAATTAGAAAAAGGTCATTACACACAAAAATTGGTGACAGTACAATGTGAGCTTCTAAGAACGTGCTTAATTTGCCCTTTCCCCCCACCCCAAAAGGCACAACTGTAACTGGACAAAGCTTTTGCAAGCTGCCTAACTCACCGTACGAAAAACTGCCCAGGTTACTACTGTATTTTCCACTGGGAGGATTATATATCTGCCTGGCATCCCTTTTTGGTCCTGCCGAAGCTTTCTTTGGAGGTGAACTTGAGGTTGTATCTTCACTTGTTCTTTTTTGACTGACAGAAGAAAACAAAAACAGATCATTTTACCCCTGTGGTGACAAGTACAGGAATGACTATTCAGCTTCAAAGATTAACAACTGTAAACTAGCAGTAACTACTGAAGATGTCCTGAACAATAATTCTGAAGAGCAAGTAGACTAGTCTCTAGTTGATTCAGTCTATCACATCCCTAAATCAAGACCAAGATTATTTTATCACAGCCTTAAGTCCTTTCAGGGTGGGTTTCAATTTCGGTTGTGAAACTTTTAACTCGTGCTGTGTACATTATATAAATGCACACTTGGAATCTGTGTTTTGTGAACAGCAGAAGTTAACAACATTTTTTTCAGCATTGCTGTTAATGAAAAACCTCTTACTTTGCATCTGCCTTCTGTACTGGTTTCCAGGACAGTGTGACTGTACTTTTGTAAGAAGGAGGAATGTGGAAGAGATCCTGTGGAGACAAAATTGGACAATTAATTCTGCAGTCAAATCCACATCCATTGCACTCAAAGTTTTAGTTGCCCATTGAAGCTCCAGAAAAGCACATGCCTTTGAAGAGTTTTAAAACCCAAACCTTTACAATTCTGTGGCAGAAAAGGGAACAGAAGCTAACTATTTTAGTTCCATATCCTTTAGTAGGAAATTCAAAAGAGATTTGAATTAACCAGAATAAGACCTAATACTGCAAAAATACACTTAATTTCTCTACCTATGCAAGAAAAAAAAAAACAAAAACAAAAAACCACCCTCTATCTTTTAAAGAACTAAATGGCTCCTGCAGGCACATCTGATATTCCTGTTGTGAAGGTTAAAAAAAGTTTCTTGATAGCATGGGAAAGATGAGGGATGGGATATGAAGAAAGGCAGCTACTGGAATTAGTGGTTTTAAAAATGTTGTTCAAAGAAATAAGAATGTTTCCAAGGTCTGTGGATAAAAGTTTATTTCCTCAGCCCATCTCTTCCAGACTGTTTGGAGAAAACAGCTCTAAATGGCAGTTTACTTTGCCTCTTCCTTCCTTTACATCTCTTTGCAATTCTTTGAACTATTCCTTACCTGTCTCTAGCACAGCACAAATGAGAAGGAGAGAAGGCTCAGAAGGCTGTAATCCACACTCCCTTAAAACAAGGTTATCTACTCCTGCTGGCAACTGCTGCCACTAAAAAGAGCCTCCATACATACCCTTTCCAAACAGTGGCAAAGGAGCAGAAGCAGCAGATTCACGTCTCTTCAGAAATGGAAGAGTAGGCAGCACACTAGCGAAGACTAACTTAACATGATACAATTTGTTTCAAATTATTCCCTTTTTTCTCCATAGGTTACTCTACTTATTATTTGCTTATAATGTTAAGACTTACCTTGATTAAAACATTAATATTATTGGTTATTTTCAAAGCAACCACTTTGATCTTGTTCTGTTAAAAAAAAAAATATTAAAAATTACCACTGAATACTTGCTTTTTCAGTAGCTTAAAATTATACCAGTTGCTATTCAGTGAACTGCTGTAGCAGCAGTGTAAGGTGTGTGCACATTCTCAAGGTTACAGTTTTTTAGGCTCCCAGCAGCTCTGCAACAGCCAGTTCCTTGTTATGCTCCAGTGTAATTCCCACTCCCTTCCTCCAAGTGCATTCTTCTGTTGTTAGACTGCAGTTACACCAGAGGACCCACTTTAAAACAATGCTCAGGAAATCATGCAAGATAAACCATAACCCAATCGGGTACTGAATCATTATCACAACTGCAGCCCCAGTAGAGCTTCAGTATATTCAAAGCCTTCTTGATTATTTTGAAACTGGCCAACCTGCAGAACTCACACCAAGTTGAAGGCAGTGTCCTCAGTGCCAAGCAACATTTTCAGTTTATTTAAATTATATAACCTGTAGCCTTTTCCGTTATTTCATATCTGAGAGGATCCAGAAATATGAAGTTTAGTAGTTGGTAACTGAATTTTAATAATGAACCATAATCTCACATGCAAAAAATAAAATAAAATAAAACCACATCTTTGAAATAAGATTAGTGGACAAGCTGAGCTTACATCAATCATCTAAAACATAGGCAACACAAATAAGTGTACAGAGAAAGCACCAATAGATATTAGCAGCATGCTCCCTTCACCTATTTGCATGCTTATAACAGGTGGCAGCCTATCATTATGCACCAGTGGTTATTTCTGTACACTCAACTATACAGTCACTATTTCCACAACACTTACCTCCTCTGTTTTCAAGGCTTCTCCTGTTTTGCCTTGGAGTGCTAGACGAAGCTGCCGAATATACACCTGCAGCCCTCGAGCAAAATACTGTAGCCTAGAAAGTTGACAAGCAAGTGGTTAATTTTACATATTCCTATAAAATGTGTAAGCAAAATGAAGTTCTAAACATTTTTCCCATGAAGAAAAATCCTTACAGTAACACCTCTTAACAGAATTCCAAGACCTGCCCCTAAACAATTACCTGATTTTAAAGTCTTTCAATTTCTCTGCATTCAGCTTGGCTGTGAGGAAGTCTGGAAGTTTACGACCCAGCTGATGGAAGCTATACAAGAGACACTCAACATAACTGAACTGCAACTTGGGCTCTTCACCACCAGCATTTTCCCCATTCTCTGCTTCCTCTGGAGGAAGTGGCATATACTCCTAATGAACAGAAAGGAGAAACAAATATATCAGGCACATATAATGAGGAACTGGAGGCTTCATTTTTGCTGACAATGTAAGAATAATTTCCCATCCTCACACTATTGCGTGGAGCTGCTCCACAAGTCCTGGTTCATGCAGTTAGCCTACACTCATGTTCACTGACATCTCTGAGTCATAGGAGATACTGTGGTAGCACTTCTACTACAGAAAGCAACAACAAACTGCATCAATGTTTCTGAAATATTGCAGAATTTGTTTAACACTAGCAGTGCAGATATGGCATTTAATGAGATTCAACATGAGTCTCTCATTGCTATGTTGTTTTTTTTCCCCCTTTTCCTGCAAGTATACTGGATTAAGACCAACATGCCTTTCTTTATTTTCCGAAGGGCTCTGAATAGCAAATGTCGTTTGTCCTTGTATTATGGAGAACGTTACCTGTGATGCAGCCACTTTTGAAAAGGATAAACAGATTAATGGATTAGCACAACTTGTTGTGATGAAAAGTGCTTATTTTGGTGCTTTACACTAGTAAAAAGTTGAATTAGTCTTACCAGCAACTTATCAAATAGTTTCTTCAAGTTTGATTCCAGCTTTTCCATATCTCCACAAAATGAACTCATTTCAGCAAGAAGCTTCAAGACCTACACATAAGGATAGTTGTTTTTAATGTGTTAATAGAGAAGAAAGGAAGCTTAACTTTCAGACCAAATGAAATCATCATATAATTATTGTTGGTGCAGTAGGAAGTCAGCTTAACCACAGATTAAAAAAAAATGATAATGAAATCAAACTCCTGGTCTCAGGAAAGAATTTAAGTGGGAATATGCCCAGTCTGCTCACATCCCCAAACAGAAACACAGGTATTGCTGTCCACTCTCAGCAAGCAACACTAACACTTTTCTGCAAACAAAAACCTTGTTCTCTCATGCATAGCTCACCTTTACATGGAGATTCATAATGATTTAAGTGCAACTGCAACACTGATTAACGTAAGCAAAATTACTGACATTAAGCCACTCCCTTAGGAGACTAAATTAACACAAGCTACGCAACAATAATTTCCATAAATGCTACCTGCTTAAAAAAAAATTGACAGCAATATAAAGATGATTACACTGATCTATTTATATTCTAGCCTTGTCTCAATAGCTTGGACAAATAACGTGCTTTAAAAGTCAATGCTCAGCTGTGCTTCAATACAGCAAACATTATTTTCCTAGTGTAGCTAGGTTTCCAACAGTACAGATGCATACTTCTCAGGATTTCAAAGACACTGTAACCTTGTCTTACCTCTAACTGGATATCAAGACCCTCCACTGGAGTAGTCAAAGCACTGAGGTTTGGAAGCACGTGCTCACAGAAGTAAGTAACAAATTTTGTGGAATGAACGTTCTTCTGCAGAAAACAACACAGGCTTCAGATGACTCTTTTGAATGAATTAAAAACTCCCCCCCATCACTCTGCCAGCCTTGTAAATGTCTACCACACAGATATACCTTAAAACTTTATTAAACTTATCTTTAACTCTGAAATGCAAAGACCCTTCTAAGGTAGCTTAAACTTCGAGGCATTCTGCAACAAGGGCTAAAAAGAGTGCCTGTAACATGGTAAAAGGACAATGCATGCTGCAGTTGCCTGGCATCAGACCTGAATCGATCAAACACATATACAAACCTAGTGTGAGAGTCTTGTCATAATTGGCTGTAACATCTAAATTTGAAAGAAAAGATCTGAATACACAAAAGCTCTCTATTCGTGGGCTTAAAGGCTGCCTACCAACATTCTAACACGTGAAAGGCAGAGAAGTATTGGTATGTTTTCATTCTAATGTAATCACTCAGAATACTGAAGATGATCTACGGCTATCAACTTTCCACATTACTTCTCATATGAAAGAAATAAATACATACTGAGAAGAGTGGCACTGCCTGTCGAGTACACTGCAGAAGTCTGTCCACACAATCTGGATCTGCCGGATTGAATGTTTGTTCCAGGTCAGCTTGTTCGGCTACCAGCTCCACTAGTTGCTGCCTTCCACTTACTGTCTGTAAGCTTTTTAATCCAGACAATATTTTCATGAATAGAACAAATTCTTCACCTGTCACATCTTCCAGTACCTTAATAAAACACCAGAAAACATATTTCCATTGTAGCCATTTGCAAACCTCCAGGCCAAAACTACTTGATTTAAAAAGATAAAGCATGCAACAACCTAACATTTAAATCATCCCCTATTTATTTAGAAGGAAGTTTAAAGGAACACAGAAAAACACACAGTGTAATTGTACAAATCTCCGAGACAAAGTAACCGCCATCAACCTGCACACAAGTCATGTTTTTTTTGAACACTAACTTTATGACACATTTCCTACCTATAGAACTATATGTTTCAGGCAGAACAAATGTTAAATGACTATCAATTTAGTATCCATTGTATTAATACATTTTTATTTTCTCAGCTTAGGCAGTGCATTGGAATCTCATGAAATTTAACAAGGACAAATACCAAGTCCTACATCTGGGAAAAACTCCCTGCCCTGCGCTCACACATTCTGGGAACCAAGTGCCTGAGGAACTGCTCTGCTGCAAATGTACTATGGAACCTGGGGACAGGAGGTTGTATGAATTAGAGCATTCTTTGAGTAGTGAACAATATCCTGGGCCAAAAGCATAACCAGTATGCCAAAGAAAGCAAGGGGATCGAGGATTCTGGAATACTGCTCCTAGCAGGGGGTCCTTCACCACAAGAAAACTGTTGATAAGCTTCAGAAGTCCAGCCACCTACACCAACAGTGTCTGGAACACGTGCCCTAAGAGAAGAGCTTAAGGAAACTAGCCTTTTTCAGTGTAAAGCAATGGAGAGAGGTGGTACCTATCTGCAGTACACCAATTCTTAAGAGCACGTGATCAAGATTACAAGCTACACTTTTTACTAAGCCTTTACTGTGACTGGTTTTAAGTAACAGACCTGAAAACATTGCCAGTGATAGTTTAGTAATATCTAAACTTGTAGCATAAGATGCTCACCTTCTTTGATTCAGCTAATATGAACTCTTCAACCTCCTTATTCAGCACCTCTTCAGGAAGGGTCTTCAGTTTTGTAGAGAGGAATTTGATAGCTCTTTCTCTCACAATATCCTCCCCCTGAAGAATTTGACTGAATAAGCCTCCCAAAGTCCCTGAAAGAAGAATGAATCAGGAAACACCAATTATTTCAAAACTTAGCAGCTGAGCCACCCATATAGAAGACAGCAGTTTCCTTTAAGACCCCACAAAACATTTACAAAACAGTTTTCATAGTTTGACATAAGAGATACGATTCTTTTATTAATCTGTATAATTCAGATCCACAGCTATTACAAATTCCAGTACTGTTTGCAAAACAAAGTAATGAATACATCTCCATCTTTTGCACTGCACTAAAACAGCACAAATTTTGGTCCAGCTCTCACCGCATTAGGTAGTAGAAAGTATTAAACAAATACATTTACAGAAAAATGTGTCCTTTACCTTTAGCATCCATCTTAAATATACTGAGCAAAGCATTGTTCACCAAATTGAATTCTGCAGAATCATCTGAAGAGAGAAAAAAATCACATTCATATCCTTGAAAAGCAAACATAAATGCAGAAAGATTTCTGATGTCAAACAAGAAGGATTCTATCACCAGCATTATAAATAATGTAACTTGTATTTTAACTGCTATTAGACTGTGGAAATAGCCATGGTTGTGAAAGATGAAGATCTCATCCTCATTCCCTTGCCCCCCAAAACTTCAACATTATAAATGTGGCAGGCTTGAAAACTTGAAAGTTTTAACGCAGTAAGTTTGATAATTTTAAGGAGCAGTTGAATAAACTCGCCTTCTTTAAATTCAGGCAAAAGAAACAATACCTTCTTTTTAATCTATGGAATTTCCCAATGGAAGAAACAATTTTCCCTAAACTAAGATATGCCCATGTCCCTTAAAAATATTTCTCTTCTGAGACGCAATACTGGAGAGACTCAAGCATGCATTTTTAATACAGTTTTGAACATCTAATATTTAGCACTCCATAAACCTACTGAATTATTAAAAAAACATCGTATATGAAATTCCAAATTAGATATTTTGTACAAAAAATGCATTCCATCTTTTCGTTAAGGTTTCTGGATTAGAAATCCAATAGCTCTTGGTCAGAAGGTAATTTAGTGCAGTCTGTAACTGCAGATTTGTTTTCCTCTCCTGCTTTAAAAGAACTTGAATGAAAAAGGTTCAAGGCAAAAAAAGACTCACAATAATAGTTCACAAAAAATTCACAAAATAATTCACAACAGTAGCAACATAAGGGGAGAGTAAACAAAAGAGGGGAAGAGGAGCAACAGCTGGGTGTGGGTGCCACTGGGACAGGCTGCTCTGCAGCAAAATAATCAACAGAAAACAGAACAAACTGCATCCGTTTCCAGGTGTGCATCTCCTACCTGACTGCAGAAGCTGGGTCAGTATGTCTGCTACCCGGGGAAGATTATCTCCAGTGGCAAACTGAGGCAGCTCCTTAATGGCCTGGCGCCGGATCTGTGGAATTTGAAAAGAAAAAGTAATGGAAAATTGTGGAAAAGTAACACAAAAAGAAAGATTAAAGAGTACAAAAGAACTTGGGCATTTTAACTCCCATATCAAGTTTGGCGGAAAAAATCAGCCAAATTTGAGGAAACGACCACAAATCCTCTTAGCAGGAGCATCACATTCTCACAGTGATGCTCAACTGTCAGACTCCAATGACAGTCCAACCATCCTCTTTGCTATGAAACTATGAAGACATACTTTGGAAGATGAAAAAAAATATATTTTTCTTAGATTCAAGCAGAACTGGAGAAAAGACAATTTGACCAGCAACTACATTCACAGAATAATTAATCTGATCAACAGTTCAAGTAACAAACACAACAAAGGGCTGGAATATGAGTTATTATGGAATCTTATTTGCTAATGGAAAGGACACTGTTACAGGTGTGCATATGGCAGAGAAATGATGTTTTTTCCCAGCATTGCCAAAACTCCTTCAATCATCTGCTTACATCCTTTAAGATCCAGCTTATTTCAAAACAAGAAGCAGCACAAAGCATCTCAAGAGTTCTGCATGAAGCCAGATCACAACCTTATGGTTCTCAGGTGCAAAGGAAATTTTCTTGCCTTCCAGCAAGATTTATTGGAGTCCATTACCACAAAGTGCTTTGAAAGGAGAAATGCAATAGATATTCAAAGAAACCACATCTAAGCTTCTTTCTACAGAATTATTCTGTTGATCAATGATGGGAGTGAAAAGACAAAGAAAAAATGATTTATCTTCCCACACCATCACACAATAGATTTTTCTATTGCAGGAATACTACTACGTGTTTAAGGCTTCCAGAGGCCAACCCTCCCCTCCTAGACATAGGCTAAGAAACTAAAAAGAAAGGAAAACGAGAACAAAATATAAATCATCGTAGCAACTGGATATAAGTTTCTGGTCCCCATTCTTACAGAAACATCTTCATCCTCACAGAGGTCCAACTGGGCATTGATAGCTGAGTCAGCTAATTCAGGAAAATGCTTGAAGAATTTTGGAATAAACTGGGCTGCAAGTCGCTTCTCCTTGGCGCCTCCTTTCACACCATCCAAGATCACCTGGTAGGCATCCTTGTGCTGGAAGAGGAAAAAAACAGAACATGCAAATAGAAATAATTTTGGTGTATTCCTAAGAAATGAAAGAATTTTCTCTTTCCTCTTCTATTGCACCTATTAAAATGAACTGAATTATACAAGCCTCATACAAAGAAGTGCATTTCTCTCTTAGAGCAATCTAATCTCGCTGATCCAATAAAATTTGTCCCTATTGACTGTACTGTTCTTCTGGTTCCAGTACCTGTTCAAGTGCTTACTGTTCAAAAACTCTTTGCCCTAAAGCTAACAGCTCTTACATGCCACTTGTCATTAGATTAGCACAGACTAAAGGAATGACATTATCACTTTCTTCACTGAATTTAAGCATTATTTTTCCGACAAGTTTCTGTCTTTTGTCTGCTCTCTTATGCAGAGGTTACCTCTCCCAACAACTGTACAACTGCAACAAATCATGAGTGACTTCTATGATTTACTGCTCTCAAGCATCTCTGGCATCTATTTGAATGGCTGAATTGATGTATGAGAGTTTTGAAAAATCTGATAGCAAGGATTGGATGAAATAAATAAATAAACCTGCAGTTGAAATACTGAGGAAAAAACAGCACTTAAGCAACCGGGTGGAAAAGTCTCCATTCAGTTCTTCCAACCAAACCACACAGGCATTTCTGACATGCCTGTAGGACCGAACCTTCACAATAAATTCAAGCCTTTGTTGTGGTTAGCTATTCACACAATGGTTTTCGTTGGGAGAGACCTTAAAGATCACCCAGTTCTATCCCTGCCGTGGGCAGGGAGACCTTCTGCTAGTAATAAAAGTTACTATCACTAGGATGCTAGCAGAAATCATCATCTTCTATCATTAATTTTCTTAATGGTTGTGAAAGGAAGATTCAGGCAGTGTATCCCACTTTGAAGAGCAACTCAACAGTACAGGACACTTTCCTTTATCTGCTCTGAGTTTCTTAGAGTCACACATATCACCACCCCTACTCCATATAAAAGTTCACCTGCAGCAAGTGGAGATACTAATTTACAAAGCAGTATGCTACTTTTACTCCCTTTGTAGCAAGCTGTATTTTAATATTCAGGACCAATGCTGCTTGAACACTCCTTATTCCATTTGACACCCATCTGTGCCAGATTCTGAACCAGACTGAGACACTGATGTGGAAGGAAAACTACCAAGGCAAATTTGTTTTCCAGCTGACCCACACCCCCATCTGACCTGCCTCAGCATGTGCACGAACGAGCCAGTGCAAACTGATGATCAAATACAGATTGTTACGGTTACAAATTCAAAGGCTGCATGCAAATAATGACTTTTTGTGAAACAAACTGCTTAAACTTCACATATACTTAAAAACCATCCAGAAAGCAAATGAAATAGAGTAGCCTGTGTTCCAGGAATTTCTATTACCGCATGCTAATTACTCCTAATACTCAGTGGAGGCAGAAGTTTGTCTTACCACCCATCTAGCAGCAATCAATGCCCAAGAAAGAGCAGCTAACTGCAGAAACAGTAATCCTGCACTTTTGCACATTTCCTCCCAATCACTAACACAAGAATGTTTGAGCTTCTGACCACTCATCCATTGATTTCTCTTAATCAGCTCTTGAACTGATTTAATACTTTGTAACACCTCATGACAAGTTTAACAAAGTGTTATGGAAAAGCGCGTTGTCTTCTTTATTTTAAACCACTTCTTGATAGTTGTTTTTTTTCTTTTGACATTCTCACCTTTCTACTTGTGACACAGACTCATCCTATCAGTCCTTTTCACAACTGAAATACTTTTAGAAGCCGAATACTTCTGGTGCTTTAAATTATTCCATTCAACGTTATATTTCTAGTAGTCTCCTGGCTCTTTTCCTCATGTTCAAACTTTCCTTTTTGAGATAGCGTGACTATGAGTTTTTTTTATAGTCAAAGAATGTGAGACATCACATTCACAGGGATATTAAGGGATAATGGAGAGGGATAAAAATGATGAATAAAGAACTTACTCACTGCTTCTCAGAATCCAGAAATAAGAGACATTGTGATTATGAAATGAGAAGTTTAAAGAAGGTAATTGCTTCACAAAGCAATGGAACATTTTGTCACAGAACATTTGCATGCCAGAAATACAATCAGTTTAAAAAAAGTGTCAGAAAAGACTAGGGAAGATCAACCCAGCACAATACACTAATCACAAAGAGGCTCTGGAAACTTGTAAGTGGAAAATGCAACAGGATCCATCATTCTCCATCACCCTCTTCTGACACTGAGAGGTTCTGGCAGCTCCGGGGGTACCGATCCCTGCTACAGGCAGCAATTGTAGCCATTCTGGAGTTTGTTCTACCTCATGCAGCCACTCCTGTCTTACAAGAGCTACCCACAACTGTGAAAATGATGAGCGACTACACACTTTAAAACAGCATACTTATGGCACCTAATTATTTTCTCTCCTCATAGCTCCCAACATTTTAGCTCCATATTTTCAACACTCTGAACTCATATTTTTATTGACCTGCCTGCAACTTTGTTTCGCTGGGGCACAGTTACACAAGCAAAGTAAACAGACTGGAGCTTAAACTAACTTTAAAAACAAACTACAAAACCTTAAAGGACTGCCCAAATAACCTCGTGTCGTAGAACATACTTACAATCCACTGTTAGGTACGCGGTGTTATCCACTACTTAGGCGTGTTATAACAGCACCGCACCACACCAGCAGGGCTACCGACACCCTCCTAAAGGCCGGAACCCGGTAGGAGAAACTCCGCGTCCCCACGCCACGAGCAGCCCGCTTCTTGTTACTGACTCCTAAATAGCCGCATATAATGAAGGGCATCCACCGCAGGAGCTGCTCCACTCCCTTTCCCCCCCACCCCGCGGGATCGAAAGGGCCGAAAGGGTCGTTTCACAACCTGCCCCGAGCCGTGGAAACCCGCACGCAATCAGCACGGAAGCAGCCCCCATTGCAGCGTCGCCCCGGCGGCAGCCCGGCCCGCCCAGCCCAGAGCTCCCCGCCGCACCACTCGAGCCCCAGGCCTGCCGAGGCCTTGCAGGCCGCAGCCGCGCCACACCTGGCCCGCCGTCTCTGTGGCGTCCGCTAGGATGCCGTAGTTGCGGTAAAGCTCCTCGACGGTGGGCATGGCACGGCGGGGAAGGGGAAGAGCCGTCGCTGCAACCGAGGCCGCCGCTGACGCCACCGCCGCCACTCGGGCCGCCGCCGCTCCGCGCAGGCCGCCGCCGTCAGCACCAACGAGGCGGAAGTCCCAGAGCGGCCGCGGCGCGGCGGGAGCGGTGCTCGCATGGCTCCCCCTGCAGGGCTGCGCGGCTGCCGGCGGACTGCCTGCCCTGCTGTGCGAAACCTGTCGGCGTTCGGCGCTTAAAGGAAACGAAATGGGCCCGGTGCAGCGTTGGCTGCGTTTATAAATCACCAGCACCCGACAAATCGCACCGATTCCAGAAGGGGCGCCAAGGCTGCTCCGACAGGCATCAGAAGGGGAAAGGGTATTCAGAGCCACTTTAGAAGAACTGTCCTCTGGGCTTATTCTGTTGCTGTCTTCCTCATTCTATGCATCACTTTTTTTCTTCTTTTTTTTTTCTTCATCTACTTTCCTATTGCTTTGCATCATTACTGCAGTGTTATACACAGAATTGTGTAGTGGATCTAGGAAAAGACCTCTGAGGCCATCTGATCCAACAGTGAGCCCACTCCCACCATGCCCACTAATTGTGTCCCTCTGTGCCACAGCCGTGTCCCTGAGTGCCTAAATTCTCTCCTTACAACCATTTCCATCTTCCACTCTCTAGCTTCCACCTTACACACCTATACATATTTGTAACTGAACTTTAAAACAAGTTACTGCGAGTCTTTACTGTTAATATGGAAAGAAAATGAACAAAGAGCTGAAGTTGATACAAATCTAGGAGATACCAAAATTATTTTTCAATGTTAATCAGGCAGCTGTTGGTCTGTTAAAACGGAGATATCTAAAGAAATGCATCTCTAGAAACTCAAAAACTTGAAATGCATATCCATGAGTGGCAACATAGCTTCTAACAGGCTGTGCAGCGCATGCCTCCTGGATTTCAAATGATGTAATCAATCAGTCAGGATTTTAATCTCTTCTTTCTCCTGAGTCTGCTCGCACCAGTTCAAGTGGCAATTGCCCTACGGTAATTTTACAGAGCTATCTGATAATGAATTGCTACCACTGCGCACTTGACTTCCATTCCTGTACACTGTCCACTAAACTCCATACAATGACATCATTGCAGACCTCTGCACAGTTTTCAGTGGGTTTTCCAAAGGAAAAACAATTTACTTGTGAAATCGTTGGAATTTGTTTATGTCTTCAGGATAAAACATTACTGCTCATGTCCCACAGCTGCCCTGCCTGTTGGTGAAGAACAGACCAGATGAAGCTGCATTTAACAGACTTGTGCTATGACTGTGTGGACAAGCATAGAAGATTCTCACAGGAACTGTGGTTTAGTTGCACGAATCCTCAGGGACCAGGGCTGAAAAGCTTCTGTGGGACAGATTCCCATTGGAAGATAAAGTGACCGCAGTCAACTCATTGAATCATAGAATGGCTTAGATTGGAGGGAACCTTAGAGGTCATCCCGTTCCATTTATCCGTTTATGCCAGACGAGCAATCAGTCCCGAATTCTAATTCTTCTAACCAGCCGCCCGCCGGTTCCCGGGCCGTGCAGCAGGCGGCGCTCGGCCACCACGAATGGAGCGGGGTGTCTCAGCCTCCGCTCCCGTCGGGAAGGGCTCAGCGGCGGCAGCTCAGCCATCCCGAGGAGATGAAGAGTTATTTCCTCGGCTGTCTGCCAGAACAGTACTGAGTCTTTATTAAACGATTTGTATGCAGCATTGAGAACCATGCTGCATTTCTGCCCAAAAAAAGCGTTACAATAGGCTGTTCCCGGTGACATCGCCAAAATCAGCAGGACAACGAGATAAGGGAAATAAAATGTTTATTTTTCCTATTTTTCCAGCTTGTGGACTTTGTATGTGTGATAGCAGCCTGATGATATCAGTTTTGCCACTTACCTCACTGCGTTGAGTAGCAATTGCAGAACATCCTTCTAAGGATTTGTGAGCCAGGTAGTAATCTTAGCTCTCTTCTGTTGCTCAAAAGCTGCTAAGGGCCTGGCAGGAAGCATTCATGCCTTGCATGTTAACTATCACTAATTGGCAGTATTATTTGGAGCCCATAATGCTGCGTGCCTTTCGACATAGGGAAGGCCATGTAAAGATTGAAAACTCAGCACTTGCCAAAGCCAATTGCATTTTGTTTGTCTGGACCATTCATAGAGTAATAATAGAAAGCAAACATCTCAAAGCACAGAAAAATGTGACTGTGAAGTGCAATGTTTGGCAAGACAACTTAAAAATGGAGATAGCGGCTACAGATTGTACAGCTCAAAGGAATCTGTGAAAGGGAGGTGGATAATTGTTTTATTCTAGGTTTGTTCTACCCGTACTATAAAGATCCACATGTATACAATACTGGTTATGGAAAATAATTCGGGCAGTGTCTCGCTCCAATTTATAGGAGGGAGAGGAGGTTCTTTTATTATCTATATACCCGGCGTGAGATTAAGAAGCAACGGTTCAAATGTTGGTCCAACCAGTTTATTACAAATGTTAATTAGGGGAATTGGGGAAGGGGAGAACGGACACTATTATGAATTAGGGTAATAGGGGAAGGGAAGGAGGGCGATAGAAAAGATAGAAAAGAAGGAGCAAGGAGTCTTTATAGGAAGCAAGAGGGACATAGTCACCACCATGGATCCAGCGTGGTTCGTAGTTCCGTCTTTGATCCTCAGTAGCGGTGGGTCGTCAGGCATTGTTGTCCTGTTGCCAACGACGACGACAACCATGGTGATGATGGCCCTTTTTCAATGCTTCAAAGTGGTTGAGTCAGCTATTTTTGGAGTGACAGGTCAAATCCAAAGTGGTCGAATCAGCTCTCCTTTGAGTGACAGATCAAACCCAAGGTGGTTGAGTCAGTTCTCCTTGCGGTGGCAGCTTCTGGCTCTGGGATCTCAGCAGGAACCTCCTTTGTTCTTATCTTTCTGGCCTTGCCAGCAGATAAGAGGAAGCAGGGGGGCACAACTAGCATCTTGCCTCCGCAAGATACAATGGTATCATCCCCCAGCCTTCCATACTTAGCTGGAGCGGTTTGGCCACAGGCCAGATCTTCCGCCAGTAAACACTCCTGAGCACTCTCTTCCGCTCTTCTACAGAGCAAGCAGCTCTGGGGGAAGGGGCTTGCAAATGTTCCCAAAGCGATATCGATTGTCACACAGTTAGCACCCATCAGTTGCCTCCTTCACAAGTCACTCAGAGTCTTATCACAAGAAAAACCTCAGGAAGCAACCTTTGAGCCAAAAAAACAGAGAAGGATTCTCACAGGCAGACACCTACTTCTGCCTCCAGGTGTTTGTGTGCCTCTACTGTTGGCCTGCAAACAGCATCCTGGAGCAGGACAGCAGCTGTCCATCTGCACCCATCGTTTAGTTTTGGCTGTTTCCAGACTCCCAGGAAGGAGAAGGAGGTGCAGAGACACAACTGGGAAGAGGATGTTTAGAAAGCTCTAATGAACTGGGAAACTAAACCAGTGTCTGTGCCTATGTTTCATACTTACTGAAAAACCCTTTCACGTCTACACAATCATTAAGAAGGAAAGAGAGCTATTGTTCTCAAAGTATTTTTGAATTAAACATTAGCATAATTGAAAAGTGGTAGTAATATTTTGAGGAAGGTACAAAAAGAAAGCTTTGTAAAAAATTCTTCCCAAATGGTTGTATGGCTAGTCATGAAACATCTCAAGCAGTTTCATATGAATATTCGAGCAATATTTCATGAATTATTCCTTGCCATTCTGATTAAGTGTTTCTACAGCTTGAATAAGACATAACCCTGGAATCACACAAATCAGACCATACGAAATACTCATCAGGTATCTTGTGAAATATTTCATGTAACTACATAAAACATTTGTGCTACCATCCATGAAGCATTGTCTCTTGATACTCTGTTAAATTCATGAAATTTCATAGCAGTATCGATGGAATGCCACAGCAAGCATAAAGAAAGCAATGCAACTACAAGTTTAATGAAGCAAAAGGACAAAATCAGAACATAAGGAATCCTTGCGTACATGTCCCAGGCAGCTGTCACTTTGGAGAAGGAATTATGCATGGCTACCTCACAATGCTCAGAGCACATTTCCACCTTGTTCTCACAAGTATTGGGCAAAACTGCTTCTGCCTCCAACGGGTAGCCCTCTATGGTCTTCCCATTTACTGAGAGGCAGCTACATTTCCCTTTTTGACACTAAAATGCTTTCTAATATTATCCTGAAGCTACAAATGATTAAACAACTCATTTCTAGTGTGTACGTTTTTGAGTAGAAGATTTAATCACACATAAATTGTCTAGGGAATTACGGGGAGAATATGAACAACATTTATGTCTGTTATGGTGATCACCAGTTTTATTGAATATGAAAGTTTCCAGACCATCTGCATTCTCACTAGTAAGCCTGCTGTTGTACTCATCCAGATATTGCAGCCCAATGCATTGGTACCCATTTCTACTAACAGGTTCTGACACCTTGTAAGAGCATTCAGTGTAAGAGCATTCAGTGTTTTTCCTCTCAAACTCCAAACCATGTGTGTACAAAGCCCTCAGTGAGCTGTGAGCAGCGGCATGCCTTGTAACATCTGCTGGCACCACCTTTCTCATGTCACTGCCCATCTCCAGCAGAGCATCCCATCTGTCTGCACCAAACTGAGCCTAGTCAAACATGGGCGGCATGTTTACCTTCAGGAACTCTGATGCTTAAGTAGTAAGTGGCAGTGACTTTGAGCCGAATCTTGCACAGACATCCAAAAATTTGACCTGTTTTTACCCAGATAGCCAACAGATGCTGACTATTGTCCCAGGACATTCCCTACCACTTGCCTCTTGAATTATACATTCAAAAAGAGAATTTCCACCCTGAATGCTGACTCGCCTGCCCCCTGCATCTTCCAGCACTCCTGAGCTGGTGGGACAGCTGTTGTAATCATGTCCAGAACCCTGAGGGACAATCCACAGCATGGTGGCAGGTTACAGAGCTAAGGCCACATGGCAGCAATCTGTGAGAACATCTCCACAGCTTCTGTGTGTTTGCAGTGGCAATTGGAATGGCACAGAGCGCTGCTTTCATCTGTGCTGGCTGATGAGACTGTGAAAATGGTGCAGGCTGTGTGGGAGGAGATGGATGGTGACAAAAGAGAGAAAAGAATCAGAAGGATTTGATGTTTATTCTTAGCAGGCTTTGGAAATATTTTCCAGAGGTACTTAAGGAAAATCCCAAGTATATAGGGTTGAATATCTGAAATAATTGGAATAGCCATTCAAAATAGCAGTTAACACTTTATGAAAGGTCTCAGTCACCTGGATGAAGTATGGCAGCAAGCTGTGTGAGCGTGGCTACAGAAACCACAGACTGCAGCAGGTACTGTTCTTGTATTGTAGTTTAAAAAGAGTCTGCGAGCAGTCAGATCTGAACAGAAATCCAGATTTTGACTAGATTTGAGTTAAATAACATTCCTTTAACACCGTGAGCCATTTTAATGAGAGAAATCATCCTAAGCAGATTCAGGTCTTTGCTAAGTTGGAAAAAGTTTGATGGTAATTTGTATCTCAAATTATCCTAAAAAAATAGAGGAAAATGTTATTTTCCCTTCTCCCATTTCACGAGCTAGAGAAATTAGACTGTCAAGGAGATTTCTTCTGGCATAGCTCTAAGACTTTTGTTGTCATGGGAATGTCAATTAATGTGCTCATTTGTTATCTTCTTAACTTAGCTGTGCCAGCAAAACTTTGGGATGTAGACCAGTTCCTACACTAATCTGAAAACTCAAAAATAGGAGCAGGGCTTTCTGTTTAATAAATTGTTTTCTGAAGTCTTCACTGCATTCCATTGCATTGCTTTTCTCCTCATTACCATGCTGTACTAAGTAAATGAATATACAGGCATGTATTTTATATGTATAGATTCGAAGATGCAGTAAACCACACAGGTTTTGTTAATGCACATAGGTATAACCAATTGGAAATTTATTGGGAGGGCTGATGGTAGGCAGATCCTACAAGAGCATGTTGAAAGGTGCATGCTGCTCCTGTGCGTTGTCTGACTGGGGAAGACGTTCATTTATAATGCACTGCACATATATGCCTATATAAAAAATGTCTGGTATGCAGATGCCAAATATTTAGACGTATGCATAATGCGTGTCTGAGTGTGTGACTTCATACTTTGTTGGGTAAACACAAAGTGTTTTATAATTTGTATATTCATTTGTCATACTATGTGGAAGTGTATATAAATGCATGAAAAGATTTTTGCATATGCAATGTGATGTGTATACATGATTTAATGACTATGAAGCATGCTTGTGAGCATATCTAATGATACTGCATTGGTAATTCTACCTTCTTCATTAAAAAAATACTTTAATATTTTAATACACTCAGCATACTGAGTTCTTCCTTGATTGCTCAAAGACTGCAAACGAACCCTGAAGAGAGACAGACTTTGCGGCATTTTCACAGAAACATAGAATCATTTAAGTTGGAAGGGACCTTTAAAGCCCATCCAGTCCATCTCCCCTGCAATGAACAGGGACACTTGAATCTAGATCAGGTTGCTCGGAGTCCTGTCCAGCCTGATTTGAACATCTCCAGGGATGGGGCATCCACCAGCTCTTTGGGCAACCTGTTCCAGTGCCTCACCACCTTACTGTAAAGAACTTCCTTATATCCAATCGGAATCTCCCCTCTTTTAGTCTGAAACCATTTCCCCTGTATGCATATTTTGCTAGATGCTTTGTATTGGAGCTCTGCATCTGTATCCTCTGCCCCAGAAATCTGTCCTCCTTGGAGCACATGAATATTCTGTGCTGAGCTGAAAGCCTTGCTGTCTGCCAGAAAGTGTTGACAGTGCCCTTTGTTGGCTTCCCTGGGGACTTTATGCAAGCCACTTCAGAAATACAACAAACCATAGGATCCCTAAATGCTTCTAAACAAGACCGAATTAGAAAAAGGCTTCACACTGAAAACATAATTTTCAATTAGTGTCTATTCAGTGGGAATAGGAATGGGGCGGGGGAGAACTGGCATGTGAGATAAGCTGGATTTGTTAACATGCTTTAAAAATGCTTGCTGGCTAGCAGGTCTTTTTCTTTTTCTTCCTTTTTTCCCTTGTAAATGCTCACCTTCCTGTAATTTGGTGACATTTTCACAGTTGCAATATGCTCTGCTCTTGTACCTCAGACAGAAGGGAATTCTGCCCAGAAGGAGGTAGACTAGTTGCAACCATCAGCAGGCTGTATTAGTGTGCTATATAAATAGGTAAGCAGCGCTGCACAGGATGAAAGGTAGAGAAGAAACAAGTCATTTCCCTTCTCAGCCCACTCCTGTTAGTATCATCTGGTGCATTTATGAGAGTACTGAGCAGGAAAGCTAGTGACTGAACGGGTGATGTCTCATTCCCCTTAGAACAGCACAGTGCGTCTCTGTTGTAAGTGATGAGGGTGTGCTTTCTCTATGGACAGATGATGCCACTCTGCAGGAAAAGCACTGGGGACCCTTCACTGTGTAAGTGCATTTTGTCAGCATTCCTGTTTCCTGGCAGAGGAAGAGGAGCAAGTCAGTTGCCAGCGTGACTGTAATTAGAGGAGGGAGAGACGCAAAGTACATTACTCCTTAATTAGCTACTGCTTCTTTTATCCCTTATTCTTCTCTCTACTCTCCAACATGTGGCAGCAGTGAGTGTCTGTCCTTGTCTTATATTTTGTTTCTTTTTGTTGCTCTTAGAAATTATCCCTTCTCAGCCTTTAATCTCAGGAAATACCAGCAGCCATCGACACATATCAGCAGTGACACTTCTTGGCAGGGCTCTGCCACTCCTGCCCAGTGTGTGGAGTCCTGTTCTTGTGCAGTTTAGTTTATTTGCCTTCCCTCTTGCATTTCTGGTCACTTTGATGCTCTCACTCATATCTGTCTGGGCATCCCAAGGCACTCAGGAACTCACAGGACGAGGGCCTGTCAGCTCCTCACCTGGTCAGCCCAGAAGATACAGGACACTAATTAATTACATCCACTGTGGCAACAGTGTGAAGATTTTGTGATTTTGTGATGTTAGGAATACTGTACACAGTTGACCTTCCTTGCTTTTTCAGAGGGACATGGACCTAAAGTCCTCCATGGACCTTAAAACATGGACCTTAGCAAGTGACAGGGAAATGTGGGGAATATAGATCCACTGTTAACAGGAGATTGAAATAACTTCTGTGTGCTGTTGGATATGCTTTGGTGAAGAGGATGCTGTAAGTTTCAATAGTGGAAATAAGAACAAAGAAACTTCACAATGAAAGGTTTTTAAGAAAATACTTCTGGCTTTTCAAAATGTTTTAAGGCTTTTGAAGAAGGACATAAAGCTTCATGAATTTTCTAAATAAGTGTTACTGTTTACTAAGCTTGCTGACTGACAAATCCTCTCGAGACTTTGCATTTGCATTCGCCTTCTGCAGTTTGCACCCCCAAAAACTCTACTATTTTACTTTAGAGATACTTGTCTGTGTGTTTTTCATGTCTGAATTTCTTGACCTCCCTTAAAAGGGTATAGTCTCTGTTTGAGGTCTACCAGTTTGGGTCTACAGACAAAGGCAAGGGAACTGTTACCACTCCGTCCTGTTCATCCATATGGCAAAAAAAACCCAACACCCACTAACATCTCACTTTTATAAGTAGTCAGGAACGCTGCAGAAAGTTTAGTCTACTGAATATCCACAAATTACTGTGATATACAGACAGAAAAATCAACATTCTGTGTTTTGAACAAGGTGACAGACAGTAAGAGGGCTTTCCTGGTAAGTCAGGCCATTACTGGAACCCCCTGGATATATTTGGCACTAACAGACTCGAAGTCATTTGCTTATCATTTTCTGCCAGTGTTTTAATTCTTATTTTACTTCCCACATTTATTCTTTGTTTCTCTCTTTTCCAAGGCTCAAAGGCCAGAATAGCTCATTATGTACACATCTGTATTAATACCTCTGGAAGAATGGTACCTCAGCTCTGTGAACTGGCCGTTTTTCTTTCTTTTCCTCATCTTATCTGTACCATATTCTAAACAAGCACTTGCTCCTTGATGTAGTGCCACTTTTCTCTCTGTGTCCTTTAGAGAATCCTAATGAACTGTTTTTGTAGTTTAAATTATATCCTTTCATAAAGGAAACCTGAAATCACAATATAATCTTACACCCAACGTAAAAAAAAGAGCAGAATATATAGTAGAAGTGCAATACTCACTTAAGAACATTGCTACACCCACCATGTTATCTCATGGCAGTTTGGAAAGGCTCGATTGGAGAGGATTAATCTCAGTTCTGCCTTTAAAATGTTTCAAACCTGTGGCTAGTGAAGGTAACTGAGCATGAGCATTACAATGGCAACTTTTGTGGACTAGCTACACTTTCCTCATTTCCTACTCACTCCTCTTCCTGCACTGAACTTATGACAATGGGACACCAATGAATTCTTAGCCCTTACCTACTGCTGACCAAAGCAGCCACTTCTCTGTCCAGACTTGGCAAGATAGATGAGAAGATGCTCCACAGCTATGCTTCTCTTCCTCGGTCATTCACAATATTAACTGCCTCCGCAGGGAATAAATAAATAGCAGCTCTCTTTTCCTCAGGGAACTATCCTAGTTCAAAGGTCTTGATTATTTACTGCTCATATTTTTGCTAATACATCCCAGAGCATGAAAAGCTCTGAAAGAGAGACCTACGCGTATCCTATTAAGACAGAGACATAAATATCAGCCACTGACAAAGAAACAGCAAGAAGTTAAACTGCTTAATGTGCACTTGATAGAAGCGAACAATACAGACTGTTTCCTCATTAGTTTTATCAGCCTCAGTGAGCTATTCCACTTAATCCCTTTCTCTTGCCACTGAATTTGGCCCTTCTGGCAGCCAAATCAGCTGGCAATGGCTTATGTATTTGTATCTTGAAATAGAGCAAGACAAAAATAAATGTCTGACGTACATATTGAACAGAAGCTTTCACGTTTCTGGGGAAAACCTGTGGTTTTCTCAGAACTCTACAGGTCACAGGTGAATGTCTCTGATATTTGGCTCAGAATAGGAATTAAGAACCAGCTCTATTCCTCCTTCCAGATTTGCTTTCCTGGAGCCAGCAGACAACCTAATCAAATGTCATCTTGAATATGCCTCAAATGATATGTAAATTGGAATACTGGACCAGTATTGATGATTCAAAATCCATCCTGGTGCTGCAACCCAAACTCACTTCTCATAGACCTTCTTCATATGTGAAGGAGGAATGTGACTTTCCTGCATCATATACTCATAGCCCTTTCACACCTGCCAGAAAACTTTGGAGTTAGAGATGAATTAAACCAACATTTATGTTCACCCCTATTAAAACCCTGTATGACTTCAATTGAATATTCTATTGTAAACAGGCTGTGGGTTTTTCTTTGCTCTACTGAACAGCTGCAGTGTTCTCTCCTGTGTTCGCTGCATCTCACTGGCAAGTCAAAGGATTTATGAGAGGGATTATATGACATGGTTGCCTGTGATAGCAGGGGACTGGACTCAATGACTTAAGCAATCCCTGCCAATCCTATGTCCCTATCTATTTTCCTGTGATTCCTGTCGAGTATGTAAATTATGTTAGGATTCCTGGCAAGAAAACCACAATGCTAATCTGTTTTATTATTGCCTTATCCATTTTGAGCTGGCATATCCATATCATAGTGTTTGATTTTTTGTTGTCTTGCTGCTTAGGTTATCATTTAAACTTACTCATGAAGAGTGTTGAAACTCAACTAATTAAAATGGAGAAGCTTGATGTTAATTTTCACAGATGTAAAATGATTGCTCAGGCAGGGGGATATCAGCTTGCATGTATATGTTGATACACCAGAGCTCCAAATGCATTTTTGGGCTATTGGTCTGTGAAGTGTCCTCTTCCAGTGGTTTAGCCCTTCAAAGTATGGTCACCCCTGTGCAAACAGAGGATTAAGGTTTTTCCAGGCAGAGGATTATGAATGAGGAGAACTTTCATGCAATGAAGAGCTTTTTT
This sequence comes from Centrocercus urophasianus, assembly GCF_019232065.1. Classification (NCBI taxonomy): domain Eukaryota; kingdom Metazoa; phylum Chordata; class Aves; order Galliformes; family Phasianidae; genus Centrocercus; species Centrocercus urophasianus. The sequence continues at coordinate 14,645,833 of NW_024884586.1, read as the reverse complement.
ACAGGAGATTTACCACAGTAAATAAACGTGTAGTTATGAAAGCAAAGGAGCTAATGGAGTCTTTTTTATTTTCTGGTGGTTTTGTGTGTCATGGCTGTTTTTTTCTTCAATCTTGTAAGGTACAAGCTGCAGGTGAGGCTTTTCAGTCAGTTTTCTTAATATGGACTGTTTCATGTCGAGTGTGGACAATCATATCTCAAAAATACATTTTCTCAGATAGGAAAAATAAGTCAAGAATGAGATTTACTTCCCAGCATTGCCACTGGGGCAGACTGGCCATGAGAGGGAAGCAGCAACCTTTCTTTGACTTAGAATCATATTCATACATCCTAGTGCAGCGCGCTGTCATGATTCAGGAACAAATGCACGTATAGCTGTATCACAGATCACTATCAGTTCTGCAGCTGTTTAGCTGGGAGCAACTATTAATTTAGAGACAGAACTGCACATACGTTCTATAATAACTTGGCTGCTTTTACAAGTGCTTTTATAAAGCATGATCTGCTGCTTTCAGTCACTGTGGAACTCCTCATCATAGAATAAGAAATTTTTTTGTAATGAGGATGTAATAAAACACCCACAACCTACATAAACATGTGAATCTCCAGCATGGCTCTAGGTATCTCTCAAACTCTATCATTATGTTAAAGCCCCAAAGTGATCATTTTATCGGCCTCTGTGAAGTACAGAAAATTAGATTGCTTTATACTTCTTGGTTATTTTATTATAACAAATGAATTGGAGATTGAACTTCTAAATTAATATCTGGAAAAGAAAGGGAAGAATCTACTATTGAAACCATTAGGCCTTTTTAAGGAGAGAGTAAGAGCTAGAACGAGCTGGAGAAAAAGAAATCAAAGGGCTTCCTCAGAGATACTTTCCTTAATACTCCTCTGATGTTCAGATACAAGGGGAGAAGGATTCTTTTTCAGTGGAGGTTACATCCTAGGACCATCATAGAGATAAAATGATGGTATAATTTGGGTCAGCATTGTCTTTTGTCTTTCCTGAGTCATTTTCTCTGAAGGTTCCCAAATCAATTGAATTCTACCCTATGGAGAACAGTGTGTAAGTATTGTGGTCTCCTTTTTCAATACAGCAAAGTGAAAAACCACAAGGTGGCAGAGGAAGGTGACAGCAAGGAGGTCAGCAACTTCTGAAAATAATGCTCCTGTATCCTCTCTACTTCTGCTGGTGATGTAAATGCAACCTGATGGTCATTTCTATTTGCAGATTCAGAATATGTTTATTCTGTTTTCTGCTGGAGAACCAGAAAGGTAGTATGACAGCATGCATGGTTTCAAATAGGGAGATGTTATACTTCTAACACACAGGGTTTCTTCCAGTCTAGGTGGACAATACCAGTGTAGGCTTCTTATACTTGTAGCACAAAACTGGCTCAAACATGCAGAAGACTGGGAAGATTATATTCCTCTCAGCTGAAACCTGAACTGCTGATAATTCCCTTGTAAACATTGAGTTTGCATACAAAACAGAAACTTAAAGGAAGAAAGGTTAGACCTATTATTTGGTAAAACATAACAAATCAAATCAGGAACAGTTATCAGCAATAATTACAACTCAAAATCTTCAGTCTCTTGGGCAGCTTTTTTTCATTCAGCTTCTCAGCCTGCCAGGATGAATGCTCAACATTCAAAAGACCCTATTATATAATTTTTTTCCCTCTCTGTTGCTGTGTCCACTTACAGTTTGATATTGGATGTTAGCATCCAGTGATGCACTCTGGTCAGTTTAACTTCAGCTCAGATGAAGAACGCTGCTTGAATTTTGTGAGCAGATATTTTGGTGTCACCGATGTCTGGTCTCTCACTGGTTTCATCACTGAGGCTCTAAAGTGACCCACTGCTGCTTTACTACTTCTAATATTGGAGATGTTACCATGTAAGCCAACTCTACCCACTGCTCTATCTGGTTGTATGGTATGTCAGTAACACTAGCATCCAGCCACCAACATCCAAACTGAACAGCAAGAATGCTTCTGGTTTTGGTGTTAGATGGGCTGGCATTAGTGGAGTGCACAAAACCGCACTGGACAGTGCAGGCAGAAGTTAGCCATTCTCATTCTCAAGATCCATGGGTTCTGAAGGAGGTTTCAGCTTGGCTACACTTAATGTAGAACCAAAAAAATATTTGTGCTGCCAGGTTGGGTGAGGATTAAAAGGGCTGTGGTCCAGACCCACAAACCTAATTCAGATGAGCTGTTCCAAGGACTCATTCACCCTTGGGAAAATAGGCTTGCACCTCATCATGAACATGCATTAAAATAGCACAACAGCTGCTACTTGTCTTTTCACCAAACATGTTCCTGGGAAGCTTGAGGAGAGCTTGAAGCAACATCCTTTGATAATTAAGATCTGACTGGATGAATGACTCTGACAAACTTCTGAAGCACTGAACTGGAGGACCAGTAGCAGATTCTCTCTTGGCATGCTAATACAAGTCTGCACTGTGAGCGACTCCAAAGAACCATGTAAATGCAAATGAAGCCAGAAGATGAGTTTTTGGAACAAATACCAAGTTTGTCTCTCTTTCTCTTTGCTTTGATCTCTGCTACCAATTAAAAGATAAAAAACTTTTATAGTACATGTAAGTCCAATTAGATCTTGTAATGAAATCCTCAAGTGCTACTGAGGTGTAACTTACAATAATTAGTTTTGATACATAAATAAAATTTCCAGATGCAATTTGTTCTTTTAAACTCATGTTCCTCTTTTAGTTCACAGAGTTTCATTATTTCACTGATGTGTAAGAAGTAGCTTCCAATGTCTCTGTTCCCATAACTTTTATAGACTCTGTGCTAATGCATTAAAAAGAACTAGAATTAATGACAAATATAATAAGTAATTTTTCGAATGGCAATGCTATGAACCGAATTTCCAACTTCAAGAATAGGTAGAAAGCATTCATAACCCCTTAGTTCCACCCCTTTATCTATCCACAACTGCATTTTGTGAGATCATTTGTACTAAAACCCAAACATATGTTCCAGCCCCCCTCCCCTTTTTTTTTTTTTTTTTTTTTTTTTTTTAATATTTAATGAATTTATGCAGATAGAGCTTTATCCTGACAGATTTATCAGAATATTTTCACTTGCTACTTGTGATGCTGAGTTGGAGCTGGTATTGTTCAGCCTGGCGAAAGGAAGGCATCAGGGAGACATCATTGCAGCCTGCCAGTTCCAAGGGGGACCTAAAGGAAAGCTGGAGACAGACTTCTTACAGGGGCATGTAGTGATAGAACAAGAGGCAACGGCTTAAAACTAGAAGAGGGTAGGTCTATATTAGATATAAAGGAGAAATTATTCACTGTAAGGGTAGTGAGGCAATGGCACAGGCTTCCCAGTGAAGCCGTGGGTACCCCCATCCCTGGTGGTGTTCAAGGCCAGGTTGGATGGGGCTCTGAGGCAGCCTGAACCAGTCGGTGGCAGCCCTGCTTGTGACAGGGGCTTGGAACTAGATGATCTTTAAGATCCCTTCCAACTCAGGCCATTCTATGACTCTATGTTCCTTTAAGACATATTTCCATTTAAAAAGTGTATATTGGAGCCACACACAGAAATGATGGTCTTTTGGCTGAAAGGTCCTTATTCACAGGATGGGAATAATAAATTATGTACCTTATAGCTTTGTTGTGAAACTAAATACATGAATATTTATAACAAACATATGGAAATCCAGATAAGAGTTGATTTAGTCATCGTTAAGCAGTGATGCAGTAGGGTGCATGTACCATGGTACCGGGAAATCAGTGACAGTAAACAAAAGATAGGGAGATGCTAATTACCACTGCTTGTGTCTTGCTTATCTTCAACATCCATAGATATTCAAAGGGCAGAGACTCTCAGACTCTTTCAGCATTCAATGCATAGTATTTGCAGATGCTACCAGGACTAATTCTTCTAAGAAGCTTTGTGCCCAGGCTGCTGCTTTGTCACCTCTCAAGTCACTTCTCTGGACCCCAGCCTCGGCTGCTGTACTTCTCATGCTATCTTTTTTCTTCTTCCTGACTGACACTCTCGGCAAGTAATCTTAGCTCTGTCAAAATAATTTAATGCTACATCCTTGATACATGTCTCAGGTTTTATCATTGCTGCCGTAAAGGGAAACTGAAGGAAGGCCTGGGCATGTGCATTTCAGATCTAAGCCACTGCAGACCGCAAAAGAGGGAAAGGCCAAGCTTATCAACCCGTAACACAGCCTGCGGCCATAAGAAACCTTACAGAGAAGCAATCCATCACCTGGAAGGGCCTAGGAGTGGGTGGAAATGATGCAACAGTGTGCTTTATACTCCAGAACAGCCAATATTGATTAAAATATCTTCCAACCCCAAATACCACACAAGTTTGTACAATGGACTGCTCACTGTATTGGTTGTCTAAATACATTTAAAGTTAATATAGGATGGCCAAGCCACTTCTGGTCCAGTGATAACGTTTGTTAAAATGAGAATATTTTCAGCTTCTCAAACTGTGGATCCAGCCTGATGTAGGCTGTACACTTTAGCAGTCTCTCTGAAAAACCACAGTTTTAATCTCTTTGAATTCATCAGGGTTGTATTGCCTTCCATGGCTCTTAATGAAGGAGGGGTTGCACACGACTGGCTGCATTCTGTTTAGAGTAAAATGTGTAAGCTAGATACTTTTACTGGGAACCAAGATTTACCAAGATATCTATAGTCAAGGGAAAGAAGGAGAGGGACCTTCAGAGAATAATTCAGATTTAGATAGTGAGAGGCAGTTTTATAGGAACATCCCTTAAATTAACAGGACATGACAGCTAACTGAAATAACACCTGTAGTCCAGAAGCCATACAGATGTATCAACACGGCTCTGTGTCCCCAATTTCCAACAAAACTAGCTTTCTGGAATGCGATATGTTTGAACGATATGAACTGTTTATGCACTCCTTCCAAAGCAGGGCTGGAAACAAGCCATTTTACAATGTTGTTTCAGTGTCTGGCAAATAACAGTCAGTGAATTCCCAGCTCAGAGTACAGCTGATACTAACGTGGCTATAAAAGTCTGCTTTTCTCACAGCCAACAGACAACAAGCATTTTTCATCCCAGGACTGTTCAGGTAGTGAAAATATAAGCCATTCAATGAGATGCTCCTCATTGAGTAATTTAAAATAAAGTAGAGAAAACAAAAGAAAAAACTTGCTTACAATCACTCAGCAATCATGACCATCGTATAATGGCTATTTATAAAACAAATCAATATAAGTTCCATTGCTTGGAGGGCAATAGAAATATCTAAGCATCAAAGATACTGAATCTCATTAAAAACATGAGATAAGGTTGTTCTACCATCTATCATTTATAGGATAAACAAGTTCGTTTATATTAACAGTTGCAGGATATGTGTCAATGAGTGACATGTGACAAGTGACATGTGGCACTGAGGGACATAGTTAGTGGGCATGGTGGCGATGTGTTGGTGGTTGGACTAGACAATCCTAGTGGTCTTCTCCAGCCTTAATAATTCTATAATTCTATATCTGACTATTCATTGCACGTCATTCAGCAAAAAAAAAGGTGAAATATCTTCTTCAAAACCACTGTCAGGGTTCAGGCTTGCTTTAGCAATCCAGCAGTCCAGTGCTTACTAGAAAGTGTTCAAAAGCAGAGGAGCAAGGATGGCTTGGTCCTTGACCCCAGCATGCTGCGGTGCCTTACCCCTTGTCAAATAATGACAGGATTAAAACAGGAGTGGAGGTGTTCATGCACACAGAAAATAAGACTTTCTTCTTACACACAACTCTTCCATCTTCCTCATCACAGAGATGTGCTGAAACCTGCTAACATACTTTTAATTGAAGAGTTCAAATCACCAATCATGAAAAAGAACTTGCTGCTCTCTGTGCTGCCCACCACCTGCTTATGAGGAAAAAATAGAAAGTACCAAACGAGCATATGAATTGAATTGTACTGAAAATTTACTCAGTCAGTCATTCAGGACCAATTCTTATCTCTCAGAACTGATTTCACAGCACTTTTTCTTTTGGTAATATAACCAGAAATCCTTTTTTCCTTCTGGGAATTGAAATGCCTGTTGCCCTAACCTCTCCTGTGCGACAGCTGAAGAAAACCACAGGGGCTGTGTTATCCACTGGGCACATTTTTAGCCATTAAAACCTTTATTTTCTATCGTGGCCCACTTTAAGGTGCCCTCTCTTCTTTACAGAAAAGACAGCTATCAGGCCCGTTACACTTCTCCTGCAGGGATGCTCAGTTCAGTGCATGCTAGCTCTGACTTGTGCTACTGTCCAGCAGTGGACCATAGGCCATGAAATAGCTCAGAGCTAGATAAGCAATTCAATCCAATTAAATGATTCAGGGTGGTTATTCATTCATTTATTTATTTTTTTAGCCCAAGTCTCTAATAGGAAATGTAGTACACAAACTCCAGAGAATTGGTTTCTGTTAAAAAAGGGCCAGAAGCATGATGGGAACTGCTTCTGCCACACTGAATCCAGCTCTGTGGACTCAGAGAGCAGTATCCTGAAGATTGCATTCCATTATCTAAGCACTATGGTCCTTTTGGATCTCAGGGCTGCTCTCATAGTCTGTTGTAAATTGTACTTTCAACAGCTGCATTAGTTTATGAGTGCAAAAAGAAAGCTGGGTCAGCTCACAGCACTCAGGAACTGTCCTGAGCAAGTAGAATCACTTTTTATTGATGAATGTAGCATTGCTGTAGAAAACTGCGGTGGAGAGAGGAGTAAGGGGCAGGGGTGAGTTGGTCAGAGCAAAGAGCTGCTTGAGATCTCCTTGTGGACCTGAGGGTGCAGCTGTTGGAGGTACTAGCCAGAAAGTCATTTACACAAAGAGATCCTACTGTGCAGCCATGTGACACTTTTCAGTTAGCTCTGAGCTACCAATAGTTTTGCAAAGATTTATTTTCTAACATATTTGTATTGATTTTTGCAGTACAAGAGAACTCTTACGAGAAGAGCAAGGCTTTCTTCTTGTCTTAATATTTCCCCCAAGGGGTCTGTTCCCAAATATCCTTGGTATCATCTCTTGCCTTTTCCTGACACTTCTTCTGAGTCTTATTCTACAAGATTGATTTGTCTGCAGTGTGCATGGGAAATCCTCACATGTCCACTATACACAAGCCTCTAGTCCAAGCAATTTCTCACCTGCTGCTGTTGTGATCTATGGGAACAATATATATTGATTAGTGGCTGGACATGAAACTGTGCAAGGCTGAAGGACGCTTCTTTTATTGAGAACCAATTCCCTGCTTGCTCCATTTTCCTGTTATGAGCTCCAGAAGCAAAGATTAATGACAGCCGTTCCACTTGTTTAAACAGCTGATGTCTCAGGCCTAGGTCCCACCTGGGGCTCCCTTCTGGGAAATAACAACAGACCATTACTGAGATGAGCAAAAGAACACCATAAAAATAGCAAAGTTTTATCTTCCAAGAAGGCAAAGAAAATAATTTCTTCAGGAGCAGAAAACCCAATGAAGTACAGAAAATGAGATCCATTGCAAACAGCAACAAATTTTTTACTATTGTCCCTTACTATTGTGTTTTCATAGATGCAGATTGCAGAATGCAGACATTGCTGGGATGAGATACAGCTGCTGAATATGAAGAAACACAATTGCCATAACTATATGATGTATGTGCTCACCGTGAATGAAATGCAGAAAGTGACAGGGTCAATGATAACAGATGCACAGATACAGAGGAAGAAGCTGGGAGAACTCAAACATCCAGAGTAGGAAAAAAGACAAATGGACCTATTTTGGGCACCTATAGCAAGTGTTTTTGACACAGAGAATGAAGAGGATGTAGACAACAGGCCAGCACAGCTGGACCATGGATTAAAAACAGTTCATTAAAGAGAAGAAACCTAAAGGGTGGAGCAAACCTGGCATTTCTCACTCTGCACCTAAAGAATCCATGGAGAATATATATAGCCTAAAGAAAGGATAGAGGTTGTTTTGCATCTTCTTGCACGAAAGAAAATAAGAAAACACTAATAGTGAAGGATGGAGAGGTCATGTTGCTGCTGCACGTTCCTTATTTATCCTCTGATAGAGGATTCAGGATTCCAAGAATCTTGCTCTGTTATGTTTTACCAGTACAAAATTAATATACTGGCAAAAGTGGTCAATAGTACAAGTTAATCAAGAGAACTAATAATACTCCAACATGTGAGAACTAAGGTTTCATTGCCTTCTGCTTCTTTAAAAGCTCTACAGTCACTTGTATTGCATTATTTCTATAACATAATTTTGTATGCAAAATTTCACACTTAGCTCTCAGCTGAAATCACAGAAATAAGAGATGAGGCTCAAGCAGTCATCAAGCCTTCCAATTATATTTTCTAGCCTCATTCCTTGCGAAAAATACCAGCCGACCTTTGAGTTACATTTCAAACCACTGAGCTAATGAAGAAGTACATCCTGCAGCTGCTGTTACCTTGTAGAGAAGGGGGAGTTTGGAGCATGTTATTTGGCTGCCGTTTGTTTCACTAAGGAGCAAAAAACAAAGAGAAATGCTGCACCCCCCACCTCTGCTGTCACCAGTCTATCTCCATTTGTCATCCATGTAGGTGCTGAGTGATGAAATTTATAAGCACTTTCAGGCACACTGAGTACTGCTGAATCAGGAGAATCTCAATCTAGTCTCAACAGTGTTTCTTTTAACCAACAACTTAATCTTTTAAGCCTCACACTAGCTAAAAGGGCTTTTACAGGCCCTTGGTAAAACTCAGATGTTACTTTCAGAGATCCTGTAAGTACCAGAGTGTTGGACATGGTCTCAGCTCTCAGTTCAGGCGTGTTTCCTTCATCATTCCAGAATGCTGTCTGCTTACTTTCGGGTCATAAGAGGCAAATTTATCCCTAGAATGAGTCAGTGGATTTCCACTTGAGCTGAGTAAGTTCCACTCTCTTTTGTAAGAGGAATAAAATAAATACATTTTTAAAAAAGAATAAAAAAAAAGCTTGTGGTATCCCTAAAATCAAGCTAGCACCTGGTGAATTGTTTCAGTGTCAGATACAAACCCCTCTGCCCTGCTCTCTCCAGCAGCTCCCTGCTCAGGAATGCTCCCATATGTTGCAGAAATCCTCCTGTGGAGACAAGGCAGTGGAACAGCACACACATGCTGAGAGGGGGGGAGATGTGCTTGGGGACATCTGGGTGGTGAGACCTCTGGCCACAACTGCAAAGTGCCTCTGGCAGTAAAGGCTCAGCTTTACAGCATCCAGTGCATCCTGGCCATGTTCCCTCCCTTGCTGGAGGTAGGACGTTAGGGCAATTATCATTTGCCTGTTTTCCTTGTGTGTACTTTCAAACCTCTTCAGGAGGACTTCGCGTTGTTACTCTGTTTCTATAATTGCCCTCTCCTTCTGGATTTTCTACTGTACTTCACATAGATGAGTAGAAGGAAGGATGACCGGAAGGTAGCAAAGCAGGTTGCTGGCTCACATTCATTTCCATTTATTATAAAAGAGAGTATCTGACAGCATACAAAAACTGATGCTTCAAAAACCTCAGATTATTTTTATTTTCTGCCCGATAAACAGAAATCACAGTGCAGATTCTGTCCAGTGAGGATGGACTTGCCCAGAACTGGCACACACATTTACAGCAGATGATATTTTGGCCATCACTGGCTGAAGCTGGATTCTGCTGTCATTGATGGCAGCAGAATAAGGAATGGTCATTTAGATGCCAATGGCATAACTTTGGTTTTGTTCCTGAGCATTGAGCTAATTCATGGTCCTCAGTTCTCCCTCCTTTACACTCAAAATAACCTTCTATTGAGCATATACTTCCATTTGTATCTCTCTTTTCATCTTTTCAGCAGAAGTAACAACTTAGATGCAGTAATCAAGCAGACAGATCCAAAGGAGGTAAGGAACTTAAAGGTTAATTTTTCCTTCACAGATCTCCATGTTAAAATATTACCGAACATGATGAGAGTTCTTTCCAAGTTTTTTCAAAGACTTCCAGTACTCTGTGCAGAGCAGGCTTTGGCCATCCATTCCTTCTTACACTTCCTGGCGTCCTGTGCATCCCTTTGAAATCCTTCACTCTTTCACAGGAGCTTTCCCCAGTCTAGGACACTTCTTTGCATTTTTGAACAGAGCACGGTTAAAGTAGGAACACTGTCCCTTCTTTCAGCATCACAATGAAACTTACTTTCTAGGCAGCTGCACTTTGCTAGCCAGGCTGCAGGTTTGACAGACCTGAGTAGTGGAGTCTCCTGGGGAGCAGAGTTCTCTGTTAAAAAGCAGTGACTCTTCAGAAACCTGTAAAGAAAGCTTTCCCAGAGTGGCTTTGTCTCATCACATCTCATCTTTTCAGGGAACTCTACGTATTTTATTCTTTATCCTTTCTCTCTCTTTTTTTTTCCCCCCTTCTCTTCATTTTCTTTGTATTCCAAAAGACAGCTGCTATGGAGGGAGCATCTACTTCCTCATATTTTAATCTAATTTAAGTCAGCCCCCTGATCCCTACACACGGATGATGCCATGTTTGATGTATGCTCACTCAGATTGTCTCCAAAGATTTCTAGTATTTTTAGAAACTTCCATTTTAGCCACATCTTCTCTCCTATTCTTTTCCTTTATACTTTTTTCTTTGTTTCTCTACCACCCCAAAGTATCATTCTTGAATCTTTTCATTGCTCCTTTCTGTAATAGTGCCCTGAAGATCATTGCTGTCAAATCCCATATTCATCTTAGTAGTTTTTTGAACCACTCAGGAGGTTTTGAACCTCAGCCTCTCCAGCTCTGTTTAAAATACTTTAATAAAGTAATTCATGTATGGAAATGTGCTAACAGATTTGTCTCAGTAGCATTATGCAGCTGCAGCAGTTCCTGCGTTCCTCAGAGACAGTCCCCAGCTAACAATCCCAAGAGGGCTACAGACAGCTGAAAAAATAACCCAGTTCCTGAGGAATGTGAATGGATGGAATTTTGTGAGCACGTTCCTCATGGGGTATGTTATTGGGAATTTGGGAATTTGGGATCCATCTATATTTTAATTAATATGGTTGTCCTACATTCTCTTCTGGTAAGAAGGGCAAAAGCAAGGAATTTTACTGAAACTCTGTAGGTTTTTGCCAGGTAAGTGATAATATCTAAAGGCCAAATTCAATGAGTTAGGTCAAGGGCATCATAAGAAAATGTCTAGTTAATGGATCTGGTTTTGTATTACAGGGAACATTGCCATAGCTCATATCAATTGGAGAAACTGTAATAGAACCTTAAAGCTAGGAACATTGTTTTTTATCTGAACTGAAAGGCACTGACTGTAGAGGGACACAGGACATCAAAACAAGAATAGGAGGTGGAAAGGAGCGGAAAGGTAAAAGAATTTTTAGTGAAGCCAAGAAGATAGGTAGTCATGGAAAGGGAATGGTCATGCAGTTGAATGGATTTGTACTAGGCTGTCTGGAAATGACAGAAATGGGGATGAAATTGAAGTAAAGAAGGAATTAAGACTGATGAAAAGCACCATCTGTTATTCGTATTTCGGTTTACTTGAAACACATTTTCACAGAATTTGTGTTTTATGTTTACTTCTGATATCGTAAGGTAAAATATTTTTCAACAGAAATTGGAACAGAATGTTTTTTCTTTAAAAAATATATTCCTTTTAGCTGAAAGAAGAACGTATATGTAAATATTGTCTCTGTAAACAATATGGACATAATTTTACAACTCAGTCGAGTAAATAGAAAGAAGACGAAGGGTTTTAAAGCCAGAAATAATTAATCCTTCTCAAGGAGGGAGAAGAGTGCCATTGGTATGCAGGAAAGACAGATACTGGGGCACTAGGAATGGGACTTTGCCCTGTATACAGGGCATATGTATACAGTCCCCTTTCTGACTGGAATCACGCATTCAAAAGTCCTCCTTCTTTGGTGGCAGGAGAACAAAGGTGACTGTTATTCAATAGCTCACTTTGGAGAAACTCACGATTTTAAAACAAATGTTTGTTTGTGTGCTTTAGTTACCAAAGAGGTGAACCTGCCTGACAGACAGGATTGATACACCCAAACACAAACCACAGCACTTGAAGTTTGCAATGTCAAGTTCAAAACTGGCAGGCATTATTTCCAGCCAGCTGCTTGCTGATGTGGCTAATTGTTTGACTTACTGAGTTCTTGTAGACTTACTGAAAAGCATTTGGAAATAACCCAGCTCCTCTTCCAAAAATCACTTCATTTCAGGCTTCTTAACTTTTCACAGAACAATGCGAAAATGCTCCTTAGCTGCCTTCATAAAGAAAGGTTGCTTCCATACAGAAGTATCAGGCAAAGTATTACTGTAGGGTCTGAGGTGGAGAAATTGTTGAGGGGCTGTTGTTCCAGAGAACAGTGAAAGAACTTGGAACTCTTCATTAGCATTTTCTGTCCTTCTCCTTTACCTGTATTCTTAATATATAATCAGGGCTCCAGGCATTTTACGAAAATTGAATCGTAAGGCACAATTTTTCTGAGGCAAAATGTGGTTGACTGGAAGATTTGCAATGCAACAATTCAAGCCCACCATGTATACATATATACTTTTTTTTTCTTTAAATGGAGCTTTTTCCTCAAGTGACATAAGGCAAAAAAAAAAAAAAGTCAAGATTTTCAGAACTTAAACATTGTTGCTCATTTCTTGCCTCACTTTTGAATAGACAGATTTTTTACTTCCCCTTTCTGACCTTCCTTCCTCCATCTGCTTCTATAATTTTTACAGCTGTTGTGTTTTGTTTTATAAACTGCCTCTCTCTGGGCTGCTTCTGTTCTAAGTGCTTTTTGTTTGGGGCTGATGTGTCGCCTAAATTGTTTCCCGTTCTTTGATGATATTAACAAATTGAGTTGCCTCACTGCGTTGACTTTTCCCTTCATTTATTTCAGAGTGCATTTTGGATTGAAGTCTCTAAACCCATCAAAAGTGCCATTGTAAATCAAACTGACAGTCAATTACAAGATGAACCATGCTTTTGAACAAGTTCAGCTTAGAAAGCCCAGCCATCTCTAATATACTTATGGGCCTGCAAATGCTCTTCATTTGCAGGACAGAAGGGTGACCACTGCATGTGATCAGCTGCTGCTGAGGTGTGGTGCATAAAAAATCTGAGTTCCTGTAAAGGAATTTAGTCAAAATGATCAGAAAAGTGTTATCTGCCTTCCAAGGAATAAACTTGAGTTGATGAAGGTGCTAACTTTCCTGAAGCGTTATTGCATCTGAGACATTAACACTTTCATTACTGATATATGTCATCCACATTCTGACACATAAATGCATGTTTCAAAACAGCAGGGCACATATTACCAATATAATGGCATCTGAATGCATATGAAGCATGTAATCCATGGAGAAATGCACAGTAACACCTCTTGCACCACTTTTAGATTAGTGGAAAAATATTGCCACAAGACAGTTTGTGGAATGGGCGTATGTGTCTGTGAGTAAACTCAAGATAGCACTTGGCAGTTTAACTCCTCTCCATTTGGCAAATCATCTGGTATTCTCCCTTCTGTTCCATATCCCAGAATAAAATAGAAGAAGCTGACTTAAAATGTACAAGAAGAGCGAGCTTAGGCTGCAAAACTGCCATCTAATACATCAGAAACTAAGGTAATTCTGTTGGATTCACCATGCTATTAATGTCACCAAGAGTCTACAGAGATGTGGAAACAGCACCAGCTGGATAATTGTGGCAGAAAGCATGCCATGGTATTCAGTACGGGTTTTTCTCATGAAAACTGCTCCAATTGGGCAGTGTGTATTACTTTAGATAACCTTGCATTGAAAAAGCAAAGAAATCCAGCTCTTAGGAAAGATGCAGTCAATCCAGTCCAAGCATGGAGGAACAGCCTTTATGTGAGTGTCTTCGTCAGTCTTCCATCTTGTCATGACAGTAAATCTGTTGTCTTGATTTTAACTGTAATAAGAATATTTTAAAAATCAAAAAGAGATACAGAAGAGCTGAACTGATGGAAGAAATGGAAGATTTAATTTTCAAAAGTGTTACTTTTGAAGCTGTTGATTTGCTTAGAGAATTAACATATACTCTATGACGCAGGTGTATGTAGATTGGAAGTAAAGACAAAAATCAGAGCTCATGTGCTGTGCTGGTGTTTCAAGCAACTGTCTCTTCCTTGCAGGAATTCTAACAGCACAAAGCAAAGCACAGAAGAGGATGCGGTAACTGAGAACATCAGGACTGAGGAGGAACAGGCCTGTCTCCAACAGCTTCTTTGCACCCTGTGGATTTGCAGGAACATTGTGTCCCTGTGTGGGCTTTGGCTGGGATAGAACAAGAAGGAAAGAAAGCCACGGTGTCAAAACTTGAATTACTGCAGTAGCTACAGATAGAGGAATGGCCATTAGCATTAGCCATTGTGACAATGTGCTCCATCCATCAGTTTGAGTACCTTATGTTAAGTGGCAGTGGACTTCAGAGAGATCAATCTCCCCTGCTTTTCCCATCACTCTCAGTCTTGCTCCTAACCCACTGCTTTCCTGATATTCCTTTGTTAAGTCAATAAATAGTCTCCTTCATGGGCCAGAATAACATGACATTTAGTGGGATAAGTAGTTTCTTTCCTGAATGAATTGTGTTTCACCTGGCATCCAAACCCACTGTGTCTTCAATTATATCTTTAAAAGAAACTTAACAATGTCTTCTGTTACTTGATTGCTTTGAGGGGTCCCAATTCTTTAACTGCTCCAGTGCTAGATGTGGACAGCAAAGCTATGTGCTGTGTATTGCACCTAGAAGCATATACACATTTGTTCCCATATACTTCAATGGTTTCTTCTCCCAGAGCTCACGAGGCTGAAAAATGGAGTGCTTCTTGTGCTTCCACCTCCTTGGCAGCTGGCTGCTGGTCTGTTTAGACTGGACTGAGGTGGGGATGACTTGTTTGCTGTTACAGGATCCCACTTATGCAACAAACCTAGCAACTACCCAAGGAGATGAAAGAGTATGTTTTTTGGAGAGGGTGTGTACAGAAGGAACTCTGGAAATACTTGACATCCAAAAAAGAGAGGATGCTGATAGGCTGGAATGAGACCAGATAATAAAGGGAAGGAGAAAATGACTTACTTATGAGTAAGGAAGTAAATATATATGGACTATTTCTGAAACCTTTGGGCAGTGTTAGGTTATTGTAGGAATGTGAGAAACACATGTGTCTTTATGTGGAGTGCATAATGCTCGTAAAGTTGACTCATGTTTTTTCTTGGCCCTGTACATGCTTTAGATAAAACTCATGAATTTTGCCTTCTACTTATCTGAGTATTTTATGGCTCCAGCACTGTTCCCGTCTCCACCTTATGTTGAAACAAGTATTTTCTTCCTTTTTTGGCCACTTGCACAAAATCACAGCTGCAGTGTACCATAGCAGTTAACACACATAACTCCCTTGACATTTTTCCTGACAATTTTTTCTGATGCTTTCCTATTTCCATTCATATTTATTTTATACTGATATTAATAGTTCCATTATTAATAGTTCTGTTACTGACTTCTCAGATGAATAGCAGAATCAGCCACAGTAAACTATGCAGTACCAAAAAGTGATATTTGTTCCTTGCAGAGAGCCACAGAGAGGTCTATGTACTGCTCAAGTCCCATGTGACAGCTGAAGAATTAGCTGAGACTTCATATAAAAAAGTGAAATTCATCCACAGCCCTTTTTTGGCTGTCAGATCTCTGTAGGATTGAGAGCTATACAGCAGCCATAAGCATGACCAAAAATTCAGGAAGAGAAAAGCCTTCATATTTAGCTAACCAGTGTCAGCTAGTACTGCTCCTGATGCTGCGGTGGGGCTGTGACATAACTGCTGCAAATTGCTTTGGCAGGTGGCATACAAAGATGGCTCATTTATTCATGCTGGCTTCTGAACTGAGTCTTTCTTTTGCTCTATCTTTGTATTATTTCCCTTAGTCTTTTCCACATTATTAGTAACAATCAAGACAGATCCACAATCTTTTCATAAATTGTGACATTTCTGAGCAATCTTCATGGAACAATGCCTCATATTTGTACAAAATTCTATTTTCTCCCTTTTATTTCTGTGTATCACCTTACTTGGCAGAAGTGTGTCTGGCGAATAAAGGCAGGGTGCTACCTGTAATGTTGCAGTGGAAGACCAGGGTGGTGGGAAGTGGGTTCAGAATGAATGGTCCAAAGCTGCTATATGATTTTAATATTTATTGTAAGACTTAAGAAATCCAAAGACATTAAGCTCAATTTCTGAGCCAGGTGAATCCCAATCTAACTAATTATTCATAAGTAATGAAGTATGTGCCCTACAATTTATTTATTTCACTCATCTTCTCCTAGGGAATACCATTCTTTCCTCCACTCAGTCATGGGGCTTTTCCACCTAGTGGGCACATTTCCATCACTATTAACTTTATCTGAAACACCAGAAGGAATGCACAGGGAAGGAACAAAAAAAAAAAAAAGAAAATGAAAATGAAAATGAAAATTATATCCCAACTGAAAACTGGTATTTCAAATGCTGAGAAAGTAAATCTGGAAAAAAAAAAAAACCAAAAAAAAAAAAGATGGACCATTTCTTGATGAAGTGGTTCTCTTTCTCTTTAGGTGTTTTGTTTCAGAGCTATGTGAAGATCAAAAGTTTTTGTTGTAGTCTTCAGCTTTCATACTTAATGGAAATAAGGCCTGCTTTTCTCTCATGCTTTGTACAGCCTTGTTTTGGCTGAAAGAGATATGTTTGCTTTGATATTAAGTATCCCTTGAAGGACTTGGCTGCTCTAAAGATCAGGAAGTTAATGATTTTTTTGTCTCACAGCAGGGTGACTTTTTAATGTACACTTTAGATAATACAGCAGTTCAGTGATAATATTGTAGATTATTGCGTTTCCTTCCTGAGGGTTCATATTAAATGGCTAAGTATTTCTGGGCAAGCAAAGCCATCTTCAGTTTCAAAGTTTTTTTTCTTCTTCTCCTTTATGCCAATGCATTCCTATTAGAGAGACTTTTGTGATTGTGTTTTTCGTCCTGGCTTTTGTTGAGGATAATTCTTACCTGTGGAGACTGCTAACATAAAAACTCTGTGCCCTATCCAGGCAAAAGATGTAAGATTAAGGCCTTCAATTCTGCATATGGAGTCACAGAAGCCATTCCCCATAACAGCATCATCTCAAGTTTAGCAATTGAGTCAAACAGCCCTGTGGGTCAGAACACAGTAGTTGCTTGTGCAAAGTAGCATCACTGTGTATCTATTATTTAATGTGCGTTTTTTTCCTATGGATCTTCCCTATGGAAGATGATATCCCAAAAGATGGATACAGTATATTGTAGAATTCCTGTTTTGAACCCAGTTTATATTTTCTATAGCACTCCATTTAAGATTCTGCCTTTTACAGTGACAAGCAGCTAGGGCAGTAGCTGTTGCATGCATGATACAGGACAGTTTGAATTTGAAGTGACTGATGAGCCTCACTGGGAGAGGAAAAAGGAGATGCTCTAAATATAGTTTATGCTGCCAGAGTTCACTTTAGACAAAAACTGTGACTCACTTGCCCTGGTTACAAATGCTTTTCACTGAGAACATAAGCAACAGAAGTCTCATCTACAATGCCTTGGAGTGTGGGCTGAGGTCTCTGCATAACCAATGAGCAGGCTGTATTGCTGTGCAACCTTGTCTGGAGATACTGGCTTTTGCCCTGACATCAGCTTGACCACCTTGGCAAGAAGCTCAGTATGAGCTACAGCTAATTCTTTCCAGAGCTCTGCCAAACTATTCTGCCTAGGGATCTCTTCTCACTTGTGTGCTCTAGTGTGTGATGCAATATGGTCATGATGGCAAACTATTGTATAAGCAAGCAAAATCTTTCACTCTGTGATCTGAGGTAATTTGATGTATTATAGAGATGTTCTGCTTATGAAATTCCTGATCATTCTTTCTGAACTTCTGAAGAGTCTTATTCATTGAAATGGCAGAGAGGTTAGATATCACCAGTTGTGCAGAAACAGAAGCTCCTGATGAGTAGAAGACTTTAGAGGTGAGGATGGGTCCCAAACCTGCACACAGCCAGGCATACTCCCCACCCTAATTCAGATGGAGCTGAGAAGAAGCAGGCATTCTCTCACTGTGCTGCACACCAGACGTAGTTCCTCATGAAAGACCACAGAAATTATCCTCTATTTCAAAAGGATACATGCTGACAGTCTACACAAAAGAAAATGATTTACCTATCTGAGCAGATGACAGTAAATGCCTGGCACAGAGCCATGCAACTTCAAGTCTAAAGATACTGCAGCTGTAATAAAGGAATGAAAATGCATGAGGTATGTTAATTGAAATGTATGATTAAATGAAGAGGTAACCTTTGCAAGGTAGTCCCTCTTAGTGCATGTTACTTTGCATCATTCCTTTGGGCTTTTCTAGGCTAGAAAAAGGAGCAGAAATAAGGTCATGTTGGGTGCAGTTAACTCTGACATAAAGATGACCATTTTGCTAATGTAGTTGTGCTGCAATGTTTTTTACCTCAATTGAGCAGGTCAGGAGGTAGTCTTGACTCCCTACAGACTCAGTGTTCATAACAGTAGTGCTTTCTAGAACCTATGCTCCTGCTTTACCCTCTGCCTGTACATACCACCCCAGCTTCCCAAATTGCAACAGGCATCAGGCACTTGTGAGGTGAATGTGAGGGTGAGCTAAAAGAGCAGACGGTTAATTCACTCTAGATTCCTCCCACAGGGCACAGCTAGGAGTCTGTAGGAAAATTCCTCCCCTTTTTTCCCTTCTGAAGGTCAGAAAAATGTTTATGAATACTGGTAACTGTGAAGCTACACACATGTCCAGAACATATAGTAATGAACAGGAGGTCGACTAAGCAAGTTGTTTCTGTTTTCAAGAATGATGTGATGTTACAGGTATCACAAGGGTGTGCTTTTGTGGCAGAAGTTTGTCTCAGTCTTTTCTGAGTCCACCTTATAATGCTTGTAAAGGTGGCTCTGTACTTTTGACCTTTGATGTTCAATCTTAATTAGGATAATGCAATGCCCTTACACTGACCACCGATAGCTTGTATTTTGCTCCCAGTTCTCTGTAGTTCATGAGGGATTTGTCTGCTTTGTGGCTCCAAACAGCCTCATGTAGTGGTTGGTGACCCTGTCCGTGGCAGCAGGGTTGGAACTAGATGATCTCTGAAGTCCTTTTCAACCCAGGCCAGTCCATGATTCTATGATTCTATGATTTTTTCTACTGAGTAGGTGGGGCCACTGTGTCATGCTGATAAACACTGATGTCTTGCAACTGCATGAAGGCTTTTATAGGATCTTTCTGCTTCATGAACCATGGTTGCATACCCAGGCATGCTCTTTTGTCTAGCTAGGTGTGGACCCACTTAATAGCAGTAGGTAGCATAGAGGGCTCAGAGCACCACACATATGATGGATTCTGTTGTGGCCAGTCACACGTGGACCTCACTGCCTTCTGCTGGCTGCTGTGCCTCTGAACAGTGCTGTATCAAGGAAAGTCTGGGTGGCTCAGCTGAACAGTGAGGGAGATCAGACTGAAAGCAGCAAAAATTGAGAGCTGTCCTTTGAGTGTGTATGTATGAAGAATTTAATTTACAGCCAGTAAGTGGAGCTAAAGTTCCATGACAGGTTGTTCCATTAGAGAACATACGGTTAAAAACTGCTAATGAAACTTTTTTCTCCCCATTTCCTTGTATTTACTTAGTCCTTTTGTTGCACATAAACAGTCACGCTGCTGGGAGCTCATGGTGTGAGCCCTTAACTTTTCTATTTCATTCCTTGAGTCATAGGCTGAACACAGGATCTTTGCTGCATTGACTGTGCAGTTTGTACTTTCCCATCCTATTTATTTTGCAATAGTTCTCCTTGTTGCTAATTTCACATACAAATCTCTCTTGTCTGCTAAACACAAAATAATTGCAACTGTGTACGTGAGCAGCTATATTTTCAAAGGGGACATTCACATTCCTATTAATCTAATTCTATTTACATCCTCAGTGGCAGTACTGTGGCCAAGCATTTGGGGAAAGTTGTCCTTCAGCAGTACTGTTATTCAATACAGCAGCTCATTTACTGCATCTACTCTACATTTAGCGATCTGTCTTGCATCCATTCAGTCTCCCTCTACTTCCTTTCTTGATTGGAAACACTTTGCAACTGCATTTGCCAGTCTCCACTTTTGGATCTCTCTGTGCTTTTATTCAGCTTACCTACTGTTTATAAATGTTAGCTCTTCATTTGGAGGATTTAGGCAGAAAAACACTTTTATGTGTGTCTACCTTTGAGCATCTGAGCTGTGAGTTTGATTCTAATAGGACTAATCATAGTATCAAAGTTAGGATGTGACTGAATGCTTCCTTGGACCAAAACCATTATTAGCTCACACTGACTTCTCTGGCTAAGAACCCAGCTCAAGAATGGATAACCAGAGAGACTCAGGAAATTCTCAGAAAAAAATAAATAAATTCAAAATCCACTGAAAATAGTACAAGTCCTTTGTTAAATAAATGCAGACTTTTTCTTTTTTCTAAACTGGGATATACCTTGGAACTATAAAATGAATAGGACTGAGCTTGGCTTCCAAGTGTGGGACCTTCTTTATTGATTTTGACAAACTCTCAATTCATTATTGCTGTGGCTATCCATTTAACTCAAGTTCTTGGCCAGTAGTCTGGAAAAAAGAAGGTCACGGAAGAGGCTTAGCATGTGTTTTTGGAACAATTAATGTCTGGTGCTAGCAGACCCATAGCACATTGAATCTGGCTTTTAATTTATTAAATCTGTAAAATGTGCAGCTGCTATTATGTAAAGGTTCAGTATGATCCATTAAGCACATTTTGCTGCCATGGATTGGGAGGGAGAGGGAGTGTGGAGTGTTAAAGAAGAGAATTTCTGGCAAATTATTCTGTAAAGGTGACTAATTCACCAGTTCTTGCACATGTTCTGCATCCTCCCCTTCTTGATGCCTTTCCATGGACAATGATGGAGATATTCCAAGTTTTATTACACAGGCATACATGCACTTGTGTTTGTTTCTCCAAAAGCTCTGTGACACGAGCAAGATTTCTGGCATTAGAATAACATTGGAGAGAACCTCAGATGCAGAGATATGCAGAGATGGAAGGGAGGATTAACGCTGTAGGATGATGTTCTGCCAAAGATATTTTTACACATATTTTTCTGCTCAGCAAAATTCAGCATTCAATCAAGTCAGAATATGCCCATCCCTGCTGTATAATCAATCCACAGCTGTGCCTACAGCAGCATAGCTCTTCCCTCAGAAGGATGAAGAATATGTGTGGGCATCTGTTCCTTTGCCATATACCAGAGAGGGCTCCACAGGGACAATTGGAGGAGCTCAGTAGAGATGGCAGCAGTTCCAGGAATTCCTTGCCAGAGTCAGCTACAATCGTTTTAAAAGGCCCTAGTTTCATGAGATTGTCTCATAGTTCAGTAGTCTTTCTAGGTAATGAGGTCAAATTATGAGTTGTTCTAGAAAAAAATCATCATCATAGTAGTATTAAGAACATTGTGATCTGAAATTTTCACAGGCTGATCAGAAAATATAATTTTATTGATAATAAAATATTATTTTTCTTGTAAGCATTTCTGAAGGTTGGGATAACCAAAATGATTTCGGGACTGGACTTAATGAAAACATGAAATTATATCAGGTAAATCAGGAAAGCTACATAAGCTTACTTTCTTAACTCAGTAGAGGTTTAAATTTATGCATATGCTTTTAGCACCTTCTTGCTATATTTCATCTTCCCTTGCGAATTTCTAATAAAAACAGTGGTTATGAATAATTTTTTTAAGTAAGTTTAAGCTCATTCAGTATCCTCTCAACCCTCAAACAAAACCTTTTTGCCCTAGAATAATTTTATCTCCCAGAGAATGATGGTGCATTTAAGCTTTTTCCAGTAAGAAAGGACGACTGGGACATCATCCGATTGTCACATCCATCACGCAGTTGTGTGCACTCAAAGCACTCATAACACCCTGCCAGCTCTGGATTGGCTTTTCTTTTGCTTCTAATGGCTCTTTGGGCTGACATCAAACCCATTTCTTAAGCTGTCCCTCTCTTGCCATGAACCATTGTCTCTTTTCAAACCACTTCACTGAAATCCAAGCAAAGAGACAAATAACACAAAGCAGGAGATAAACACAACACTTACTTGTAACAAGTGAGCATCTGTATGAAGTGGCAGACAAAATGTCACTAGCCTCAATGACTTGTGCTTACTCTGCCAAGACATGGTGCATACAGCCAAAGTTATTTGCTGTATTTGAAGCAAATGTTATGCTTTCGTGAGTGCTGGGCATACGCTGCAACATTTGTTCTCAGCCTGACACTGGACGTGATTAGCCTTGGGCTAAGGAATCACAGCACCCTTGCACTCACCCAGTGAGGAAGCAATATGCAGGAGCAGAGTGAGGATAGCACTGGGATCTGGCAGATCGTGGTCAGAACAGCTGGCCATAGTGTGAAATGTTACGAGGGAGGCTCAGTGCTGGAGGATTGCTGTACATTACAAGAAGAAGGCTGAAATGCAGCTCAGCAACTAGACGCACACTACTGGATGGAAAGAAGATGCTCCTGATATACTGTGATTTTATACAAGCAGCTTCTCCGAAATATTTCTAACATGCTGTCACCAAGACACAAACTCCTTTAGATGGTTAGGGAAGTTACTTACTGCCTTTTTCTTTGATTGGTAAATCCCTCTAGACTCTGTTGTTTCAGTGAGTGTGGAGGCATGATTATTATCTCCTATTTCTGTGATAAGAATTTGGAGACACTTGAGTACCTTGGACATTTTCTGCTTTCTGCTCTATCAATGCACTAGAGAAGATCCTAGAGAATATCCTAGAGAAGATATGAAGGAAAACATAGAGGGCAGGAGAAACAGAAACCTCACTAGCAGCGTGTGGAGTTTCAAGTTATAAATTTTAGAAAGATTTAGATGAACTGAAAGAGTTCAAACAGGTTTTAGTAAGGTGTCTACCCTGTGTAAAGTGGTGAGGTATCTGACAGAGTTGAAGAGGTATCTGAAGGTACCCGAAGATCTAAAGGTATCTGAAGATACCTTTAAGATACAGGAGAAAAAAGAAATAATTTTATGGACAGGAACAAGGTTCTTAGGAACAGTTTGGTAGCCTTGGTGGATCATCATTCTCTTTTAGCATTTGGCTTTGCCTCCACAGAAGAACTTGCTTTTCAGGTACTGCTCTTTGGTAACAATTTTTTGAAGAAAGTTTGAGGCTACACAAGACAGGAGAAACAGTAACCTGTAAATTCAGCTAACAAAAATCTAGGAAATACTGAAAAAATTTGGCTTTTTTTGTTATAAATTGGGGCCTCGGTGACACTCAAGACCAAACAAGTTGATTTCTGTATTGTATAGTATTTGCTCATTTTTTAACTCTATGTCATTAAGCTGGCAAAATAAGTAGGAAATCTCAGATACAGGGTTTAGCCCCAGCAAGAAAAGTAGATGTAACCAAACTTGCCCTTGAAATCTTGTCTGTAATTCTTTTATGTTTTAGGACGTGCTCTTTGATGATGCTATGGCATACCTTTTCTCATGGAATCTCATTCACTGCACAGCAGGGGCCCTGCTTGTGGACCGTGTCAGGCTTGCACAGTGCATGAAATCATTTCATGTACAGCGCTTTTGTCACATGTTGAAATGCTAACCTAAGTGCAGTCAATAAGACAAGTGTCATGAAGAAATGGAATTGGTAGCACAGAAGCATATTCTGTGCTTGCCCCTCTGCTTCTTCATCTATTGTGTAAAAATATTAATAGAAAATTTCTATTATGAAATTGATAAGTAATTTAAACCAGGTTTTTGTTTTCTTTTAAACACAGCATGTGCGTTTCTCATTTTCTGGGTGCATAGCTTCTAGTTTCTTTTGGCCTCAAATCAAGGCCAAGTTGAGGATAGACTGGTACTAAGAACTTAATTCCTTGTACTCTGGGAAGCTCATGTACACAGCTGAAGACTGGTAGGTGGATTTCCCATAACCTCTGAGGCTGAGGTAATGTATTGTAGCTTTCTTTACTAGTTGGGTTTTCATAAGAAGTGTTGTGAGAATTCAGCATATGTGACTGAGGACATAGAAAATTGTCTATGCAGACTTTTCACCAAAGGTGCTTTTATATCAGTAGCCTAGGTTGCCTGCACCATAACGGTGTAATCCATGAGCAGTGCTGTCAGCCACTTGGTCTGTTTTGTCTGCATTCAACTTCAATCACCTTTTTTCATCCGTGAGCTTTGACTGGACACAGGAAAGAGAAACAGAGCTGTTCCTCTGATTATTGCCGACAGTGACTGATTGTTTTGTGTTCTCTAAACTCTCCTTGAAGAATCCGAGCAAATGAAGAAACATGTGTAGACATTTTCAAAAAGATACCGCAGTACTTATTTAGGCAGTGCCCAGCTTTTCATACCTTCAGGGAAAAGACTAAGGAAATTGATAGTGGAGGAGAGTGGAGAGAGAAGGAGCTAATTATTCTGATTGAAGAGATGGGGGAGGCTTCTCTTGGAGACTGAAGAGGCGTGCAATGTGATTGAAGGTATTCTGTCATTACCTGAGGACTGAAAGGCACAAAATAGCTGGAACCCACTCTGAGCTGTCTTCACACAGAATGAGTCCAATTTCACCTCTGCTTTTGCAAGCCTTTATTATATTCACAAGAGATATACTCAACACAGTTACTTGCTGTTAATGCTAAGTAAACATCTATAAATATTCATCTAGTATTTCAACACTGTGCTATAATTTCTAATGTAAGTGAAATTAAATATGAAATGAAGCATAGATATCCATGGATGATATAAAATATTTTCCACAGACATGATTACACTCCTCTGGACAGTTTTTCAGCCACCTAGACAAATACACTTCTTTAGCAAGAGGGAAAGCTTTTCCCTGTCAGTTAATGTTCCTGTGGTTAATTCCTCTGCATCCACAGGACTGAGCAGCTTTGTGTAGCATAGTGAACGTTCCTTCTGTAATCTTTGATACTGCCAGTGATAAAACAGGTTTTATTTGCATGATCTTTCACTTGAGATTCTGTTCACAACCAGCAGCTGGGTACTTTTCTGCGTATCATATTATCGCTCCAGGCTGTTCAGAGGCCAATATTTCAAAACCATAAATGCAGAT
>NW_024884586.1:14611571-14620636 GCF_019232065.1 Centrocercus urophasianus | reverse complement strand
CAGATCCCACTCTGGTCTTTCCCTTACGAGCAGCTGAGCAGCAACTTTTGCTGCTAGTGGAATATAATTTGAGCTATTGATTTTGATCATCAGAGTAGCAATGGTAGCTGGTACATAGATAGCTCCCATGTTAACTAACCAGGAAGATGAAGACACATCAAGTTTGTGTAAATTGGGAAGAGGACTGAGGATGAGATGCAGAATTGCTTTTGATGGATTTTTTTTTCCTTTAAATTACTGTGAAGCAACAACAAAAAATGCAATAGAGAAACTTTGTTATATAAGCAGAAGCTCAGTTTTTACTATAGTAAGAGCTTAAAGCTGAGTGGAATGGTTCTGTTGCTTTAACAAAATTCTTTTAACTTTTCTTGGTAATAACAGAGAAGTTTATTTGGAGTTAGTCTTTGATGTTGATATCTTGCACTTGGCCTCACATTTCTCTGATGACACAAGGGATGGCACGTAGTCTCAGTGAGTTCTTCCAAGACCCCTGAGCTGAGACCAACTGTGGGGTGTAGTCTTTGGACACACAAGTACAGTCATAGGCTGCATCCCTGCACAGGGGTCAAGAGGGTCAAGGGGGCAGAACTTGGTTTTGCATCCACTCATTGCTGACTCACTGTCAGGAAAAAGATAATTTAGTGACAAAGGCCTAATGTGAAAGAAATTGGAGATATTTGTTACCTTTTATGCAAAATGTGGTGGATATCAATACACGTTATTGATATTCTTTGAGATCTTCTGAGGAAGGATAGAATGAATGTATGCACAATGCTACTCTGAACTGGTTGGCACTTAGTCCAGTGCTGCATCATGCAAGCACTCATGCTTTTAGCTTATTTGCCTGTTACCACTTTTATGAGTAAGCATATAGGCATGAAGACAAGAATTGAAGGTACTAGTGGGACACTTTCTGCAGTTCTTCCAAAAATACAGGATCTTTAAGGTTCATCTCATTGGGGTAGTAAAAGGACACTAAATATTTAATATCAAAAAGTTAAATATTATCATAAAAGTGATTTAATATAAATGGCTTTCAGAAAATCCTTATCCATATTTCATAACTGAAATGGGTGGCTGGTTTCTAATGTTTGCATGCAATTAATTTTAATGGGTGCTGCACATTACTTCCAATCCTTTGTCCCATAGAGACCCTGACCCCATCAAGAAAAGCAAAGACAGGACATCAAATGTCAGTGACACAGAGGATGATGCAGCACCCTGTGTATAGACCTGGAAATGACAAGTTGATAGGCTATTGATAGCTCTTGAAGTGTATCGAGAATAATTATTCTATGTATCTAGGGGTAAATGAGGAATGACAGGAACTCCGTAAGGTAAAGATATCTGAAAATATGAATATATATTAGGGACATATAAAACTTCAATTTTGTGTGCCTTTGTAAGGTGTGATCTGGAGTCCATTTAAATAGATGGCAGTCCTCCCACTGATTTTACAGTTTAAAAGAGGTCTTCGGTGAGCTTTATATTATGGGTATCATAACCAGCTTTGTATGGGTGAGACCAAAAGCCATTTCTCAAGTCTTCCAAACTCATTCATATGCACAAAAATATTTTGTGAAGGAAGAAGCCTCAAGAGGAAGCAGCATGTGTATGTCACGGGTTTTAAGTTGTGGGGTTTCTTGGATGTTCGTATACGTCCCTCCAAATTCCATGAACTAAACACAGTGTAAGGTGTCTGATGACATATGAAATAATAGTTGAGATTTTAAAACTAACCAAACATGTCTCAGACTATTAAACTGGGCAGAGGAATAGCCTGGCACAAATTATCCCAGAAGAAATTTCTGAAAGGGTAAGAGCAAAAACAAATTGCTAATGCAATAGACTTTTTAACACTAAAACTAACTTCACTGAGGGTTTCTGGGTATGGCACTCTCCAGCTTTAATTAGTATCAAGCTTAACTGTCTTCTATTTCAATCCTGAATATTAATTAGTGATGCCCTTGGGGTAATCAACCCTTGTGGATCTCTGAGAAAAATGAACTGCTTAGTAGATTGACCTTGACAGTTCCCAGGGAAGAAGATAAAAATACAGACTGTTCAGCTGTGCTGTACTGGAAGCTTAACTTAGAGTAATCTAGCGTACTGGGAAGCACAAAAGAAGAGGAAAACTTAATGAGGAAGTTATTTATGAAAGACGTCATTTGTTTTTCCACTTAAAAAATGCAAGTCTTTTTTGCATTCAAGCCCTGAATGGAAGATAAAACACTAAATACCTGAAGTTGCCCAGTACTAACATACCCATTTTATTTGAACAATACTCATCTATTGTCTGAGTTCTGGCAAAGTGAAGTTAGAATATCTGAAATTATTTTCAAAAGAGTCCCATACTTCCCATGAGATGCTTCTCTCAAACATATCTCAGTTAACTCAAGTTTACTTGTTGCTTCTTACCAATAAGCAGTTAATGTTTTCAAGAAGCAGAAGAGATTTTGGAACAAATGGAGAGAAATGTTTTGAGTACAACATCAGATTTGGAGTCAGGAAATTCTATACCCAGCACTCTCACGTTTGGTTGTTGCCACAAATTCTTCTTTATTGGGTTCTTCCTCTTTGTCATTAGTTATGCAAACTCGAACAGAAAAAATGTGTCTGCTTGCTTTTCCTGTTTAAAAATGAGGAATAATAATCTCAATTGTCTGGGATACTACATGATGCTCAGAATACAAAGGACAACAGCTTAAAAAAATTCCTTTCCCTTCACAACATTTTGTATCAAACTTCATTGCTTCTCCTTCATACAGTTTGTTATCAAATGATTTACCCTTAGATAACTGTGTTATGCCGTTTCCCACTTTCTTGTTCTCTAAGGGCATCTTACAGCATGGAGCAGCTCCTCTGTCCTTCCCATGCCATTCAAACCTACTGATGCCCCAGCTAAGAATGTCTCTCTGAACAAGACCCAAAGCTGTCATTCAAATATATCAATGCTTTTCAGATTTAATTTCCCAAAAGCGATAAGAAGATGTGAAAGAGTCATTATTGTGAAACCATAGGTTTGTATTACAAAGCACATTTGAAGTTAGATAAGCTGAAAAAAAAGAGAAAAAACAACCACAAAAAAAACCTTCAGGCAATGAAGGAATCTCAGTCTTACACTAAAAAGAGAAAAGATAAGTAATGATGAGCTCTTGGCACACAGCTAGGTGGTCTGGATTTTTTTTATTATTATTGTGGGCTAAAAATAAGATAACATCATGATGTGTATTCCCTAATAGAGATTGCTAACATAGGACACATAGTGATGTTGAAGGGTAGATAACAGCATTCTAAACTCTGTAAAATTCATTGATGTCATCTTACCCCTCTAAAAGAGTCAAACAAAAGATTTCTGGTATACAATACTTGGACAAAATTTGATGCTAATTGAGGTGTTAGCTTTTTTTGATATGGTGGAGGCTCACAGTCGCAGTTTATCGGGACAGCAGACTATCAGGTGCCTAGAAGAGCCTCTGCTGAAAGAGAGAGGCTGTTTGTGATGCATGGCCCACTCAAGTAGAAACCACTGTGTAACTGCCAGCAAGAGAATAGACTAGTGTCTCCTTCTTTTAATGTTTCCTGCAAATATCACATGTGTTCAGTGAGGCTTGCTGGCAGTAACAGGAATGTCTGCTCCTGAATGGGCCAGAGGCTTGACAAGTCAGAGCTCAGGTCAGTCTGTGGCATTGTGAGGCTGCAGAATTGCACAAAGAGCGTGAAACAGCTTTACAGAGGTGCAGGGGGTGCATCAGGAACCAGAAGACAGGCAGTGGCACAGGCTGCATGTTGCTGGGCTTAGCAAACAGCCTTTGTAAAGCAGGCAGGCTGCTGCCACTGGAGCTGTGCTGTCAGTGGTTTCTCCTGTTGAGGCAATTGATGGTAACTCCTCTCCAGTAGCCTGTGTCACTGACAGTTTAGAGATAAAATTCTGCCTACTGAGGGCTCACCAACATTCAGCTCTTCGTGGCTCTATGTCCACATTCATGGAACTGCAAATTGCAGCCTATTTTTCCCCCATAAATTTACTGCATCAGAAAGAGACATTTTACTGCAGCAAAGATTGCTTGGGTGAAGTGTAAGTGAGTCTAAATGGAGATCTATGCTACCATAACTAGGCTATTTGTGGTTTCTATGTTAGGTTGTTCCAAAGCCGGATCAAGTTTTGCAGACTACAAACATCCCTGCCATATCATCAGAATCAGAGGCAGCATATCAGAATGTATAGAACATTCTGGCATGTTGATTTTACTATGCTGTACCACTGAATGGCTGCCAGATTCAGACTTAATGTTAGCCCATTCCATTGCATAAAGTTAATACATTAGAAATAATCTAAATAGACTGGCTGAGAGAATGTAATTAACATTTTAGACTGCATTTTCAATTTCCTTTGCTTCTTAGTGTTATACATCTTCCTGTGTGCAAGTGTTTTTGGAAAGAAGTTGCATTTTTTTGTGTGATGTGGTTACAGGGAGTCCAAAACCACTGAAATCCCTCATGGAAATGCTTTTGGCATATAAACAAATATAACATTTTCCGACAGAGCCATCCAGACTGCTAAAACTGACAACACTCTGAGAAGGATGTGGGGCCTGAGGCACCAGAGGCTGTTGAAAACGTATTAGTAGAGCAGTGAGAGTGGCTCATGACTAAAAAGCCAAGTTTTGCATGGGCACAATTCCACTCATTGATTGACTTGTGCCTGCCTGAGTAAAACTTAAGAATGAAATGCCTAGGGACTGCAAGAAAATGAGAGAGTATCTAAATTTAGCTAGCGCTATTGCATCTCCTTATTTGAATGAGCATTTTATGTTTGATTCATTCAGAAACTAATGTGCATTTTGCTTAAAATCTGCAGGAAATAAGGTGAAAGCCCTAGCGACTTTCTCTTAAAGTTCCATTTCCTTTAATTCCTTCATGGCAAAGGTCCAATTTGCTACATATTATAGCAATCACTTCTGTGAAACTTGCTGGTGTTTGGCTGTAGTTAAAGTAGACCTATATTTTACAAGATCATTGGCAAGCATTTGCATTTACAATGCATTTATAAAGTTTGGACTTGAAGCAACAGAAAACAGAGGGTGTGGGAGGCTTCCGTGGAGATGCAGCACATTCTTTGAGACAGATTGGGCTCAGTGTCAGCCATGGGTGTGCAGTGCTGCCCTGCAGTATGTCTGTTACCAGGAAAGTCCAAGACTGCATGCTCTTGCATGGATTTAATGCATTGTGCACCTAGAGCAGGATTGTAATTTCATACCAGCTGAATCTGTCTTTCACCCTGTTCCTAAAAACTACCATTACTTTCAGGATACGGGATTTCTCTGAAACTGGCTGTATCAGCCTTTCTATAATTTCTGATTACCATCTTGGAAGTTTTTCAGGGCGGTGCTTATATGGGTACTGGGGGATTCTGTAAAGAGGTAGATGGCTTCTCCATTAAAGATAGACACATTAGAAAAATGCCAAGCCATCAGTTTCAAACCACGAGGTTAAGGAGTCCTAGTATACCATAAGACTCCCTCAGTTTAAAACATCATTTAGGACAACACATACAGGCAGGCTGGCTGCTTCCATACTACATTCTGGCAAGTTAACAATTAGTAAATTGGTGCTGCTAATTACAGTGTTCATTAAGCAATCCCAAGTGACAGGTTTATCCTTCCCATCCATATCACTGAAACAGTCTGAATAAGATTTCATGCACAAGTGGAAGCAATGGCACTTCCAGTGTCTCACATGCAGATATAGTATGGTATCATACACAATATTCAGCCTCCCATGTCAAGTATTACATCTCCATCTGGGATTACTTCCTGGACTCACTTCAAAGAGGAGAGCTGTGTTCTTCTTCTGTAGAAAAACTACTTTATTTTCCTTGTTAATATCTACGTATTTTGCCCAGAGAATAAAGATGTTTAGTTTCTTTGGGATTATACCATTAATAATGCATAGGACTTGCAAAGAAACAGTGATCTACATTCTGAAGTATTAATAACCCATAAGAATTTCTATCATCATAATCTCAGAAATAGAATTCAGAAAGGATGTACTAGGCTCCATGTAATCAACCCTTTCCATTTTTATTTCTAGATGGCTGTAACTAGTGGTACAAGGCACATAACCTAAGCTGTT
This sequence comes from Centrocercus urophasianus, assembly GCF_019232065.1. Lineage (NCBI taxonomy): Eukaryota > Metazoa > Chordata > Aves > Galliformes > Phasianidae > Centrocercus > Centrocercus urophasianus. The sequence continues at coordinate 14,614,501 of NW_024884586.1, read as the reverse complement.
AATGGTTGTTTAAAGGATGCCCTACTGACTCCTGCTCCTCAAGGCATCAAGTAACATTTTTGGAGTTCTAGAATTCCGGTACACAGTTATCTCCCCAAGAAAGCCAAATACAAAAGGCCTTTTTTCTCCAGGATTCTGCACTGTGTCTCTCTGCCTTGTTTATTCAATATCTTTCTTCATATTTAAGTTGAAAATCCTCTAACTTCTCTATGCTTTTATCTCTTCAGCTCTGTTTTTCCTGCCCTCACCCACTTTACTTTCAAGGCTTTGTTTAGAAGCACAGGCAATGTGGGCTGTAGTGTTGACTGAATTACTTCAGAGTGAAAGGAACAAAACATCCTTGCCTTAGTTTTCCAACCAATAAAAAGGGGAAATTGTCAGCTAAAAGGCACTACATACAGACTAGTGTGATACCTCTTTTATAGATCTCCATAAATATTCAGATAAATTGTTTCTGTTACTATGCTAGCATAGTTTGCTTAATTCCTTGGATGTTCTTAGGACATTGAGTTGTTGGAGCTGGTCCAGAATAGGGCCACAAAGATGATCAGAGCAGCACATCCTCTTCGAGGAGGCTGAAGGAACTGAGGCTCTTCAGCCTGGAGAAGAGAAGGCTCTGGGAGAACCTTCCACTGACCTTCCAGTACCTGAAGGGTGTCTACAGGAAAGCTGGGGAAGGACTTTTTACAAGGGCAGGTAGAGACAGGACAAGGGGAAATGGCTTTAAGCTAGAAGAGGGTAGATTTAGACTAGATATTAGGAAGAAAATCTTTACTGTGAGGGTGGATCAGGATGCCCAGCAGGGCTGTGGATTCCCCCCTTCATGCAGGCATTCAAGGCCAGGCTGGATGGGGCTTTGAGCAACCTGGTCTAGAGGGAGGTGTCCCTGCCTATAGCAGAGGAGTTGGAACTAGATGATCTTATAGGTCCCTTCCAATCCAAACCATTCTATAATTCTGTGGGTCTATGACTTTTCAAACAGAAAAGCTCTTTGTGATGCACCAACATGAGTGATGTGACACTACGCTAAAAGAGTTCTCTGATTCCATGATTCCATTATGATGATTTCAATAAAACTGTGATTGACGATGCACTGTGTGGATCAATCTATGGGACACAGACAGTGCTTTTCTTTTCATGTATTAAGGTGCCTTTATTTTTCAAAAGAAAAGGCCATCTGTTTTCATGCACTCTGTGCACCATTCACACTCCTTGAAGCCCAGACTACTTATTGCAATGATATACAAGCTATAAAAGTGAACAATGTGGAGTCAAAGTTCCTTTTGAACATATTGTAAAATGAACTTTTAACTAAATCTCTCACATGATGCCTAAAAGAAGTTGTGCAAACAGCTATTCCGTTTAGAAGATTGTGTACAAGCTCATAGCTGAACTCTGGCAAGTATCATATGAATACTTATATAAATAATTCTGGAAGGGTAACCAAAATGTAACTCTATCTAAGTAGAAGGTTAATCAAAACTATGAAAGCTTCTTTTTCTTTGATTCCTTACAGCACACTCCTGCAATGTTCTAGCTCTTTTTTAGACTCTTCAGGAAGCTGATGTAAAGCTCTTGAAGTTTCATCAGGAAACGATGAACACTCCTGTCAACTATGTTCATTACAAGACATTGACTAGAACAATTACTCTAGTGTCTCAGTGTGCTCCTGAGCAGTCACAGAGAGCTACAGACAGGTAGCTGGAATCAATTGCTCTGTGATAGAAGTGTATGGTATTAGAGTATGGTTTGGCAATGAGTGCTGAACACTTTGAGTTCAGCAGGTGAATGGTACAGGTCTTGTGCTGAGCTGCTCTCTGAACAACGTGGAGGAACCAAATATTCTCAGCATGGTGACTTCCAGAGGAGACTCTCACGGTTTGGCCAGGACAGCTTGTCTTGATGAGAGGAGACTTTTTTCCCCTAGAGTTTCAAAGTGCTTGCCCCCCACAACCATTTTCCTTTAATTGGCTTTTTTTCTTAGCGTTTCAGATGAACTTCTACTCCCCTCTTAGCAGATTTTTAATTATCCTAATGCCACATGAGCTGCAGCTGAGATGGAGATTCCAGCCATTTTTGAATCACATCTGCAGATCTTGTAGGTATAATCTCTATGGTAACTGACCCATGTTAGTTGGAAGGAAAAAAATCTCAGAACTAAAGGTTAATTGATGTTTCATTTACACGTTTTATGCAGTCCCACTATTGCAAATCAAGTATCTAATTAGAATGAAATTATTAACAAACAGAGCTTCTTTTTTGTTACTTGAAGAACTACTTGAAATATTTTAGAAATGGTGACTCCTTTTTTATACACTTTCTTGGATGCAAAATCCTGGCTAGTTCTTTTTCTAAAGGCAGAAGGAAGATACTTGTCACCACAGAGGGATATCATTTACTTATTATATAACAGAAAAGACATATCCCTGTCATATCCCTTTTATGTGATCATTGTCCTAGGAGGTCATATAGGATAATTTTAGAAGTATCTAATATTTAATTCTTTAATGTGAGGAAAAAGCAACCAACTAAACAAACTCATACACAGAAATTCTCCAAAATTCTCATGACAAGTCAAAATACATGATGATTTTACAGAGGTTTGGAAGGTCTTTTGGTGCTCAGATTGTACCTCACTCATGAAATCTGATTATTTGTGATACATTGGTCTGCAAATGACTGAGCCATTAAAATAGCTCAGATGTTAAAAATGTAAAGCAGAAGTGTCTGATTTTTCCATCAGGAGGTTCCTTAGATTCACCCAAGTGAGAAAGCCAAGAGAATTTCAATGAAAAAATATCAAGTGTGTTGACTTGCAATATTTGCTAGCTCTGGAAAAAACTTTAAGAGGAACTATCAAACTGAAGAAAAGTATATGTATATGTATATGTATATGTATATGTATATGTATATGTATATGTATATGTATA
>NW_024884586.1:14495342-14611561 GCF_019232065.1 Centrocercus urophasianus | reverse complement strand
GTATATGTATATGTATATGTATATGTATATGTATATGTATATGTATAGTTTTTTTTAGTTTTCATAGTTTTTCCACTGTTATGGACTTCACAGACATTTCTGTGATGAAATATTTGTTCTAATTCATTGAGACAGCTGGAAATTGTAGATAATAACCACATAAAATCAACCTCAAGGTGAGACTGCCTTATCTGGATGATCAGTTTAATTTATCCATCATGCACTTTTGAGTTGTACTGCTCATGAAAACAGACTCTTCCTTTCATTTCAGTATCTCCACCTTATTATTAAGATATTTGAGATTGATCTTTTTGCTTTCCACGGACCCAACATAATCTCCTTAGAGGAAAAAAAAAGGTAATATTATTTTGCATTTATACTGAACAAAGTGGCTCTCTGGGAGTACCTCTTTTGATATCCTTCACAATAAGCATGAAAATTCCTAGTAACTTTTCATTATTTTATTTATTCTGTTGAAAGAAGCATCTCCATTGTTCCCTTGCTATTAAAATTCTTTCAACAATTCTTGCAGAACTCCAGGGATCTCCCTTTTCTCATGGATCTCAGCATAGTGAACTAATCTACATTCAAAAAAAGTTAGAGACGTAATTACTCGATAACTTTTAAAAGGTTGATTATATTCTTAACGCAATCACCCATGTTTTGTAGATCCTATTTTGAAGACTTCTGGCTTCTCTTACAGGCTGTTTCCTTTTCTCCATACTCACTAATTTTGTGATCTGAACAGAAAGGTTAGACTTTTGGGTGCCTTGGGTGAAAATTCATGACCTATGACTTCTGACTGTAACATTTGGTATTTCTCATTTTGCTTTGATTGTTGTTTGGGAATTGAATCTTAGAACCTATGAGTAATATTCTGAGCACAGGAACTCTGCTTAAATTGAATGAAAAAATCACAGCTAGGGATGCTTAGGACTACTACTTTTATAAATGTAAAATATTTGCCATTTGTCTGTAACTCAGTAAAAGCAGGAATATTATGATACATTCAGGTGCTTAAAAAATATTTTCTTCCAGCATACATTCATATAAAATGTCATAAAATGTCACCTTGGAGTTGTGTATTTATTGCCTTTCTGTACTTCCAAATTAAATCTATTCATCCAACAAATGCAAAAAATGTTCTACTTTAAAACCAAATCTTAGATTTAATAGTCTCATGCTTGCTTGCATGCTACTAACCAGAAGGACTCTACCTTTTTTTGTACAGCGATATTATTGATGACCTGTGTGCTAGCTTCTTCACAGACTGTTTCACTCCTGCAAAATTACTATGAATAAAATGTAAATAACAGTTGCAGCTTGCACAATCAGCAAAATGATGCATATCTGTGTTAGGAGTACAGAAATGTAGAACTGGAACACAAATTAAGCATGTTCTAATTTGCACGATAATTAACATTCATACTAGTATTTACATAATAACAGCAGGTGTTTTGAAAGTCAAAAAATGAAGGGTGAAATACATCTTAGGAATACTGTACAGTCCTTCCTACTAGTTTTGGTATCTCAGTGTGTTAGTACTTAAATGTTTAAATGTTTTAGATGATTAAACATGTAAAGGTGGGTTAGCTGAGAGCTTTAGAAACATCACAATCATATCAGCATGATACTATGTATGCAGACATAGTGTATAATTTAATACAGTCAGAAGACAGAATATAGGTAAAATGCTTGATTACTAGAAAATACACTACAGTAAAATAGAGCTTGATCACGTGTCAACTGGATAAATATTATGGTATGATCTGCCCAGCTGACTCATCTTAGAGGTGATGGAGATGTCTGCTAGCTATCATTTGAGCATTCTGAACTGGCTGACCCACCAGTCACCAAGGTCACTGAACTCAGGCCCAGCAAAAAACTGAGTTCTCCTACAAGTGAACACTACATGGTTTCATAAACTCTAACATAATACCTTTTTGTCTGACTAGTTCTTTGACAGGGTTAGAGAAATCTGTATTAATAAAAAGACTTAAATCCATATTTAATCCATCTAGAACCTATTTCAAGCCTGTTAGAGCCAGGAAGGAAGGAGTTTAAGAGTTTCCATTGCTTGTAAGGCAACAGTCAAAGATTCCTTTTGAAGACTACATAAAAAGAATGTCTCAATTCCTGAAGAAAATTTAAACTTAATTGTTCCAGTCTACCACTTTCTGCCTTAAGCAGTCACATATTTAATGATTGTAAAACCTAATTTCAAGCAAAATTGGAGGAGCTTGTGCAAATGGACATGCCTCTAAAGATCTTTTGGGATGAAAGACATAACAAAAACTAAAAAGCATTGATATTTCAAAATATCCAGCAGGACCACTTAAAATAAATAAATTGTTTTCTCAGAGGCACACTTAATTGAGTAAAGTAGATGATTTCACTTCTGCACTTTATCACTGTTCTAAATATTCACTGCTGCCTAAATGTTTTTTTTTGTAATGCATATCAGGCTGATGCCTGACTACTTGCCTAATGCTCTAAGTGAGGACAAAAAGAAATAAAGATTTTTGTTCCTGATACCCCACCTATTCCCCTCTTTTGGTAGAAATGTCCCCCATATGTGTGTAGCAAGTTACAAATACGTTAGCTGCCTCGTGGTTGTCTATTCTTAAGCTTCATAAATGTCTACTGAGAAATCCTTAAGAAATAAGGGAAAGCTATAAGGCACTTTTTGTACTTTATTAAGAGCAGTGGGAGAGAGAGCTTTAGAAATATTATAAAGCTGGAAGAGGAAGGTGTTAGGTATCCTGATCACACATTTTCTGGTATAATGGTTTGTGTTACTGAATCATTTTGCAGAGAAAAATAAATCTACAGTCATTTAATAAAGAAAATAATTTTGTTGCTAGAGCATATCCTACCGAGTAGAGTCAAATACGTGTCTGCCAAGTATATGACTTGCAAATGAAGACATGCCAGGCTGCCAAGGCAGATGACTCTGTTTTCACCTCTGCTTTCTTTCAGGTTTGTCGTGGTGTTGTGGCAATGTTTTTATTTCATAATGAAATCAGTCTTTGCTGACTATCTGTAGTGCTACATTTCTGAGCAGGTTCCTGGCTGTGTCCATTGTAATTACTGCACTAACTTGCAACAGGATTCAGTGTGAGAAGAATAATGTTCAACCTCTTTTGACTGGTACTCTCAACTTCTTTGACTATGGATCTTTGCCATACCAATAAGCATCCTTGTGGAAATAACAGAATTGCACAGAAATATGTAATACGAGGAAACTTCTTGAGTACTTCTTACAGTAATGTCTACAGCTTTGCTTTTGTCCATATGGGATAAGAATTTAAATGTAAAATATTTAATAGCATGTTAATAAGTATGCTGCCTTCTCTACTTTATCCATGCATTCAGAATTACTTCTCATGAGATTAATTGCAGACATAGTTCATCCTTGTTTCAAATTGACCAAACTAAGGAATACCGAAGTTTTTCCTAGGAAAAATACCTAGGAGTCTTGGTTATATAGTCATATACAAATTACTGGAAAGAAAAGGAGTGTCTCTTGGAATACATTTCTGGGCAAGAGATGAAGGTGCCTAGAAACAGTCAGCACTAATTGCCCAATAAATCATGCCATAACAACCTGATTATCTTTTATGATCAAATAACTGGATTTATGGATGAAGAGAGAGTTATAAATGTCATTTACCTCAGTGTTTGCAAAGCTTTCATGCAGTCTCTCACAATATGCTTGTATCCAAGTTGGAACATTATAGTCTGAACTGGCAGACAACTGGAGAGGTGAAACACTGGCTAAAGATCAGATTTGGAAGGTCATACTCCCTGAAAGGTCCCTGGAAATAAATATACTGCAGGGTTTGATCCTGAGCCCTGTTCTGTTCAAGATCCTTATCATGGTGTTTAAGCACCAGAAGTGTCCTACATTACTCTATTAAAATGGTTTCACAATTTAGAAAAATATGCAAGCTTTTCTCCAGTAGCTATCTACATGGATGGCTGAACCTGAAGTAAATCTGAGATAATTACAAGTTTCTTACTCTTTATTACTAACTGAAATTTTATGCCACACCAGGTAATGCGGCAACTGCTTAATTTGGTCATTTTCTCATGTCCTTTATTTTGAAACTGAGCAGAATGCAAGGACAAGAAAACTTACATTTTAATTTGTTGATTCTAAGGATCTGGTATTTGCAATAGGAAACTGCACTGTCATCACAGGGAAACTGAATGCATGTAGTTCCACTGATACATTCCTAGGTTCGTTTGCTATTGAGCCAGTCTTTGGTGGATAATCATCAGTGCTCTTATTCGTCAAGAAGTAAGCAAAGTGCAGCCTTAAGAAGACTGCTGGGAACTGTCTCCCTTGTTTCACAGTGAAGACTTAGATCTCCGAAAAAGGCTCGTGCTTGGGCTTGGAATACAATTGATGGCATGAAATGAAGGACCTCTGGGAAGAGGCTTCATCTTCACAGTTTTCTTATCTAGTACAACTTCGTTTAATTTTGGTGCTGGGCAACACCAAGCACTTAGTTTGACAGAGGCTGACATCACGATTTATGCCCTGACATGTCTTTTCTTGTCTTAAATTAAAAGGAGAATCGAGTGGGATAGACAGGGGTGATTTACTTCTCACAGGGTGCCATGATCTCCTCACATAAATACAACCACAGGAGCATTTATCTTGCAATAAAACACTTTCTGCTGCTAGTGTGCAGGTTCATAGTGGCAGCTCTGGGCATTCAGATGTTTTGTAATTTATTAAGAGTTGCAGTGAGTACGGACATCTTAAAATACCAGTCTGTTCATCACTGTGAAGGATTTAGGGTGAAATTTTCATGTAGAAATCATTCTGGATCCATCCATTTAGATCCCCTAACTCTTGGGTCAAATACAAATATACTGTTTCTCCAGAAAAACAAATGTGGAGGGCAGACATCTACTTACATCCCATTACTTCAGGGCTGGGCACAGGCACAAGCTAAGGAGATAATCACTATGGGTTTGCTTGATGAGATAAAGCTAGTATATGGGGGTCCTAACCTGTGGTGGCAACTTCTAGAAGCTATAATGATACAGATAAATAGTTGCTTGTTTAATCACAATGTTATTACCATTAATAGGAATAATAATGATGATGATAATAATAATAATGATGATGACTACAGTAATAATAATAATGCTTGTTTATCTGCATGTACTGCATAAGTACTTTCTGTTTAGTTGCAGGCTGGCAAATCAAGACATGGGGAATTAAGTCCCTTAGCTGCATTTTGTACAGGTTCTGACTGTCAGAACACACAAGTCAGGGTGGATCAGTTTGCCTTAGGATGGAAGCAGAGAAATCAGATGCTAGTTTTGTTTTTTCTTCTTTTTCGTTTTAAAAACTGCAAGTAGCCAGATGTTTTTTGCTTTACTGATTCAATTTTGTTTTTTTTTTCAGCTGCTCTTTTTCAGGAAGCCTTGCCTTAAAGAACATAATTCAGTGGGTGATCTGCCTATGTTGTTCACAAGTGTTCTGTAGAGTAATCATTAGAGAGCTCACAATTTCCATTGTCTGACAGGTTGGCTGAGTTATATGATATGGTTTTTATTTTCTATGGGCTGTCCAAAACAAGATATACATCTGCAGCTTTCCACAAAATCTCATTCATCCAAAATTATCTGTAACTGGAAAAACATAGGCTCACAACAAAGCAAACAGAATTCAGCTGTTCAAATCCTCACAGAAGTGAAGCTGAAAACATGATCAAAGCAACTCAGGTATCCCCACAGCTCACTTAGATGTACGTTTGCAGAACTGAATATGTGGTGAGAGAATTGAAGAAGAAAAGACACAGCAAGGTTGTAGATAGTGGCTTTGTAAGAGCTGCACAGAGGCCCACAGGAGCTGTAGCTACTATGAGGTACTACAGTCTCTAATAGTTTAAGAAGGTTTTGCCTCCACTGTGATGCCTTCTGCAGCATGGCCCTTCTGGTCCCTAGTGTACAGTGCAGCCATAGACTACCTTTCTGTCAGGAAGGGATACGGGTATATCTCAGCTCACCATGGGCTCTTATCTCCTTGCAGGGAAACTCACACACAAAGGCTGGAAGGCTCTTCGTTTTACTCTGCTTGGACCATAGAGCAATTTATTCTGTAACACCATTAGGATGAATATATCATGAAGAAGAGCCATGGTAGAAGCTGCTGAAATCTAAATATTACAATTTGCCCAAATACTAAGAAATGACTGGCTCTAAAGTATTGAAACAAAACAACATGAAGAGTCAAGTAAGGTATGATATCATGCTTGACATATCCATAATAGCTAAAGAAGCTAAAGATAGCTTCAGTGCTGGAAGTAGGAACAGCATCAACATTTTAAGTATGTGGGAAACAGCACAACAAGAGACAGATGAGTTTTGTCAGTTGTAGTTAAATATCCACTGTGGACAGTGGAAGCATTAGTGTGCCTTTGCACTAAATGTGCAGTGCTTGGCACTTTCTGGCCATAAACTTAATTCTGTGTTTACAGAAACAGATGGATATACGAGCTTCCAGCTGCAGAGCATTTATGTAGGGGAAAAGATGAAATGGCCACAAATTCATATACAGAACAAGTGAGACTACAGAAGATTTCTACTCATAAAAGTACTCATAGCCAGCTAGAATCACAGAATTACAGAATCACGGAATCACAGAATCACTGAATCCTTAATAGTTGGAAGGGACTTTTAAAGGTTGTCTAGTCCAGCTCCCCCAGAATGAGGGGACTAAAACAGGGACATGCACAGCTAAATCAGGTTGCCCAGGGCCTGATCCAGCCTCACCATGAAAGTCTCCATGGATGGGGCATCCTGTTCCAGTTCCTCACCACCCTTACTGTAAAAGACTTTTTCCTTATATCCAACCTAAACTTCTTTAAGCTTAAAGCCATTTCTCCTTGTTCTGTCACCACAGACACTGCTAAAGAGTCTGCCCCTGTCTTTCCTGTCGCTCCCCTTTAGATACTGAAAGGCTGCTATCAGGGCACCTTGGAACCATCTCCTCTTCAGGCAGAACAGCCCCAGCTCTTTCAGCCTGTGCTTGTAGAAAGAGGTGTTCCACCCCTTGGATCAGGTAGTTCTCATAGGTCTGTTGCCACACATAGCAACTATTGATTTGAAGATTTGAAGCTTTAATTTTATCTCTGTATGCAGATTATTATTTTTTTTTTTTTTCTGGAGAATCTTTATTTGGATTTTCATAATAAGGGCAAATTTCAGTTTTAACTAGACTCTATGAGGACAGACTGTATCGTGCCCATTAGTCTTCTACCCACTGTGTTTTCTTTGATGGAGACACAGCTCTGATTTAAGTAGCTGTGAAGAAGGCATCATGCAACACGAAAACATTTGCAGTATTGATGCTTTCAGATGTGGCAGTAACCTCTGGTAATTCTTCTCAGGCAATTCTGCGCATGGCGATATCCAACACATGTTCGTTGAGTGAACTACGAACAACGCATGTTTGGATTCCTATTTTGACCCTTATATTTCAGTAGCCCAGCTTTTGTCCTAATGGTAGAGCCTCAGATATGTAAGTCTTACTTTGCAGAAATATGATGCAATGCAATAGGATAAAAATAAGATGCAAATGTTACGATGTGTTTGTTTGTGTGTCATCAAGATACAGATGTAATATTGGTTTCTTACTCTAACTGTCTCAGAATAAAGACATCACTGTTACTCAGGGCAGACAAGTGCAGATTATCAAGGACTACATTCCCTGCCTTATTCTGCCCTTCAGCTCCCTTATTGATCCCCCAGTGAATCACAATTACATTTGCTTGTGAAACGTAGGTGCATAAGGAAACACCTGCTGTCCTCTCTTGCCATTTGAAAGCAGCTTTTCAATTCAATACCACACTATCACTCTAACAAATTTACAGAGAAACTCTCCAATCGCTGTCTTGGTCAGAGCCTTGTTCCATTGTGCGGCTAACAGAGAATCTATTATTAGGACAAATTCAAAACTAAACAAATTGATCAATGAGAGTTTTGCTGTTTTCACAACAAAGTGCAGGTTAGCTTATCAGAGAGTGATATAAAACTGGGACATGCTGACTACTGAATTGGTGCATATTTGATCACATCAATGCATGATAGAAATCCCTTGGCGTTTGAGCTTTTTTTCCCCTCAAAAACAACGAGAACTCTAATGAGTACAAATGTACATATTTGGAACATGGGATGGGAAGAAAAAAAAAAAAAAAAAAAAGCATTACTATGATTCCAACTGTTAAAAATGTATTTATTAGTGGTGGGGTGTTTTAGAACCTATCTGCCCACTCCGGACAATGAGTTTCCAAGTCTAGCACTATAATATAAATATTATATCTATGAGCAAGCATATTCAGCCACCGGGGTTAGGTGATTATAGCAGAGTATCAGAGTTCTTTACCTCTATGTTTGCAGTTCCAGCAGAAAAATTCATTCTATCAGGGCCACAGAACAGTTATAGTAGAGTGAAGTTTGCTGGGTTTCCATTCAATTTGGTGCCCTCTTCAGAATGGTTCTGTAGCTTTCTCCACTTGGCACAGGCTGGCATTTAAAAAAAAACAAACACACAGACTTGTGCACGTTTTAAAACATACGGTTCCTATGTTGTAACCATCTTAGGTGGGATGCAAGGTTTGCAAGGTACAGCCATTCCTCTACCTGGCTCTCATTTCAGGTTGTGTCTGGTATGAACTGAATGAACTAAAGAGTGTGATGCCTGAGATGAAAAAACCAATAAATTACTTGTATGTAATGTGTTAACAGATTAAGAATATAAAAGCTTCATATGCTCAGAACTTTTCGTCTTGTTCGAATTTAAGTGTGTGTAAAAATGTGAAACAGATCACTAATTTTGAATCACTCTGCGTGGTCAAGACCTTAACTACCAGTTGGTCCAAACCAAAAAGCTCTGCACAGTGATTTATTATATGTACGGAGATAAGAGTTTCTTTTTTCCTTATGCTTCAATTTTTACAGGGAATAAAATTGCAGAACTGACTCTAGATGGCTTAAACAGTGTTGTACAACAGAGCCTTCATCCTTATTACAGCTGGTTCAGCTTCATCCAAGCTAGCAGCATCTCATAGCATCTCATAAAGTAAATCAAAACCTTCCTTATCAGGTTCAGCTCTCAAATGGATAACCAAATTCACACAGAAACTTCCCTCTCATGTTTTATGTAAGGAAATCTTGTTATGTGAAAGAAACGTTTTTGCTGCTGACACAACTAAAAGGGCTTTCACTTGCATGTAGCACTTTTTTTTTTAACATATGGAACTCGATATCATAAGAGTTTTGCTTGGTTTGTTCAGTCCTTAGATTTCTGTAACGATTACAGTAAATGTCTCATGAAATAAAAGGACTGTAACACATCTGCAGACGGAGGAATTTGAGGAGATTTTGTGTTCCCTTGCAGCTGAGAAGATTGTTTCCTCTTAACCAAGCCTATAATTATGACCTTTAGACACACTTGCTCACTCTCTCTTAATATTTTCTTTCACATTCTGTCTCATTTACTGGGAAATGTTCTGACTTCTTTGAAAATCTGATGAACGTGACATAAAACATGAATCCATGTTTTCCTATCTTAATGTTCCTGACTTGAATACTTCTTAAATTGTACCAAGAAGAGTGCAGTTAGAATCTGCTGAGTAGAACTGTATGAACAGTGCTTCCATCAGCCCCTTGAAACAGATAAGGCCATGAATAATTCAGCACAGGAGTGTCTGGTTCTTCCCTGGTAGCTTTGCAGTAGGTCACAAGTGACTAAGCTCAGAAGTGGATGTGTCCTCAATATAATTACACTTCCTTTAACATCACTGAATTAGCACTTCTGTTTTATTGTACCCTGAAGCTAAAATGGTTATTAGGTTACAGAACAAGTAAATTATTTCTAAATGCCTTGGGCAGATTACTCAATAACGTCTGACTATTACTTTATTAACTACATTTTACGTCACCAGAAAAGCTTAAGCTAAGACACTTAGTAAAAATACCTACCTTAAAAATACAAAAGGTGGCTGAGAGATAGCATTTGTTTGGGGGCTATGGAGTGGGCTATGTTCCAAATTTGTGGTATACAGATGTGTGTATGGACATGTAAGTTCTGTGACATGAGCACAATTCATGAACCACTGTTCCTGTGTCATTGCTGCTCAAACTATTTAAGATACAGATTTTTTTACAGATGATGAGAAAGGTACAATCTAAACATTTAACTTGAATATGATTTAAAAAACTGTAACAACATCCTCATTCTGAGGCTCAGTATTGCACCAAAACAGTTCACATTGGGAAATCGGAGTATATGTCATTCTGGTACATAGCCCATCTATATTAATACTGACAAGCACCTCTCCTGAGTCATGAAGCCTGCACTCAAGCTCTCCTGAGGCACTGTTACCTCACTCCCTCTTCTACCTCCTTCCTGTTCCACCATCTGGAAGGAGATGAGCAGAATCCTAATGTGGAGATGGAGATGGGACGGGATGGCTCAAGTACAAAGCAGAGGGGCAGTGCCTGAGGACAGCCCAGCAACAGCTTGTCAATGAGTGAATGGGCCTACTGTCCACCTGATTGGGTGGTTGCAAAAACAGCTGCAGTAGCAGATGAGTTCTAGGCTTTATTTGCCAATCTGATGCTTTGATAGCCCTGAGTGTATAAACATTGCATTTTGCAATCTTTCCCACCATGCAGAATCAGACAGCACAAAGATCTCAAGGATGTGGATAAAATTTTCAGTTCGTTTTTAGAATCAACAGTAAGCAACTCCAATTGCCACTCTATATTGTCCTCTGATTTTTACTGACATTTTACCATACACTCGTGAAGGTGCATAAATATACATAACTAACGTGCATCTTTATATAAATTATGCACATAAATATAAATCACATAAAAAAGGGCACAGATATGCATCTTCAATCATTAGGGAAGGATTCAGCAAAAAGTCAGTTACTAAAATCATGCTATTTTATGTAGGAAATAAATAATGCTTAAGCAGTTAGAGGTATCTAATTAACTTCCTGATGCTTGAGGGTTCACAAAAAGGATAGGGCCAACAAGGCAGGTTTGAGTCTGTATTTCCCAAACATGAGAAGAATCTCAGGATAAAAATCGCTAGTAGCTGAATTCCGTGCTTTATGACATGCAGCAATCATTTACGATATATAAGTAGCCTTCTAGTGGCATTTTAGATAAACACAGAGTTCTACCAAAAGTGTAAAGAATCTCAGAAGGCCTGCACTTGGGGTGCTTTTCCCATTTCTTCTGGATTTTTGCTAACAAGCAAAATCACCTAATCAGCTTTCAAAGGGCCCAAGAAATGTCTTGCACTTTCAGCTCTTGCTGAAATCAATAAGCTTCTAATAAAGAATGAATAGTTTAAAGCATAACCACAGCCAAGCTTGTATGGAAATAAGGGAGAGTTTTGTACCAATGCAAAAGAGATTCTCCATGTCCTAGCTAGCTCTGACCTTTTGTATATGGCAAACATAAAAGCTACGGTGTATCTAAACAGTGGTTTTGTTCAGTGATATTCCCTGAGTTGAGATTAGCAGTGTACACTAAGGAGGGCTAAAGTGTTTCTAATAAATTGCATTTTAGCTTTATTTATTTGTTTATTTTCTCCTCAGTGAACGAAACTTCTAATGCTCAGAAACTTCTGTGTATGAAACAAAATAAAGAAAGCACTTTTAGACATTTAGATGAAAGAGCAGCAGCAAATGCTACTCTGTTAACCATTCTGTCAAGCAGGGGTGATGGTAGCGTTGCCATTACTCTTCCTGAGATAGCTGGAAGTTAATGACTCCTGCACACGTTTATGAATGGAGTTGTATTAATTTGATCTAGTTGGTCAACTTTTGAAGGAGAGTGAGATTGGGGAAGGGTTGTATCTGGGCTTTGGTATCTTCTTTTGAGTATTATTCCATCATATTCCATATTCACAAAGGGAAAAGTAGATGCTGCCTAGGGTGCATTTTCTTAATATGACAGAATTTTCTGTTTCTGAGATCTGGTACTCAGAACCTAGGATAAATAAAACACAAAAAACAAGTGAGGGCTTGAGGAGTAAATTGAATGGATTCCTTATGAAACAGCCAAACTCACATATTCTGTCAGTTCCCCTCACAGCAATAGAGTTAGTGTGAGATAAGGTATGTTGGCCATGACAGTGAGCTCCATGCTGAGACACTCAGGTAGATCCCTAGCTTCCTACTACAGGACTGCTGGAAGGGCACTGGCCCAACGCTCCTGGGTAAGCTTGGGATTGAACAGCAACGAGAAAAATTAAGAAAAAATAATTGGATGCAACTGGTGTGACAGCAAGAAATGTAATTTCCAGTAATAGCTGAGTTTCTGTACTGTGCTTAATAAAGTTTTAGCAGACTGATGCACAGTAAATTTGTGGTCACAGCAGGTTGCTTATTGGTATAGCACAGCTATGTGCGTGCTGTCTAATAGAAATGAGGGTGTAGCAGCACATTTATATCCCAAGTGATCCCTCTAGAGCTACAAAACATTATGGCTGTGAACAGTAACTAAAGGTGATGACAAATAAGCCAGGGATAGATTTTGATGTAGCAAATGATAACAAATTAGACAAAATCCTTGTGTAATAACTTACTTCTGTCTTCAAGCATAATGAAAGATGTTCACATAAGATGTTGGAATAAAATTAAAGCTTTAGTGATGGATGTAGCTCAGAAACAAAATCTGCATCTTGGGTGGGAGTTCAGAAAAATCAAAATCTGACTAATTAAAAAATGGGTCCGAACCTGATTTTTTAATAGGAGCAAACTGGAGATATTTCTCTTGCTATATTTCTTAAACTTCCTGGTCTGAACCAGAACATGACAACTTCTGCAAAGTGTTAAGAAAGTTGTACAGTATTGGGTTTCCATGGCAACGACACACTGAAGCTCTGCAATTTATCTGCATTGAAGCTGACAGTAGTATTGAGAAATCTGTCTCTCTTCACTCACAATTCTGAGAACACCATGTTATTCATCTGCAGCAGAAGGTTTTCCGGAGGAGATGCAATACAATTTTTGCAAAGAGTACACATTTCTGAACACCATCCAGGATGCTGTATTTTCAAGATTTTCTTAGAATTATTGAGAAGTACTCACATTAATGAGAACAGCCAAGGTTTCATGAACAATACTATATTTTAAAGCATACAATAACTATTTACTCAGTGACAACGTGAGGTTTGCTAGGGCAGAAATTCCAGTTTCCATTTTATCATCAGGGCTTTGTGTGGGACATATTTAATATGAACACATAGTCGTATATACATAAGTTCATTTCTTTGTTTATTGAATAGGAGAATGATGGTTGAATTGTATATTTTACACTGTTTTCTGGTCTCTTCCTACATCATAGTGGTTAAATTTTGAATAAATATTTGTATCTCAAATTCAGTCTTCCTGAATTTCCTTTAGGAAAAAAGTCTATATCAGCAAGTATACTGGGATGCTTATTACAAAATGGAAAATAATGGCTATCAAACCATTATTTTTTGCTGTAATCTGTTTGCTACAGATTACAATACAAAAAGGTGCATACTGTTGCAGCTGTCATTATTATTCTCACATATAATTGTAAGCATCAGTTTTTCCAGGAAGTGATCTTCTAGCTCTGGAAGAAGTATCGAAACATACATATTCCTCCAAGCTCACACTTGACTGACTTCATGGTGACTTTGAGCTCTGTTATAAGAAATTTTTCATATTTGTGAAGACAGGTATAATGGGCAAAAGGTCCAAAGGGCAAAAGATCAAACTCACACTTGAATTCACCAAAATAGCTGCCAAAGCTGCCAATCCAAAGCAAGAGGCAATGGATCACTGACTGTGAGTGTTGCCAGCATGATATTTCACTCTGAAGTAGGGGATGTCAGCCTGTTAGCCATGTTGATTACTTGTCTGTAGATGTACAAGTGTTTGCTTAACATCGAAATATCTGGTTCCAGTTACTTGACTGATTTCAATGGCTGTGATAGGAAATACATTTAGCTTATATAGCATGTTGAGCTTCCCTTTCCAGCAGGAAATTTAATATTAAGCTTCCATATTATTTTTAACATCTAGGCATTGCATTATTATGAGAACAAATTAGTTATAAATGAATGATTAGCTTGAGACTCAACTAAAAATTCAGAATGCCAAAATACCTCTGTTGCTCTCTCAGATAACTGAAATTGTATTCATTCTTTAGAATTCTTCTTAATTTAATGGTGAGGGAATTCTATGCAGAATTATTAACATAATTCCTGAAATGTAATAGTATTTATTTCTAGATTTGGACTGTTTGAGTCTCCTTCCCGAACTCTTCTGTTGCAAATAACATGTAAATAATGTGAACATAAGAATAAAATATTCAGATTCAGGATGACACATACATGTTTAGTTTAGATTTTATAGCTGAAAATTTCTGGTATTTCTGGTAGAAAATTACACATTTAGAAATTGGAATTTCCTAGCAAGAAAATTCTACTCAGAGTTCCCCCACCTCTCTTATCATTGCTAAGGTGTTGGAAACATACTTTTTATAGATGCTATTATAAGAAGTTGTTTTAGAAAATGAGCTTCATTTTGGAAATTTAATGGAATATATTTTCACTGACATAATTTTGTGAATTAGAGGTATTTCTGCAATACATTATTTTTCTAGACTGAAATAAAAATGCTTCCAGATTGTTTTGTTTTGAGTGACCAATTAAAATGACATCTAGTAACAATTTTAGAAGACTGGGATGATCCTCTGTCTTGGAAAAGAGTGATTTATGGAAGTAAGAGGTCTGTCTGAGGTATGAGCTTTCAGATGAAAAATAAAATGAAAGACCAGGCTGCCTGCATTCATTGAAGTGTTCACGGGGCTCCGCACAGGACAGAAATTCCTTCTTCAAACTGTAGTGTAAGTCCCTTTCATCAAACACTCTATCTTAACTACCAAATTACTGGAAGATGATCTAATTACAATCTGCTAATGTGCAACACCTCCTACGCTGACACTGCAGGCACCATTTTGTGTTATAGGTTATTGCTAAGGATTGTCAAACAGTCACTGTGTTGCATTCCTACAAATACAGTTTCCAAAGTATGTAAATCATATTGATATCCCCCCAGGGAAAAAAAGTGTTAAATAAGTCTAAGCTACTAGACTCTTACTCTAGTGGCAATAAAGTAGTAAAGTCTTTGTCAGTAGGCCAAGAATTTACCATGATTGAAATACAGGTAAAGAAAATTTCCACAGTTGCATTCAATAGAATAAAAAAATTAGAACATGGCTACAATCCTTACACTACTGCACAAGTCAGCCCCTAGCTAACGGGATTAGGAAGGAAGCTTCTTAAACAGCATCTTATTAAAAAAAATTATAATAATCCTTCAGTGCTTAAGAACAAGACTCCTTACATTTTCCCTGTCATTATTTTACCAGGTTTGTGCTATGTTCCCTTTCTTCACAATAAAGACTTATTTGCCTCTTATGCAGATATGACTGTGTGAATGGCATAGAGCTGCCCTGGGGAGTTGCAAAATGTGATTGAGACAGAGGCTTTTTATTATTTTTAAAAAATATTATTCTGATGGGAATAAAGCAGTGAAACATTTGTCAGTAAGCCAACAATTTCCTGTGATTAAAATACAGGTAATGCATAAATATGGCTTGTGTGACTGTTTGTTCGAAAGATTTTTTCAAACATCTGAAAGCTGAACATGGTGTTTGCCATGTGCACTTAGATAAATAATTTTCACTCTAATCTGCTTTATTATTACCATCCAGTATTTTGACTTTAATGTTCTATTCCTCCACCCACTGAAGCCAATAATAAGTTCACACTACCTTTAGTTGCATAGAAACAGATTTTGATGGGTTAAATCTCAGTTTCCCATCAAAATATAGATATGCGTTTATTAGTAAAGATGTTTCTCCACAGTGGGACGATGTTGAACAGGGAAAGCTTAAGCAATGACACTGGGGACGGAGTTGTGAACAAAACCAAGGACTCTCAGCTCTTTCTCCCAGCCCTAAGGACTAGGCTGCACATTACATAGAAACTTGTCTTTACAGACTGAAAGCACTTTGAAGCTGCCTCACACACAGGTGGTGCACAGTGCTAGCCTGAGAGTGTGGTATGTTCCAGTTTACACACTTGTATTAGCTTTGTGAAAGAACGAAGTTTGTTTATTCAACAGGAAGATTTACTAGAAAATATATTAGACATAGCTTTCATTCCTTACCACTGACATGACAGCTTTTTAAACAGAGTCCTGTTCAATTTCCTTCCATGTTTGAGGGAACCAATCGCTATTAAGATTTCTTAATGAGGAGCTTGAAAAATCAGCTACTTGTTGTGGATGCCCATTTATCAATTTATTTCTGCATGTTCCATCAGGAGCTTTGATTGTACGGCTATTTATTTCTTAGAACAGTAAAACTGACCCAACTTCTCATACGTTGTCACGGGCCTATAAAAGAACATCACTTGAATTTCTAGATCTACAAAGCCCTCTTCCTTCATCATTTGCTAAGCAGTCCCTAAAATAAGATTATATTTTCTTTACTGTTTGTAAATCTCAAAGATATTCTATCTGTTATAACCATCTACGCAAGTTGCTGTGGCCCAGGTTAATAAAACTTTACCATAATGTCTGAGACCACTCTTCAAAACTCCTCATTCAGAGAATGAATTTATTTCAGAAACTAAAAATGAAGCAGGATTACAACCTATGTTTAAGACTGAGTATCTGCATAAGCAGGAAATGAAGACATTATGAGTGTGAAAAAGTACAAAGTATGAAAAATATGAAAAAACCTTAACTGGAATAAGCTCTTAAGTAGACAGCAAAAAATTCACTACTCAGGTATTTCCCTGTGTTTGAAGCATTTATAGCATGGACTTGTTGGTGTCCAGTGAGAGCTGTTAGCTGTTAGCAGGCACTAACAGTTTCTTTAAGCTACTCAGACAAATCTAAATAATCTAGATAATTCCATTTTTCTGTCAAATTTACTGAAATAGAACAGTGAGCAAAGAGTGAAGTTAGTTGCACAGTGTCCCTGTGTCTCTTAGAACGCTGTCCAAAAATAAATAAAAACTATATATGAAGCTTAATTATTTTTACTTGTATTCCCTGTAGGTAATTTTAAAATTGGAATCAATAAATTCATTTCTGTATACTTCAGTCAAGTATATCATATGAATGATTCAGTCTACAACAGTTCTACAAACTTTTGTAGAACTGTTACTGTGCATCCAAACAGGTCTGTTTTTTGAGAGTAATACAGGGGCTTAAGAAAGATAAGGCTGCATTGTGGAACTGTGGTGTAGTCAAGACACAACCCTTGAGTGAAATAATTCATAATCACCTTAAATTTAGACTCCAGTTCTCAATATCCTATTTCCAAACGTACGTACAAAGGATGGGGAAAAGGCATTGAAAAAAATTTGAGAAACACAAAAATCTCCTCACTGAAAAGATACTGGGCCTATTCAACAGTTACAGAAAAAGGATAAGAATAACATAAAATAATGAATGCATACAGTCACATAATTCTCCTTGCTTTTTTTTCCTTGTGAAGAAGAACAAAAAGAAAGCAGTGAAAATTATGCTGCAAGTGGAGAGGAAGAAATGCTTTTGAAGATGAAGAATAATTGTTGGCACCATTATATGTGATTGAGATGAAGATAAAAGGAGAGTTCAGAAATTGATTAGACATTTATATGAACAATAAGCACACAATCTAAAGTTACAATAGCCAGGACTTACTAGGTTATTGTAGTTCAATGTCACGCATTTACCACATACCCTAAAATTAAACTTAGATTTGCATAATACAGTAGCAAAACACTCAAAAATCTTTCCCTTAATGGATTTTAGAAGCTAAGAATTATGTATGACAAACCTGGGATAAAAATGTTTACAGACAACTAGAACAGCTGGGACAATCAGCCTGTACAAGTAAGAAAGCCAAGTAAAAAATTTTGTAATCGTTTCAGATTTATGAATGCAGTATTGAAGTAACTCTGTCCTGTACAGATTAAAGGCTGAAGACACTAAAGACACTTCTGCTGGGCAAAGGTGTCTTCTTTTTTTTCCTGTCTTGGTCCAGTTTACCATCTCTAAATATAAATGCTAACTATTTCAGTATGACAATTGTAATTGCAATTTCTGTGTGCAAAGAATATTTGAGATATTCCTATAGCTGCCAGTTGACTTTATTTTCCCCCAAAACAAAACCATCCGGGAGGAATGAATCCAACTGGTATTTCTCTACACACACCTTTGCACCTCAACCAGCACTGGGGATGTGTTGTGTCTCTTACTGCCTTACAATGGCAGTGATGTAATTATTGGCAGTTTCTGTCTACATATAAGTACTGTGGCTTGGTATCAATTAAAATGCTATATTAGAGACAACAGAATGTTTACTTGGAATATTTTTTAGTATACTAAATAATATAATTAATGAAAGAAATTTCCCATACCAGCTTTCATAATAGTTTAAAGCTCATTGAGTGCAACCAGAGAAGTATTTAGCTAGCTGGAGGAGAAAGCTTGAGCAGTGGGCTGGAAAAGCAAGGTCTTTTCAAATATGCCTGCTTTTAAGATTTAGTTTCAGTCTTTTCTCCCTCCCTGTCATGTAATTAAAGTTCTTGACTTGTTTGAAAATGGCTCTGATTAAGTTTCATTTTGTTAAGCACCTCAATTTTTCAGCAAGGAAAAAAAAACACCATTAGGAATTTGCATTATCCATTATAGCCTCCTTCATGATCCGAAATTTATATGGGAAATGCTAATTGGACGTTCATCATCATAAAGATAATGATTCCTGTAGTCTTTGTGGTGATAATTAAGATAGAAGATGAAAATGATGTGGAATGAACATTGTATTCTTTATTTACTGTAAATGGAGAATGGAAAATTAATTCTGTCCTTGCCTTCAGGGTAGATTCCAGGAAGGTATAGAGGGAGTTATGTAAAATAAATTGTTTCTTCTAAGACATCTAAATTTGCTTAGGGGAGAGATGGCCCTGCAGATCTTATTCCAATATCCAGATGAAGGATGTTGATACTGTGTGAAATCTTCACCTATTACTGGGTACTGTCCTAAAGACAGATGTGGCTAATGAGATTCCTTTCATTATGCTTCAGCACACCATGTGCTGGGAGCTTCCCCTCTGTTGCTTTCTGAACACGTGTTCCAAGTTCTCGGAGGGAAAGATGACTTCCATGGTGCATGCAGTGACAGAGGCAGACTATGCAAGTCAACTGCTCTGAATAGTCACCATAACGACTTGCATTGGCTTCTGAGACTAAAAGCAAAACAAATGTGAAAAGGAAAGAGTTTTACAGAAATATTTTTCTCTTACATTTGTTTTACTCTTCTGAAATCACTGAAGAGGTTTAGTGACTCTGCAAGGCAGTGGATAAAGAACCAAAAGCAGTCACACTGAATCCAAGATGGATGTGGTTAATACTATTATTTTTTCTGAAGCTGAAATAAACCTGAACCATTAGCCTGAAGTCTTTGATGAAATTGTGTAGGACTCAAGAAAATCAAACACCTCTGAACCTTGGTTCAGAATAGAAACTTGATTAAAGACAGATGCATAGAAATTCACCTGATTCAAATGCTGCGCTTGGTTGATACTGCAAAGTGTTGCAATGCTGTCTTTCTTTCCTACCTGCATTTGGCTTCTCCCCTGCAGTACCTCTCAATAGAACAGAGTGCATGAATATTTGCCTCTTTTCCATAGCTGTGTGCTACCCTGTTTCATGTATTCTTACAAATATCAATTTGCAAATGTCACCTGACTAATGATCCTGCTTTCCTTTTATTCAGGTTGTCCTGTGGCAGACAGCTCTATTTAGTTATCACCAGGCTGCCCACCAGGCATCTAACTCCCACAACTGGTCTCAGCTGGTATAGCCTATGCTCAGATCTTTGCTCCAGACAGTCAATATCACATCAGATAGCGATGGAACTGGAAAGGAACTATGGTGTTGTGGTCACAACTGTGGTGAAAACTGTGGTGAAAACTGAGATTCTGCAGAGAAAGAGAGAATAGGGCTAAGTTCTTTTCTTGGCAGAATTCCTTAGGTCCCTTAGGCCTGCCTTGTCACACTAGGTTTTCCATTTTAAAATATTGCATTTTCTTGTGAACTCTGCTTGACTGTCTTACTGCTATGGAAATCAATTTTGAACCATTCTGGGTGTGAGCCAATATGACTTCAGTTGCGGCTGAACACAGGAATGGCTTGGAAGCCTGCATGCTGCACTTCCCAGGGCATAGGGCCAGGAGCCGAGCGCTCCAGACCTCTGTCCTTGGTCACAAAAAGCTCTCTGCATTACTAGCCACACTGCAGCAGTACCTGAGGGCTCTGGTTACTGCCTGTGTTGCAGCTGGCATCCAAGAAGATGCAGCCTTTGTTCTGAGGTTTACCAGGAAGCATCATGCAAGTTGCAATGAATAAATAATAATACATAGAAGGATTAAGGAGTACAAAGGCAGCAGTAATACGATCAGACAATTACAGAGGCCCACAATGTGCAGAATTTAAGGGTTTTTGAACAAGTCTGAAGAGAATTCTACTGAAAATTAAAGTCAGTATTTGCAGAAAATATATTTAGAAACATGCAGAACCACCCATTTGGTTTGATCAGTTTTTCTACGACGAATCTTTAAATTAAAAAGTAATATCAATCCAAAGTTGCATAAATCACCCCTGATAATGAGAACAAGAGCACAAATACAGGCATCGATTAACAGGGAATGAGTAGAGGGGTTGTAAAGACTTTAATTCCCCTATGGGTATTAGTACCCATTGATGTGTTAAACACTCACAGATAGTGAGTGAGTGGTGGTCACAGCTACACGGCTGCGTCTGTCCCTGAGACATGCAAAGGCAAAAGGGATTCCTTTTTCTGATAACCAGACATGAGGCAAATAAGCAAGGTTCATGAGCTCAGAGCATCATGAGACTCATGCTGAAGGGCTCAGTGACTGAAATGTTTGTTGATTCAGTGACAGGGTGACCCAATGGTATCCTGAGGCCATTAAAGATCTTGAATTTTGCAAAACTTTTGAAAACTGAGAAGCAAAGAGTTAAGCAATCTTTCTCAATTCATTGAACATCAGAAACGCAGCTGCAACGTCTATGCCCAGACAGATTCATCTTGTTTCCTTAGAGCAGGCAGGAGAAACCAATAGGAGTTATTTCTGTACAATATACCAGATGTAGATTTGCTCCTTGCCACAGTGAACAGCTGGAGCCCACCGGGAAGGCCATGTTTTATTATGGGGAGCTCTGGACCTAAGTTAGGAAGGAAGATGAGCTCCTGCAGATAGCCACTTCTTTGATCAAAGGTGAAAAAAACCCATGTACTTTGATCTCTACAGCACATAGAGGTCTCCCTGCTGCAAGGACTGTCAATAGCTATGCTGATACTCAATGCTGAGCAAGAGAGAGGGTTGTGCTAACTGGCATTATATGCATATAAGTAAGAGTTCGTAAAAAGCTGTGAAAGGACTGTAGCATATCATAAGCATGATGCCTTTTTTGATTTTCAGTGTAGAGCTTGTGGAGATGATCCCTTTTCAGTACATTCAAGGCCAGACTGCAAGGCCACAGTGCATATGAGTTGCTGAACTGCAAAAAGAAGCTAAGGCATTTCACTTTTTCTTTCTTGTTTTTCAGAAATCTGCATCGCACTTAGCATTTAGGGACAGTGAAGGATTCTGCAGGTTTTAAGTAATTTAATGCAGTCATCCATCAGTTGCCCTCACAATCAGTTCTGAGAAGAGCTGGAATGACAGTGTTCATTTCTGGCTATAGCTAGTGGCTACCCATTGCAATATGGTGAATAATAAATAATCTGGTGAACAGAGACCTGTTATTCAACCGGGCTTGGAGAGTGAAATCAGTGGTTATTTATGCTGGGCCCATAAAAAGAATTGCAAGTCCAATAATTACATAAGAGAGAGGAACTATTCAATTTGACTAACAGCATGTTATCTATACATTAGAAGACACAGTTATAAGAAGGAGACTGTATATTTCATCTTTCTGAATGAAAAAATTGCTTACAAGAAGCACTTAAATTAGTGATCCAACTTGTTCTTTTAATAGTTACAGTATTTAAGTCATTTCAGCAGCATCCTACAGTTTTATGAGGCCATAATCTGATTCCCCAAAGGAAAAACTGTGGGGAAAAGTAAAACAGTGAAATGGAAGCACTATTCCTGGTGTGAAAAACCTCACATGGGGCTGTGCAAGTAATTGACTTCTTGGTTCGCTTGCTGAACTGGAAAAAAAAAAGGCCAGCAGCAGTGAGAAAAGAAAACTTACTCTCTTCTGTTGGATCAACACAGAGTGAGGGAACAGGGAAATATAATTTCATAGGTCAGTATCCCTAAATAAGGTAAAAAGAAATACATATATTGTTTTGGAGATATTCCAGACTGTACTAGATTTAACTAGACAATGAGTCAGAGGGTATGGCACTCCTTTTGCTTAGTGTTTCTGACATTCATCTCAGATGTGAGCCATTTGAGCAGCATTGTCTACTACTAGGTTTAATTATCTAACACACAGTGCAGCAACTTCAGAAAAACCAACTGTTCTGTCTTGATCCACTGTTCAGACTGAAGCCACTACCAACTTCTGAGTTTTGCAGAGCTGGCATTGAAATGGTTTCTGTGTTTGGAGGATGAACTCTGCAATGAGCTTTAGATAAATTGTTTTCTGCTGAAATAAAAAGTAGTTCTCAGCATATTTCTTGTACATATAGCAGCAAATATTAGGCTGGAAAACTGCAGATAATTAATTCTTCCCTTTAATTTGGGGATTTCCTAGATTATAGTTCAGAATTTAGAGAAAGCTGGAAATTGAGGTCACGAGGTACATCTTCAGAAAGTCCTTAGGCACTTTGAACGTTTTACTTCAGAGTTTTAATGTGGAAATATACCAACTGACTTGAACAAAAGATCCTGCCTTGAACCTTTGAAATGAGGCTCTTATGAACTCCAGTATCAGCCTGACCTTCCATGTTCAGATTGCTCAAAGTTAGACTATCTTGAGCCTTCATTTATAAATGAATCACAAAAAAGGACACATCCTGATATATTATGAATGAGAAAACAATGCCCTAAAAACCTTTCTGCTTCTGTTTTTCCTGGTTTAACACTGCATTATTTCCTCGGCCTTTAATTCAGAGACTGTGCAAGGGGAGGTTTCACTTGTCTAAGCAGAAGGAACAAGTCATTTTGCAAACCTTTCTTCCATAAGATTTTGTGATCCCTTGTGATAGCTTAACTGAATCAAAATATTAAGTGAAACAACAAATAAGAACTCAGATCTAAATCCTGTTTTTCAAAGTTCTTGAAATACTATGTTTGAATAGCTGTATTTCTGGTTGCTTCATAGTTTATGGAAGACATGGTGATCATCCACAAGGTTTACAGATTTTTAGATTATCCTACTTTTATTAAAGTGATGCTAGTTTTTTGCATATTGATACAAGTATTGTTCATTCTGTTTAAAACAGGCTACAAACAGTTTAAAGTTGACAGATAAAAGTAAGATATAAATAATGAATTGTTCACGAAAAGGGAAAGCCTGCATAATATTCTTTTGATAAGAAGGGCTCCTCTATCTGTCATTCACATACCACATTCATGTAAAACTCTAAACCAGTCACACTACAAAATATACAAGTCAGTGTTACACAGAACCATTTATGGGTAATATTTACTATCACCTCTAGGAATATGATTTACTCTTCTTGTTTTTACCTTTTCTTCCCCTTCTTTTCCACACAGAGTTGTAATAGCAATGCATACAAATTCAAAAAATGACCAAGGTTGGAAAAGATCTCCATCATCTAGTCCAGTTGTACACCTACCACCAATATTTCCCCACTAAATCATGTCCCTTAGTACAACATCTAAACATTTCTTGAATATCTCTAGGGATGGTGACTCAAGCATCCCCCTGGGCAGCCCGTTCCAATGCTCCACTCTTGGAGAAGAAATTTTTTTTAATATCCAACTGGAACAACTTGAGGCCATTCCATCTCCTCATATCACTAGTTACGTGGGAGGAGAGGCTGGATTCCCTCCTCACCACAACCTCCATTCAGGTAGTTATAAAGAACTATGATGTCTTCCCTGAGCCTCTTCTTCTCCAGACTAAACAATACCAGTTCCCTCAGCCGCTCCCCATAAGACTTTTGTTCCAGACTCCTTGCCAGCTTTGTTGCCCTTCTCTCAATATATTCTAGGGTCTCAATGCCTTTCTTATGGTGAGGGACCCAAAACTGAACAAAGTACTTGAGGTGCAGCCTCACCAGTGTTGAGTACAGAGGGACAATCACTTCCCTGCTCCTGCTGGCAGCACGATTTCTGATACAAGCCAGGATGCCATTGGCCTTCTTGGCTATCGGGGCACAACACTGGCTCATATTTATCTGAGTGTCGCACAACAACCCTAAGTCCACTTCTTCCACACAGTCTTCCAGCCACTCTGCCCCAAGCCTGTAACCTTCCCTGGGGTTGTTGTGGCTAAAGTTCAGAACCCAGCAGTCGGTCCTGTTGAACTTCATTCCACTGGCTTCAGCCCAGTGATCCCCCTAAAGAGCCTTCCTACCCCCAGACAGATCAGCACTTCCTCCCAGCTTGATGCCCTTTGCATATTTACAGGAGGTGCACTCAGTCTAGGTCACCAGAAAAGATACTGAACAGTACAAGCCCCAATTCTGATGTCTGTGGAACACAACTTGTGACCAGTCACCAGCTTGATTCAACCCCATTCAGCACCAATCTCTGAGCCTGGCCATCCAGTCAATTCTTTACCCAGCAAGGAATATACCTGTCCAAGCCACAGGCTGCCAGCATCTGCAGGAGAGTACTGTGGGAAACAGTGTCAAAGACTTTGCTGAAGTCCAGGTAGACTATGTCAACAGCCTTTCTCTCATCCACCAGGCTGGTCACTCAATCATAGAAGAAGATGACGTTGGACAAGCAGGACCTGTCTGTCATGAACCCATGCTGGCTGCACCTGTCCCCTGGTTATCCTGTATATGACATGTAATCTCACTCAAGATGATCAGTTCCGTAACCCTTGCTGGCACCGAGGTCAGACTGACAGGTCTGTAGTTCCCTGGAACCTTTTTATGACCCTTCTTGTAGATGGAAATCACATTGGCTTGCCTCCAATCCTCTGGGACCTCTGTGGCTGACCAGGAATAGTGAAACAGTGATAGATGGAGGAAAGTGGCATAGCAATTACTGCCACCAGCTCCCTTAGCACCTTTGGGTAGATCCTACCTAGCCCTGAACGCTTGTGACAGTCCAAGAGCAGTAGTAGGCTTCTGAACTGCTTCCACATGTACTGTGGGGGGTTTATTCTCCCCATCCTAGACTTCCAGGTCAGGGGGTGGAGAACCCCAAGAATAATTGGTCTGACTTTTAGAGATAGATGTAAAGAAGGCATTGAGAACTTTGGCCTTTTCCTTATCCTCAGTGGTCACATTCCTTGCTACATTCAGAAAAGGCTGGAGATTCTCCTTAGCTCTCCCTTTACCGTAAAAAAGTTTTTTGTTATCTTTTATCCCAGTGGCCAGGTTGAATTTAGTCTTTGCTTTTGCCTTTCTGATTTTACTTTGTGCAAAGAGACAATTCTTTTCATATGAGTGCAGTTTTTGGAACGTAGTTTTTAAGTGAATGGAAGAAGTTCCCAAGAAAATCCTCTTGCCATGCATTTGATTTTTTTCAGGGCAGGGATATCAAGAAGATAATATGTACTTTGAAAGCCTCTGACGATATCATCCCAGAGTTTGATTTCCTCAATTCTACCAAATTTAGTAATCACAGATTTGGTTTGCAATAGAGTAGAAAAATTTGGCTTTCATAATTAGACTTGTCAGAGAGGGAGTCTTCTTGAACCAAAATGCATGTATACACACACACATACACATGCAAGGTAGCTGCAATCTGCATAACTGCAATTTTGGGATTGTGCACTGGTCAATTTCTATTGACAAACTAATTTTCTGCTATTATGAGGCTATGTATATTGATCTTGAAATAACCAACAAATCTAAGAGTATTAATTTGGTGTCCAGGAATGTGAAAAGTCTGGTTTGCAGATAACAACAAGTAATTTATCCTGGTAAGTGTCTTCTTAAAGATAATCAATAATGTCAGTGGGATGAAGAATTACATCATTTTGTAAGGATCTTTCTGAACTGATGTGATTCATTAGTGCTGTTTTTTTGGATGGTACGGTGCAACACTACGCAAGTCTTTTTTTTTTTTTTTTAAATAATAGTTAACAAAAAAGAAAGTTGGGTGACTTACCACTGACCTGTCATATGTGGAGAGAGACAAGTGTGAATCTTTGGTCTCAGCGTACTTACACAAATGAAAAATCTTCTCTGTTATGTCTGGTAACAATCATACCATGGAAATGCGCATACATGGGTTAATTTCCACACACCTGCTCAGTATGTGTTACTAACTGCCTTTGGGAGGAAAGCAGAAGTGACAGCGCTTTCACATAGTTGGCTGCAAAATAAACAGTTCAAGCAGGCAAGTGAGGAATTGCAGAGACTGAGTGACATTGTGGAATAAGATGCCATATGAAAACCTTAACATATGTCAGGGTTTTGGTGTTTTTTTTCTTTTTTTTTTTTTTCACAATAGTTACTGTAAATACAGTTTCTCTTTCTGGAAGGCTCACAGCCTTGGAGGCATTAGTACTAGGATCAAGAACTTTTTTGCTTAAACAGCGCTCGCTTGCAGCATACTTTCATCAGCTCTTGTAAGATAACCAGGTTCAGGAAGTTAGTATTTGACTGAGGAGACCAACCAAGAACATTTACAGCCAAATAGATGTTAGAAATCTGTATGTGGCATTTTTTTTCTTACACAGAACAAGATATATGGTAGAAAAGATTTTGCACCTCAGTAAGGTCTTTGAGTGGGGTGATCACAGATTTTAAGCTAGATTTGTGGGGGCTGTCTGTACCATGCTAAAAATTTTGCTTGAAGTAATTCACTTACATCTAGTTAGCTTCCTTTGGTGTTTGCAGTGTTCTTTGCTTTCTTTCCTAGGAAAGCTGGAAGCTTTCTTCCAGTATTGGCTTTGCCTAGGCAAGCAAAATAATCTTCAGTTTGCACATCATTAAATACTGCATTAAGTTTGTGAAGATAGCCTAGGCACTGTGCAGGTACTAGAGAGAACTTAGCTCTGAAAGAAGTGGCTCAATTTAAACATGAGTTAAAGGAGAATCTCCAACTAATAAGAAACGTGAGAGAAATCTAGCATTGTTCTGCTATTGTTCAATAAAGGGCATTGCTTTCCTGCAGTTACAACTACACACATTACAACAATATGCAAATGCAAACACCAGATGCTTAAAATATAAGAATCTTTGGGAAGCTGTTCAATTCAGGTAGAACTCTTCACACTGAATTTCAAGGAATGTTTGAGCTATCTCCTGACGATGAAAAACAAAATTCATGTTTCTGTGGCCAGTGCACTGTGAAACTAAGAAATTATTTTGAATGAGGCTAAATGAAGACTACACCACTGGTAAATAGAAATTCAGATGGCAAAAACTACTACTTTCAACAAAAGCTTTGTGTTCAGCCTTTTTGAAAACTAGACTCCTTGTTCAGAAGAAGAAGACTTGTTTCTCATTCTCCTCTCAATGACACTTGAGATCATCACTCTCATCTGATAAGCTAATCATTTTTTCTCATAATAATCAAACATGCATTGTCCAAGATGGGCTTTACTGGCTTAGGAAATGCAAAGAGAATAGCTCATTCTTAAAACTTCGTATAAAACATTATAAATAAGGTGTATAGTTTTCTGATTTAATAATTTATGCATACCCAAACTAAAATACTGA
Source organism: Centrocercus urophasianus (assembly GCF_019232065.1). Lineage (NCBI taxonomy): Eukaryota > Metazoa > Chordata > Aves > Galliformes > Phasianidae > Centrocercus > Centrocercus urophasianus. The sequence continues at coordinate 14,583,628 of NW_024884586.1, read as the reverse complement.
AACAAACTTTTCCTTAGAAGTAAACTGGAGAAAAACCTGATGCTTTTTTTATTTGAAAATTGTTATATTCTCATGGTATTTTTCTTTTTTTTTTATCCTGTTATATTCTCAAATTTTCTAATAATTGATTTGCACTTTCATTATAACATCCCTTCATAGGACTTTCATTTCAGATACTGTGATTTTGGCCTTTTTTGAATTTTTGTTCAGCTTTACTAACTTGGTGATCCTCTGGCAAGGAAACTGCCCTGAGGCAAGGAACTGGCTTTGATGCCAGTTCGCTGCTCTGGCCCAGCAATCATTGGGAAGACAACCCTCTATATAGTTAGGCCATACATTCACATGGGTGATCTGGAAGCTTAGAATGCTGGAAGAACATTTATCTCTTCATGCCTAAATAGGCTGCTGATAGTTTCTAGTGAAATCAAATTAGTTCTCAGCACAGGGAGGACCTTGTTTTCAGCTGCAAATTATTTATTGGAAATTCCTGTCCTTTTTAGGCAGCATTTTCAATTTCACTGAGCAGACAGTAGAATTCACTGTGGTTTAGAATCTAAAAGCATGATCTATGATTCTCTCAAAGTTACTGGAACTAACTGCAGGGTAAGATATTCAGCAGCCTTTGAACATCTGAATCTGGTACTTTGATATAAGAATTATCCTGTGGTTTAAGGAAGCATTCAGAAAGACAATGACTTCCAAGCTTGTATTTGACAGTTCAACTTTCATACCCATACAAGCTATTCCCTTTAGATCCGTAATTTACTTATGTTGCCTTTATCAGTTTTCAGCATTTCAGTACTATGAGATGTGATATGCTTTCAGTATTCCTTTTAATTACTAGCTTCTTAGCTAGAGAATTCATGAAAATCCCATACTGATTAAGATTAATAGTTCTCCTGGGCTGAATGGCTCAAGTAATCCGAAATAGCATATAGAGCTGGTTGGTGATTCAAATTCAGCCTGAGCGAGTGGTTTCTAAAATTCTTCTTTTCATGAGTAAGGAATAGCATTAGCTGATGTGAAAGAGCCAGGAATGAAAAGTCAAAAAGTTACTGGGAGCTAGCATGAAGGAGCCACGTTCTAGCAAAGAGGCTGCAGGGAGGTCTGAAACTCAGAATTATGATGCGGGTGACAGAATTGCTGGTGACCTTTAGGGTTGGAGTAGTAAGATGCTGTATAAGCCTCCCCTGAGACGTGCCAATATGTCTGTACATGGGCAGTCCAGAATGAACATAAGCAAGAGGCTTTGCAGATCAATTTGAGGTGGATAAGCAGAGTGGTGTGTGGGGACTTCATATAAAACCTTCCCCACATACTGCTGGCTTACTGCCAGTAGTGTTAAATCCTTGACTTTCTGCTCACAATATACACTGAAGATAAAATTTATGAACACACTGCTGAAAAAAGCAAACCTGATCCCCACACAAGCTGCACATTACTTTTGGCATCTCAGTTTCTTTCAGTGTTTAATCCCTTCTCACCTCCCCCTACTGTTTGCCTGTGGAGACTTGTCAGCAGCTGAAAGAATATGGCTTCTTATAATTAAAATTAGGTAGAACACCTAATTTTTAAAAAATGTACATATATTTTAAAGATAAGTCATTATCTTTTGGATTTTAGATGATAAAATGTACTTTTTTTTTTTTGCATAACTTGAAGAAGATGGAAATGCTTGTTGACAAAATTCTGCTGTGAAATTGTGCATTGTAAGAATTTATTTTACGTTTAAACTGAGATTTTTCATGGCTAATGTCTATGTATTCAGTTCCATATATATGTATACGTGTATGGCTTATGTGCAAGTCATCATACAAACTGTGCATCATCAACTGTAAGAAATAGAAAATACATCTTCTAAAGAAAATGCAAGGTTTTGCAGATCCCAGTAAGTGCACAGCCACACAATGACCTTGTTTTTTTCACCCAGACTCCAAAACAATTCCAGAGAGAACTTTTGTTAACTTCAGGGTTGCCTTCAGGTTTACAAGAAAGTTAAAAGCAAAATGTAGGAGTTAGCAGCCTTATCTCTTCAATGAGGCTCCTAGCAGAACAGCAGTAAGAGCAAGGGGTGACAAGCACTCAGTGCTGGGTCATCCTTTGGCTTCCCTAGTGCACTTATGAGACGTAAATGGAGACCACACTTTAGCTGACTGCAGGAATTTTTCTTTTGTGAAATGCAGGAGACTCAGAGTTTGGGATTGTCACCGTGAAATAAGCTTTACAACAGGCCACTCCCAGCTTTGATAACACCTGCAGATGTCGGCTTCAGAAGTTGTTAGTTTTTAAAAATAATTCTACACTGACAATAACTAAAAAAAGATTGTTTCTGAGCTTGCCTATGTCCATAGCTTGCTAATGAAAATCTGCATACAGAAATGAAAAAAGAGACAGTATTCTACTGAGATTGTTTACATGTTTTCCCAAGAGCCTGCAGAGCTTTTAATTAAGTGAATTAGCAAAGAAGGCTTGCTCTATTTCTGTTTTGCAAGTAGCAGACTTGTGGAACAAAAGGACATACTACTGCCAGCTCTTCTCTGCAAGAATGTTACAATAAACTAAATAATAATAATAATTTTAATTAATTTATTAAGTATTTATTTGCACACTTGTCCATTGTTCTATCCATTGAGAATGATCTACAAATATCAGATCAAAACGTGACAGTAAGTTGGAGTATGCTGAAGTTGATGTTGTGAGTATGTTTCAGCAAGATAACAAAGGTTCCCATTTATATATCTCCTTTTATCATAAAAAATAATGAAAGACTCACATTGTAGAAATCGACTGATACAAAGTGATGGGCTTTGAGTTTACTGTGACTATTCAAGAATATTAGTGTCATAATGAAAAGCTTCAGGAGAATGGTAGCTCAGACTTGAGTAACAAAAAAAACCCGAACAACCAGCAGTTGTTAGAGCTGATCAAGAAAGAAACAGAGAAGAAAACACAGGTCTCCAGACTCTCCCAGATTCTCAAATGGAAGTATTTTTTTGCACTAGCTCTGTGCTAGTCTTCTGGTGTGGTTCCTCTGGAGTGGCAGGGACTCAGTAGTAAAAAAAAAAAAAAAAAAAAAAAAAAAAAAAGCATAAAAACTTCAAATACTTTCAGGCAACACTTCTCTTTAAAACAAACTGAAAGCAAACAAAGAAAAATGGACTAACCAATGCAATTGACACTGATGCTAAACATGAGAATACTGCTTAAACACAACTGATCTCACATTTGTGGGTCAAGGAAAGACAGGAATGGGACAAATTCTTTGTAGTCATTTCTTCAGAAACCACTCTTGAAGCAATGAAAGCTTTACTGATGAATCTACTGACAGTAGATCAATCAGGTCCTTGGAAAGAAAAAAAAAAAGCACACAGATGCTTTATTTTGTGAATTATTGTTGTGGGAATTAATCTCTGCTGCTGTCATGACTAAGCTGGGGCTGACAAATGTCCACAGATACAAGGAAGAAATGTTTTGTAATCTGTAGTCTCTCTCATAAGATACCATTCCATCCACCATCTTAAATCACAGGAAATGTTAGCTCTTGTTGGAAGTCTGTATTTAAGGCAATGACAACAACAGTTTCAGTTTCTTAGCCCTGTTGCTTGCTCTGTTCATCTGTCTTTGAATAAACAAAAAAGCAAAACCAAATAAACCAAACCAAAACAAAATATGTTTTCAGCTCAATACTGTAATTCATAAATATCATTTCCTAGGACTGAATGTAGTAAAACTTTATAGGGGAAAACTTCATGTTTGCCTTTGACCACTTACCATGTCTTTTCCCTTAATTTTCCCAGCTCCTGTAATTACTGGTGCAAGCCTTGTGACAAGTACAAAAGAAAAACTAGAGCAGGCTTTCACTCCTTGGATCATTTTTGACCCTCCTCTGGATGCACTCCATCAGATCCATGTCTCTCTTGTACTGAGAACTTCACATAAGACAGCAGTACTCTGTACAAGTGTAATATTTCAAAGGGACATAATAAAATTCTATTTATTCCTGAAGGTCTCTGTGGTTCCTAGGTTATGAATATTTTTTCATTACCATTGGACTTGGATGTTATACAGAACCATATTTAAAATATATACATATGTAATTCTGAAACTAGTGTCTCCTATTTGTTTACATGGAAACTACAACAGACACAAAGAGCACAATACCACTATTTGATGGAGAATATTCTTAGCTACAAAACAGTACTCTTCAACATAGTCACCACTGCTATCCATGCATTTTTGCCAGCAGTGAACAAGAACCTGCATGCTGTGCTCATAAAAATCTGCGTGGCCATCTGTATATGTGGCTTGTATTTCAACTCACTGTTGCCAGTGCTGAAATGCATCACCCATGACCTCGCTGTGCTGACATCTACTATTAGGTCTCAGACATGGAAGTGTGTATGAAACAAAGATGTAACACTGAATTCCTCACAGAGAAAAAATGGCACCCATTGACATTCACTGATACTTGCTGAACATTTATGGAGACCACAGAATCACAGACTCACAGAATCACAGAACTGTAGGGGTTGGAAGGGACCTCCAGAGATCATCGAGTCCAACCCCCCTGCCAAAGCAGGTTCCCTACAGCAGGTCACACAGGTAGGCATCCAGGCAGGTCTTGAACATCTCCAGAGAAGGAGACTCCACCACCTCCCTGGGCAGCCTGTTCCAGTGCTCCGTCACCTCACTGTAAAGAAGTTCTTGCGCACATTTGTGCAGAACTTCCTATGCTGCAGTTTCTGGCCGTTTCCCCTTGTCCTGTCTCCACTCACCACTGAAAACAGTCTGGCCTCGCCATTCTGCCCCCCACACCTTAGATATTTATAGACCCTGATCAGGTCTTCTCTCAGTCTTCTTTTCTCAAGGCTGAACAGACCCAGTTCACTCAGCCTTTCTTCATAGGAGAGATGCTCCAGGCCCTTCACCATCTTTGTGGCCCTCCACTGGACTCTTCCCAAGAGATCCCTGGCTTTTTTGACAGACCATTTTGTCAAGCTCCTCCTCTGCTGCCATCTGTCACATGGCAACAAATTAAAATGGAATATAGGTGGGAAGATTCAGCCTCTACTGCCATAACATCAACATCCGCCTCTGATGTTGCAGGCCAACATCAAGACAGGAGGCATTATTTTTGGAGCAGTCCTCATTATTATAGGTACAGTATATAGGTACATGTGTATAATATGTATGTATACACACACATACAGACATATAACCACAGTTGTTTAAGATTATAAAGAAAGTACGCATAGTGAGAGAATATCTTTTCTTAGAATCTAATAATATAGCCAGAAAAATGAGCAAATTTTAGGTACTTTTGCTAGCTAGAAGTGAAGTAACAAACTGTGTGCAACCTGGAATAACTGGCTCTAGTGTAATGTAATTATGCAAACCAGTTAGAGTCAGAGTGGAAAGGTGACAAGTACCCACAGAATGGAAGATATTTGCAAAAAGAGAAGTGAGAATGCTGCTTGCCTACCCACTGGGGGATAGAGAGAGAGAGAGGAAGATAATTATCACCTAAGGAGATGAATTAAGGGGAAAGCTGCAATGTGCTCCAGAAAGATATATGTTTTAAACTGACGAAGATACAAAATACTTATAGCCAAACAAGGTGAAAAAAAACCAAAGGTGAAAGGCGGGAAATAACTGAAACTCCTTCTTCTGCTGTAACTTTCTGTAACAAATTACATCTAGACATAGAAAGTGAGGACTAATGAGATGAAGTAGCTTAATATGGGCTGCCTTGTGAATAAATCAGAAGCTCAGTAGGAATCTTTCTCACGTTAGAGAAGCTCCCTGAGATAACGCCTCAGTCTTGTGGGGTTTGAAGCAGGACCTCAGCTGAAGCTTGTTTTCTTTTCTGTTATTGCTTGTGTCTGAAAATGACATTTTATTAGGCAGTTTTACTTCTAAGAGAGAGAATAAAATGTTGAAATAAAGTTTGATGAATAAAATCCACCTTTCAACCTTAGACCAGCATGGAAATGAAAGCTGTCATGAAGACCCTCTGTCTTTTAAATTACTCATCCATCATTCTTCTTGGACAATAAGCAAACAGCTGGGTCTGGCGCAGCGGGTTCTCTATCTACAGGGAAATGGCTTATGCAGGGTGGGAGTCTATGATTCCCGTTTATAGTCTGACTGAACGTGTAATAAAAGACAGTCCAAATCTGAGTCAAGTCTTTAGCATCTGTTAATATGAGAGGATTTCATAATTTGACATATCCTGGCCAGAAGATGGGCGGGAAAATCAGAGCTGCTGCTGGAGAATGAGTAAAAAAAGATAAATTAAAAATGACATCTACCCTAAACTTCATTACATTATAAAAGCTCTTTCCATCTGATCTCAAATGCCATGTGGATGGGTCAATTTGCAGATTGCGTGGACATCCTAAAGCTCGTGTATGCACTTCAAGACAAGCTGTCATAAATAGTTAAGTTGCCCTGGGAGCAGCGCCAAAATGCATTTCAGTGATGGCTGCAGAGATGCCTGCTAAAAAGCAAACAGCACATTAGCAGCCCTCAGAGTTATTGTGTAAATGGAGTGTGAAATTCTGGTCCATTGCTCTGCACTATAACTTTTTGTCTCCCTGATAATGATTAAGAGAAGCTTTGCTTGACTTGATGGTGGGTGGAAAGAAGGGTGTGAAAAATGAAAAAGATTCCTCTGGATGTTTCACTTGACCTTCAGAAAACTCTAAAGGAGGGTCATCTGAGCTACACACAGAGGAATCAGCTGGCTCTGTTCAGAAGCCTGGTGATGAATTTAGGAGCCCAGGGATGCATGTTGTGGAATTACCATAAAATAGAATGTCCCAAGCAATTATTAAAAATTTAAAAGGCAATCTGACCCTAATTGCTGACTGAAATGAATGGAGAAAGATCCTACTGCTACCCTTGGGAAGAAATGGCATGCCTAAAACCCACAAGATTGGAACTGATGTGTCATTCTGTGTTAATTTACTGGAAATTATTCTCTTTGCATTTTCATTATTAATCATGATAACACTATACTTTCAGAGCATCTTACATCTCATAGTATTTCAAATAATTAAACCTCCTAGCCACAAAATGATTACTGCTGGTGGAGCACAAAGTGCAATGCCTTAAAGGGTGGGTGAATATCATCCCATTTCACCAGTGAGCTAGGGAGGGATGTAATGATTTGCCTCAGTGGCAGATGCTGGGTCAGAACATAAATTTTCTGACCTGCAGCTCTACTGAACTGCACTGCCTGTCCAGAGCATTCATTTCATCTGCCTCCTGCTACCAATTGATAGGCACGGAATTAAAGGCTTGAGCAATTGACCCAAAGATCCCTGAAATCAGTGGCATTGCTTTAAGGGACTTTTAGGTTCTTAACATTTGCTCCTCATTTGCAGGTGCATTTTATTTTCTGCTTGCCAAACACAAGGTTCTTTGACCTTTTAGACAGAGTACTCTTCCAAAATTATAAACTACCTTCAAAAATGTAAGCCTCAGTGGCAAAGCCTAAGCAGGCAAAGCAAGATACTAGTCTGCTTAACTACTAGGCTAAACATCTTCTGGCAAAAGATATTATAGGGATCAAACACACGGGTCAATCCAGAGCTGTTCCAATGAACAGATTCACGCAAAGTACTTCTGGATTTGTCACACCTCGATTTTTACAGAACAGAGGATGAATGACTTCAATTTGCAGTAAAAAGCTTCCATCAGTCACCATTTATTACTGATCTTTTTCTGAAGAAATAGAAAAAAAGACTCAGTAACTGAAGCCTAGTGGGAAAATTTTGCTTGTGCATCTTATGACATCATTGTAGTTTTCCAAATGTTGCTGCAAGTTTTGCAGATTTAGAGACTAAATTATCTGCCTCTGGAGATAGAAGATAAGACTTTCATCTATCTGCTGAAAAATTACGCCAAGTGGTGTATAAGTCCATCACCAGTTTAATGAGACCTTGAGAGTATCCTGTAATTAATTTGCTAGATCAGCCTAATGCCCATATGCATTACTTTAGGATCACAGAAGGCAATGATACTAGCCCCAAACCAGTTGTACCCTACCTAAATTTACAGAAATATAGTAAGAGAAAGAAGAGATGGATTTTGTGTTAATGTTGAAGCAATCACATTCAGCCTCAAACTGAAACTTTTACTGCACTGGAGGGCTCCAAATCCTTAACTAAAAAAAAATAAATCACTTTCCTGCTCCCTGCATGGAACAAGCAAAATGAAAAAAGACAAAAACAAGACTGTAGTCTGATGTATTTTGTTTCATTTCACTTCAGGGAGGAGCATTCCTGTGGTCTGTTGCTCAGGCAGATTCATCTGACGGGTGGAAATAGGATTAGGAATACTTGCTTTCTATCACAGGACATGCACAGAGAAGTCAGTTTGAAACACAGGGAGCTTTCATTGTGCACATACACATGTGGGACACGTATCTGAATACGTGGAGAGACTGCTTCGTTCTGGGGACTGGTATCTGAGTCTTAAGGTCAAATGTAATGAAACAGTCTTGCTGAGCCACAGGATTGAGCTCCTATCTTTTTTCAGAGAATCTTTCTTCTGTTCAGGTTAAACTGGTTTTGCCGCATGAATAAAAAAAAAGCAGACTGCAGAAACACCAGTCCTTTACCAGAGCTGAACCTATGTGCATATGCACAGAAGCTTGGACTAACCTTCTCAGAGATTCATAGCACCTTGGCTCTTCCTACTATGGATTATTTATATATATCCAGTATATAAAAATAGACCATCTGAAATCAAAAGGCATTTTGAGTAGTGAGCTATGGGCAAGAAGTATATAGTGATTAATTTGTCTAATAAATTTGTCTCATTCTACATTGACAGATTATTCAAGGAAATATTTGTATGAATTTGCAGAGCTGGCCAAACAATTTGCCAAATCTTGGGTTCTCTTAATAGTTCCCAGGTGAGGTCAAGGACACTATATCTGTGCTTGAAAATATCAAGCCAATATTGCAGGTGAATATACTTCAAAAAATATAATGAATAAGCCAGTTTTCAGTGAACTTTCAATACTGAACTCGATGAACCAAATCAAATACTTTTGCTGTCGTTCACCCGACTGGATGAACAAAGTGACTTGAAGGGCCACAGCAGGCTGAATACTTATCTGAAATAAGTTTTGACCTCACTATCTAGATTATCCCCAAGGATTTGTGAATATGAGTAGAAATAAGCACAGATGAATCCAACTAGATTTCTTATTGTTTTGAATACCACTTCAGCAGCTTTGTTAGGCCTTGAAACAAATAGAATACTCATGAGACTCAGTCCCATACCTTGGCTGTTTCTTCCCCACAAACCCATAAAGCGTTTCCAAGTTAGTTGCATGAATGCAGTGTAAGCACGTGTTCATGTATGCCCACAATCCCATAAACATTTTTATGAATATAAAAAGGCTATACATTTCATAAATCCAATACAAGTATTTCATAAAGCCTATGAAAAACAATTCAAATATTTTATTAAGACAACGTGTTCAAACAAGTTTTTAACAGTGTTGTCTTGTTCTGCCAGGGTCTGAGTTCAGCATATTTGTCTGAGGTATTTAAAAATAAATACTTGTTCTTTGAGATTAAAGTAGAAAACAACCAGGATCTACTTAAACTTCTATCATCTAGTTTGCAATGGTCTGGGGGACAATACATCTGGTACAGAAGCAGACTCAAATCCCAGCCAGGTCAGACATTCCAGCCTTCCTAGGTTCTTTACATGATATGAATGTCATACTCTTGACCTACATGGTATGTGCACAGTAAGTTCGCGACAAACTTGAAAAGAGAACTTCCTGAGTGTGAAATTTAAATAAGAATTTTCTATATTAGAAATACACAGCACTGCTTATCAGCAAGACATTTCTTCTGAAGTGTATTTTTTTCCTGAATTTTGTCTGTTTCAAATAATGAATAACATCTACAAGTTAAGTTCACTGTTGTTGAAATTAATACAACTGTATGAGAAAAGCTTATGGAGGCATAGAACTTCAGAAACACCCCAGATATAAGAAGACATGGAGATAGATCACCGTGCGTATTTGTACCGGATGATTTTACGTATATTTCATTATTAGTACTTCTGTGAGCATTGTTAAATTGGAAAGTAAATCAGATGTGAATTGCAAACGCTGTCTTCAAACACATCCCAGTAATATCCATTTAGGAGACAATCGCTTTCTCCAGAAGCCTGAGAAATATTTTCATTCCTGATATTCAATATAATAGCCAATTTTGCTTATACTTGATGTTCATAAATATGTTAACACAGTTTTTTTTTTTTCTTAACTCTTCAAAATAAAAAAAGATACAGGAGGGTCACTTATGGTGGGAAATTTTATCTAACAAACAAGAACAAGAATTCTCTTCTGTTATAAATTCCATGAGTTATCCATTTCATAGCTGTTCAAATGTTTCAACTTTAAACAGTCTTACAGACCATTACATATTCCACAACAGTTGTTAATTTGATGAATATTTTTTTGGTCTGGAAGTATTCAAGGAAAATAGTGTGGGTGGTGATCTATCTTTAGTCTTCAACATACAGACAGCCTGCAACATCCAGAGCACTTGCTATTAGACTGCTACAAGGTGAGGAACAGGAAGACTAAAAAAGGGTCTTATCTGCTAGGTTTTGGGACACAGACTGTCACACGAGGAAAACCTTAATAAAGACAAGATCTTATACATTTAAGATTTGAAGATATAAACATGTTATAAACAGTCCAGACTGTAACATTCCTGTGCCTATTCTGACCTCTCAGGGCATGGTGCTCCCTGACTGTCCCACAAACATAAAGGAAGGTCAGGGCAAAAAAAATCTTTCCCACTGTTTTGGGACCGTGTACACAAACTGTTTTCTATTCTGTATAATTTGGCCTCCTGCTGTTTGCACTAACAAGGGAGGAAAAATTTGCAGCATGACTGCTATAGGGACTGGAAGCTGAGGTTTACAGACGGTGATTGATACCAATTAACAATAACAGATCATGAACTGCAAACATTCCTGTCCTGTTCACACCCTACAACACTGCAGACACCTTAATACCAGCTTCTCAAACTACATCTTCAGGAGATGTGTTCAAAGAGCCCTTCTCACAAGAGTTTTAAGAAACAATTTGTTTCTGATAAAAGATTCTGCGTTTACTTCCCCTGTGGTTTTCCATAAGATACATCACTGGCTGATGTCAAGAACTATTATAATCATGTACTTTCACAATAGAGTAATGAGATTTTCTTCCTTTATCTGCAGTGTTTCCTTAATGCTTTCCATAAGGAGACTGTTTATGATGAATTCCTCTGATTGCAATGTAATTTACATTTATATGATGTGCTAGAATTTTGAAATAATAGATTCAGGCTTTGTTTAAAACTATGTGACTTAGAAAATCTCATAAATACAGGCTAAAAAACTGAAACAGCCTCTTGTTTGACTAAGTACAATTCTTTCCTATGCGGTTCAGTCCTTGGGTATCGTAAAATTCCTTGAATCTAACATTTAGGTTGCTTATTAATGTACAACTTGCCCACATGCAAAAAATAGACAACTGTTTAAACAGTTAAGGATATTTGCTGTCTGTGAATCTTGTAGGTAACCAAGAACTAGAAATCTTTCTCTTCTAAGAGCCAAGGAATATATTCAACTTCATTTTCTTTTCCCAGGTTCATCCATCATACTTCTGTCAGTGGCATGTATCTACTTTCTACCCTGTCAAATAAACTTGTGATAGCATTCGGTTTTGACCAGCTTTGAACAACTCTGAGAACAAGATGGAAAGTCACTAACCATGATCTGTAAATCTGGTTCAAAAGGGAGGATGTTTCCTATCATATAGCTGTGTTTCAGTCTTTTCTAGCCTTATCCATTCACTTTTCCCCCTTGGCATCAATGTGCTGTGCTTTCTCCTCCCATTAAGAATGGTGAAACTGTTATTCTGGGGTATGCCATAATCTCATTGCTAAAATGATCCAACTAAAAAAAATGAAATTAGACAGAAAAAGTTTGTTTTAAACACCTGGATCATTTTGCCACTAGTGCTAGTACAATATGGAGCTATATTCTTAGTACTCTGAGTTGTAAATCAAGGTAACAGGTTTTGTCACAGATGATCTGATACCAACTTTGCATATACAGTGGCTAGACATGACACCCAGCTGGAAGATGAATGGATACGCACAGATTTAATTATACTAATTAGGCTGTCAGGAGTTTTCAGAACCACATAATCATGGTTGGTGGTAGATAAATGTACCCCAAGTCTCACTTGAGGATAGAAGAAATGGGTGAAAGTATAGGAGACACCTGCCAAGTTGAAATATGGTGCAATCCAGGAGTTCACAACAGGTAAAGCGTGCATTATCGGATAGCTGGCAGCTGTGCTGAGGTTGGTGATGGCTGAGCAGAGGCTGCTTTCATGTACAGAAGGCAGCAGAAATTGATTATGAAATAAAATAGAAATTATGGCTGGGTGCCACAGAACTGACTCAGCCTGAGAACAAAAGTTAAACTTGCTGGTACATGGTATTGGCTTAGTGTTCACCTTAATAGCCTATAGGATGAAAGAGGAATTCATTTCCATCCTCATAACAATTTTAGTATTTCTCCATGGCTGATGGAATGGGAAAACAGCTTCATCACAGTGAATATGTTTCTCCTGATATAATGGGTCAACCTGCATCAGTTCTTGCTGCAAAGCATCCATTGGACAACAGGCAGATGGTAAAACCTTCTATTACATAACAAATATATATTTTGATTTGATTACCAAAGGGTGGATCCTTGTCCCATTTCAAATTAAGTTACATCATACAGGTGTGAAATGAAACATCAGTTTGTAGTTAAGAAACAGACCATATCTTCCTCACAGTAGTTCAGTCTAACTATAATAACTGACAACATACCATAGCTAGAAGATTTTAAGACTTGCTTAAACAATTAATCTAAATTTCAGCTAATTCAGTACAGTTTGACAATGTCTACTTAACTAGAACATTTGTTTGGTTTGCATTTCCCTTTAGTTTGTCTTTCATTTTCCTTGCTAATCTTTTACACAGATTCCAGAGTTGTCCTATGAGCGGCAACAAAGCTGTCTGAAAAAGTGCTTTAATAGTTGCAAAACTGTGTGTCAAGTAATGAAGACAGGAGTGCCGTACTGAAGGAAGATTGTGTTCAAAGGAATCTGCCTTTTACAACTGACTGGGAAACCACTGATTATTCTCACAAGATTTTGCTTTCTAGGATCACAGGCAATTTAGCAGCATAACTGCATTTAGCGGAAGCTATAATGATTCTTCCTTTTAAGCCTTTGACACTGCTGGCCTGTATACATTTTTATGCATAGAAAACATCCACTTTCAAGTCCAACCAGTCACTTACAAAAGCCATTTTTCCCATGTGCTTGTTATCCATCTGTCAGGAGGAGATACATATTTTGCAGGTGAATTGTTTTAAGACAGAGAAGCAAGAGACTGTTTAACATCACTTGAAAAAAGTTAGCAGTATCTCAGTGCTGATATCTTAAAATGACCTACAAACACAACTCAGAGCTACAAGGTTGAAATGCACTCCCAGCTTAACCCTTGATGTCCTGATTTCAGACATAGAAAATAGACCAGAAAACAGCCTGGAATTGCTATGCTGAGCTGGATTATTTTTTTTTGTTTTCAGTTTCCTTAACTAATGGTACGTGCTCTTGTTTGGAAATACGAACATGTAAGACAAGTATGTCCTGAGCTATCAGAGAGATATGCTCATGAATATTTGGTATGCTGTTTGCATAGCCCTTCTTTTGGGGTTTCAAATTTGTAAAAGAAGGAAAAAAGTCTAGTATAGAAGTAGGAAAACGGGTACTTCGGTGTACCCTGCAAGGTGATGGCTGCAAACCAGCCCAATGCTGGGCCCCAGAGCCTACCAGGCAGGTGAGGGATGTGAACACACAAAGGCAAAGCCTAGCAGTGGTACTGGGTCTGGGAAGAGATACAGGAGGACAGGCTGTAGTGTGAGTGGACATCAACACATGGGCTGTGTCTGATACTGGCACTCGAAAAATCAAACCTGTTTCTTGTCTATAGGCACCTGTGGGCCTTAAAAAGAGAGAAAGGTGGTGATAGTAGGGAGATAAGAGAAATGGAAGCAAGGATATCCAGAAAGCACACTAGTAGTAGATGAGATGTACTGCAAAAAGGATTCCGTACCAAAACTTCTAGATAAACTAATTGTCTATAATGAGGAAGGAGCTATTTCACAGATTAGAGTAAATCTGTAGTTATGTACTGAACAACGAAATGATTTTGCAAAAACATAATGAAATAGGATGTGAATAATCATCAATATATGTATAGCATGTGAGACTGAAATGCTTGCTTATTAATATGTGGCTACTTATCTAAGAATAAACAATTCTGCTAAAAACTAAAAGGCATATTATCTGCATGTAAACTCTCCTTTTAAAGAATGTTTCTGAATACTGCTCCTGCTGTATTATCCTCCTGTAATACTGCTGAATCTGTCAGACCATAAGCTGAGAGTTCGAAACAATCTTTATATCTACCTTTCTATATTGAAGTCCAGAAGACTGCTTATAAAAATAAAAGTGGCATTACTTCAAATTATTTTAATTCATAGATGACCTCTCTATCATATTGTAGTCCAAGCACACAGCTGACATATTTGGCTTCCATAGTTTATATTTATATATAGGTTTTTATTTGTATAGTGCGTTTGTGTCTATAAAATCCAAGGCTTACATAGCCTGGAATTAATGAGATAATAAAAACAAGAATTAAAAAAAAAAAACATTAATATTCTTTCCCTTCTTAATAATCAGCTCACCACATTTAAAATAATTTGTGTAAAAAAAAAGAGTGAAAATTATGTATTTGCAATTTGATACCATTAATTGTCCACTTAAACTGAACAGTACCACTACATGATACAATCATATCAAAACCAGAAGTCCAGTTTGAAAACTAAGATTTGTTTATGAGAGAAATGTTTACTTAAAAATCACTGCATCACAGAATGGCTTGGGCTGGAAGAGACCTTAAAGCCCACTCAGTCCAAACTCCCTACTGTGAGAAGGACTGCCACCCATCAGATCAGGCTGGCCAAGGCCCATCTAACATGGCCTTGAGTGCATCCAAGGATGGGGTACGCAGAACTTCTTCAGGCAGAAATATTTGAAGTGATACCATCGTTAGTTGTTTTTCCTACACTTGGTCAGTACTCAAAATAGTGGAATTCCACTATTCCACAGAATTGTCTGTGTGTGTTTCAGCAGATGATAAAAAAAGCATGGAACCAGTTATAATGAAAGGTACAACAATCGGGATATAAAACCAGTCATCTCCCTGCATGAAGGGCAGCAACTACAGTGACATGCTACAAAGGAAAAACCCTAGTGGTAGACTTGCATTGGTGTTCTACCTCTTTCTAGTTCCAAGAAAGTTCTGTGGGTAACAAGTGTCAATTTTCTACAATTTTAAACTTTAATAAAATAGAAGAACTAAAACTTTTTTTTTTTTTTTTTTAACTGAACTACAGCAGAAGTGATGTCTGATAAACAGATATAGGAAGACATGCTCAGGTCACCCAACTCAAGCCTTCAAACATATTTAAACTTAGCATAAGAAAAGACCTTTAGCCAACAAGAGGGAAAGAGTAGTATGGTGCTATGGGGTAGACAAGGATACAAAAGATGAAATCACAAGCTCTGTTGTAAATTCACCTTTTGATTTTCTTTTTAGGAAACATTTTTTAAATGTTACTTTAATTCCCCTAGTTGAGGGCTTGGTTTGATGAACCCAGGTTCCCTCTGTGGTACCTAACAACACTGGCAAGTGCTGGGGGAAGACAGATGATGCTTTTGTAACATACATGTATTGAAGCTGTTGAACTGAGTGTGTCTGAGTCACTCTCAGATTATGCCTTTTCAGAAGGTTCTCTGATAGAAGAAAGTTAGCAGGGCAGGCTTCGGCTTTGAATATACTTCATCTTTTCTGCAGAAATAACTGTGTGGCTGCCTAGAGCTTTCAAAAGTCAGCATGCTGGTTTGAAAGAAAATGTGTTTCTCAGGACACGTGGCTGTGCACTGACCCAGTCAATTTCTGTCTGAATTCCTGAATAGCTGTGTGCACCAGAGGCCTACCACTAAGTCTGAGTGCCTTCTGTAAAGCCTAGAAGGAAGTTAAAACATTTCTTCTTTCTCCTTTTGCTCCACGCCCCTCAGCATAAACACTGCCACTTGCTTGGGGAAAGCACGCTAGAAATATCACAGCTTCATAAAAATAAGTTTAAAAACAAGCCAGAAAAGAAGGTACAGAACAGACAAATTTTCCATATGGACTGTTCACTTATTGGCTCGCTACAGATCTCCGAAGAACAGAGATGGAAAGGCAGATCAAGAAAATACTTAAAGGGTGTTTTTTCATCAGGAAGCTCCTATTCTTAAATGGAGAATCAATTATTTTGATTCATAGCACACAAGAACTGTGGAAATTATAGATCTGAATTCTGGAACTCAAGATATTTTTTAGTCAATATAGCAATTAAAATACTAAACACCAAACAAAAAAATTAACATCAATTAGCGTTTTCCATCTCCTGTATGTGACAGCCAGCTATAACATCCAGAAACGTTAAATAGTCTCTGACTTGTTGAGTCAGTGGCATCTTACTTGAATCACAAAATTATTTCATATTCCTTGATAAAAAATTAAATCACTGCCAGTGAGTGGAGCTAAAGAGCCACACACAAGCATAGAAAAGGGTGGAAGGTATCTTTTCTTTGTACTTGTATGGAATATGTGAATTAACAGAATTCACATGTTATAATTCTTGTTTATTAGAGGTGTTAAGACCTAGTATATTTGACTCAATGTAAAGGAAGAAGCATGTACATTTTGGGCTACATTCTGTCCTATCACAACAAGAAATAACTTGAATGAATTCAAAACTGATTTTTTTCCATTGAAAGAGACACAGTAATTATTCTTTCCAGTTCCTTCAGAAAATGAAAAGAAAATGAAGCTATAAAGATATTATTGCCCAATTTATTTCATGCTGTATGCAGATGATTTGACAGTTCCCAATAAAAGTGCTGGAGGCTTGGTCCTACTGCGCTTATTGAAGTGGGGAGAAGCAGAGGATCACAACAAATGTGAAGGCATGTGCCTTCATGTTTCTGAAAGAACGAACAATTTCACAGAACAACTCTCCAATGTTATTTTAAAAGAAGAGAGAAAGGGCTGCTGAGGAGAAATTGCACATGGGCACGCTGTGCTGAGAAGGAGGAAAACTCTATAATTTAAGGTCCATTCTTACTGTTCTGAAAGCTTTTTTCTGGCATAAGGAACACAAAGGTTTCTGCCTTACTAGCTTTGTGTGTGTCTGAAGTCATGCTTTTTTTCTTTCCCCAAAGATGTCAGCCTCCTTTACAGAGACTCGAAGATCTTCCTACCCTGATCAGCAGCTTTAATACTCTTTGGCTACCTGCACAGATCTCATATCTGTTCACCCTAGAATGTCAACTATTATGCTGATAAAATTCAGTCTTTGTCCACCATGTGAATCCAGATGTGATGCAGATAAGTTTGGGATGCCCAGATAAAGATTACTACACAGCAATTATATCATTTGTGCATTGTTAGAGCTAATATCCTCATTGTAGTGATTCAGCTACTAAAGAAAGTCACAAGCTTGAGAGTAGTTTTGATTCAGCACCCTGCAGCTATTGTTCAATCAGTGCACATTCATTTTTAAAATCAATTGGTACTGGTTCATGTTTGCAACAGGGAGATGGGAGTGAGTCGGATGTTAAGAACCAGGGACACTGCATAGTTGCTGACTGAAAACAGAGAGATAACGTTCTTCATTTTTACTGGCTTATATTGATACTCTTCAGATAACTACCACAATAAAAAAATGATTGCTTCAGCCCCTCATTTCATTCAGCATTCAGAATAGAACTTATTTCCTTTTCTCAGTTGATAATAGTTAATTGGTAGGCAACGCAGCCTGGCAAGATACCTTGAGGAATGCTTGTTAACCACACCTCGAAGCTAAATCCTTCGGTTTCTGATCTTATTTAAACTGAGATCACTGAGCAGAATGCATCCTGAAATTATTTTCTAAATGAATACTACATACACAAATTTTGCCCATCTTCTGCTCCATTATTTATATCTATTAACAGAAAACATTCTTCATACTATCACACAGTTTTTGGAGTCATACCCCTCCCCTTTCTCACTATCCTAAAAAAAAAAAGTACATAACATACTTGAAAATGAGCTTTATCTTGAAAACATACTCTGCCTGGACAAGCTCTATAGAATATAACAATGTCTAACTATAGCTGGACAGCTGCAACACTATAGCGTGATGGAAAGCACAGCAGTGATAGCAGGGTAACAGAGTCCCAGGTTGCACCAAGTCAGGATAAGTCCCAGTGCAGTAGCCAACGTCACAGAAATAAAGGGAAAAAAAAAAACCTGCTTAACCTTAGAAAGCCTCAGGTAGGCAGGGAGCTCCAGCAAGAAATTCTTACTTCCCCTGCCAACACTTAAATGAGGTCTGGAAAGGGGTGGATCCTGGCTCCACCTTTTCCACTTACTCAGGTGCATTGCATACACCCGAACTCCCCTGGGTTGGCCCTGTCTTCCCATCAGGTGCTCAATCACTGGTTCAAGTTGTGAATTAGCATTTCTGTTACTACAGCATACAGGCTTTTCTTTCATTTCAGTAGGGTACAAAACTAGATGAGGAGGTATGAGGGAGGAATTCAAACTAAACCATCTGTGCTGTCTTGGCTTCTCTACCACAGCACAAAAATAGCAGAGATTACTATTAGTCTTACAGTGTTTCATTTAAAACATACTCTTCCTACAGGAATTGGGGCAAATATAGGCACCATATAAACTTAGTATTATATTAAATTGATTGGTCTTTGCTCTTGCAACTCTTCTTGGATTAATATAGTCAGAGTTATTCCTTCGTTTGTCCAGCAAGACCTCTACAGCTCCTAAGAAAGGTGATTTGCCTGAATGCGCTCTCCTAACACCTTTCTGATCGTCAAAATAATTAAGTCAGTTAGTACAACTGTGGAATCACAGGTAGGAAGTCACTTGTTTCAGAATTTAATTAATATTCAATAAAAGATACATTAATTTCAATGAGAAGTGTGAGGATGAACATACAGGACATTCAAATCAAAATGATACAGTGGTGCCTATAACCACTAACCGTTTTTCTAACTATATCCAGTAAAGCACCTTGAATTTTATTGTTATGTACAATATACAAGACAGGATATGCAAGAGTTTGAACAGTAAATGCAAACTTAGTGGCAACTGAAAAGTCTACTATTAAATTCTGATAGCTTTCTCTCACTCCATAAAGTACAAAGGAAAACACCTATGTTCCAAATTATGCAAAAGACCAGTGGTTTAAATTTTAAGGGGAAAATGGCAGCATGCTTTAAAAACAGCATATGACAACAGACCAGGCAGGTTCATACATCTGTTCTGGTTTATGTGTGATGAGTGCAGGTCTTACTGAGAGTATGCAGAGTGAGGTATGCACACCATTAGGGCATAATCAGTGCCTTTGCCTATCTCTGCTCACCTCTTGCCTTTTTGTATCTGGAGAAGAGGAACAAAAGGGAGTGAAAGGGCATCCTGATCTACCAGTGGTAAAAGATAGGATGAAGAGTTTGTCAAAGTTAGCTTTCAGATTAGGTTCTTCATGTCAGAAAGAAAAAATGAATAAGAATTCTTTATTGTTACCTCTATGAGCAACCACACCATATTCTAATGCACATCCCTTCACCATACTGCCCTCATCACACAATGTGCATATGTAGTGATGGTAAATGTGCTGGAAATACACTGTTGTGAACTGCAGTGAAGCTGCAGGCTGCTGTGTTTGTCTTTAATGAACCTGGCTGCAGCCATGCAGCAAACTTTGAGTGAGATAGAGGTTGGTGACTTTGTAGTCCTTCGCTCATCCTCAGCTTTCCTGAAAGTATGTCAAGACATCAGTACTTGTGAGCACTATTTCTGTTCACAAATAACTTTTCATTCCTATTTGCAGAGAGATGGAAGAAAGAACTAAGGGCAAATCTCCCAAAGCAAATATCAAAGCCAGACGGAGATTATGATGAAGAGACTCTTCTGATCTAAGCACTGTCCTGCCCTGCATCCACTTGCAGCAGTGACTGAGCACTGCCATCCTGAACAGACAAATTGCCTGATATTCCTTTGTTGGACTATATAGATCAACCTGCCTGCTAAGAATTCATTAAGTCTTGTAGAATAAAGTGCTGGCAAAAGAAAAGATTTGTGGGGGCATTTCTGCTTTCTGACAGAGCACCATAGGCCTGAGATGTCATGCTGGTTTCAGCTTTCTGTGTGAGAGCTAATAGCTCTGCACATCAGAAGTGGGGCAAGAGTTGACAGATTGCCTGCGTGCAGCTCCCACAAACAACTTATGGAGATCAGGGTGCCGCTGTGAAGATGTGTGGGAACTACTCTCAGAGCTGACAGCCTCCAAGTAGCTAGCCTTGATAGCTGCTTTATACTCTAAACTTATTGATTTTTAAATTATTCAGAGGGTTTTGTTATCTGTGAGTTTTTGTTGTTGTTGTTGTTGTTCCCTGAATAGTTGAGATATTTCAGTAAGGGGAATTTACACTAAAGAATTTAGAGGGCTGTAGTTTCCTATTTGTTCACTCTCTATCTGGAATTCCTTCCTTTTTCTTATTAATGATTTGTTGTCTTTCTGAGCAGTATGAATGCAAAAAGAATAAGACCTAATGGTGCAGGTTAGTTATCCATGAAACTTCTCTGTATTTGGTTGTAACAGTTACGCTTAGTATGATTGGTACAGTAAATCTAAAGAGAATGAATATTTTTTTCTATACAGAACTCTACATAACAAGTAGCCTGCAAACAGAACAAATCTGTATGGTAGCACAGCATTTTCCTCCCAAGAGATCCTGGAAGTTTATATTAAAAAAATGATTTAATTATTCAGATTGGGATGGCAGAATGAAGCCTAGTAGTATATACACATAAGCTTTAGAGCACATTTATAGTAGTATGGAGATCACTGATCCAAGATCAGAAGGTAAACATCATTGATGAGATAGAATACAGAAACCCTAACAAGGGCAAAACAAAGAGCAGCTATAGGGATATTCTTTCTTCCCTGACACTTCTCCGCAGTTCTTCAGAGAGAGAGAACAACTGTGGAAAAGTAGGCTTGTAAAAAGCCTGACACTCTGCCTTCTGCTTCTGGAGGAATGATGTTGCAGGCAAAATTAGCTAGCAGGTGTCTCCCAGGAAGTAAATGATAACACATTTCCTACAAATAATGTACCAAATAATGTATGGATTTGAATTGAAGACTACTTAAAATCCTTTGAAGGAAAGGCCTCCTCCTCTTGCTTATTCATTGTTTTATTTCCTTTATTATTGCGAAATCAGCAGTCACTCCATCCTAACTGATGCAGAGCAGAGCACACCTGAGGCTGACAGGCACAGGACATGGATGGCTTTGTCCCACCATAGGAAGATGGTGACACACTCCATATCCCCTGTCTGGACTTCAAAGACTAGTGATTTTTTCATGATCAGAAAGTTGTATCAGATTTGTTCAGCATTCACACTGGAGTGGGAGAAAGTAGGGATGGATGGAAGACACTTTGATTTACTGAATTGAGATGTGATAAGAGCAAACTTTCAAGAGTCATAGAAGGACTTGGTTTGTTAAGTCAGGATGCACCCTGCAATGTCTCATACTATCTATAGGAACATCTGTCTCAAATAATACTACTGTGCATTTAAATTTAAGGAACATAGACATCAGATAATGAATATTTGCCTAGATAGGAAGGGGATTATCTATCTTTCATTTTATTTCTACTTTTCCCAGCCAAATTTGCTTCCACGTAATGGTGTAGCAGCAGAATTGAGACTGGTCATTTTGGAATGAAGAAAACTATCTTCAAGTTGTACTGCCAGTATAAATAAGAAGAAACAATATCTCAAGCATAGAGTAACAGCAGAAAAGTAGGTTTAGAAAGTACTCTATTGTGTCACCTATGGTATCATTTCTATGCTGTTGGCATGGGATAATGTTCTTACACTTCTAATGAAAAAGTTGCTGCTTCTCCCATCTATCCGTTCCAGTTCTCCTCTTTTTTTAACATTAGGAGGTTTTTCTAATCACATGACCAGAATCCTTCTTGCTGTAACACAGGCCAGGGGCATCGTCCCATTTTTTTGTTCAGGAAAAAAATGAGAACAGATTCTTCTTTCCCTTTACAAACCAGTGTGTGTGTCTGGAGATCTCAGTAGGTTTCACTCAGCCTTTTTCTCCCCAGCTTGTTCAATCTTTGCTCATCACCATTTTTTCTCTAGTCCTATGCTCTTGTTGCCTTCCTCTGGTTTGTGTCCAACAGTCCACACTCCGCCAGGAGTACCAAGAGTTCACAAAAACTTCTGTATTGTTTCAGAACAGCGCTGCAGCGCAATGACACGAGGCATGCCTTGAGTAAATGTGGGAAGGAATGCAGGAAGGACCCTCATGCTGCAGTGCCTTGGCACAGCTGAGGGCAACTCTGGATGGCAGAATATGGCCATTTCCCCAGCATATTTCTAATCAGGCCACTATTAAGCCTTTGCACTACATTTAGCACATGTACATAGAAAAACAACAACAACAACAACAACAAAACCACCCCACAACAGTAGTAAAAGACAGTTTCTCTACAGGTTATGCTTATGTGAAAGTGATGCAAGACCAAAGCTTAAGGAAAGGTTAAAAAAGATAATTTTCCTCTTCTTATGCCTTGTCTACATAATAGTGTTATTTTTTAAATTGCTGTAATTAGAAGTAATACAAA
Organism: Centrocercus urophasianus; assembly: GCF_019232065.1. NCBI lineage: Eukaryota > Metazoa > Chordata > Aves > Galliformes > Phasianidae > Centrocercus > Centrocercus urophasianus. Next base: position 14,560,713 of record NW_024884586.1, on the reverse strand, counting down.
TCCTTTAAAAATCCAGTTAATTCAATAACTGAACTATAATAAAGCCATATATATCAGTGATAAACCAAATCAATTCCCATGGAATATGCACCAATTTAACTAAAGCCATACCCATGTCCAAGTTGTAACCAAAACAACACGGCTCCGCTGTGTCAGTAGGGGTCTAATAAGTCATTATCCTCCTCCTTTTACAATCAAATGATATAAAATCAAAGATGTTATTTGAGACTGATATTTGCAATAAATCAGTGGTATTTAGAAATGAGAGTTTTATTTTAAAATTACTATTGTATATAATATATTTATTGTACATATGCATAAACTAAATCTATCACTGGTATCTTTCACAAAGAATTCTCAGAACATGAAACAGTTAATTTGAAAAAAAATTAATCCTCGTAAGCAACATGTAAAGGAGAGTATTGATTCCAAGAGTATATGGAGATATAGAAAAAACTGGTGTCAAGTACTTTCCAAAGTACATATCTTTTAAGTCCTGAAATAGGAGTGCAATAGAATGAGGCAGAACTGAAAGCATGGAGCATTTACACACTCAGAGATTTTTATGAGAAATATCAACAGACCTGCATGGCAGCAGCAGGAGGCACTGATATGACATAGAAAAGAATTGTGCTGCCAGCTGAATTAAGAGGGATAAGAGCTTTCTTCTGACCCTGCTCCTCAAGTACAAATTTCTGAGCTATTGCCTGTAAATTACAAAGCTTTGATTTTTCAGTGCCCAATTTAATACATACTTTGACCTTTGAGTGTGCCATATGAAGCTTTGATCCTCACCAGCCAACTGTCAGAGTGAACTTTGCATAAGATGAAAACAATACATTTCAAAATCATGTTCACCCTTTCTTAAGAAAGCCCAGAAAAATATTGCAGAGATGGGGAAAACCTATCTTTAGATGCTGCCTCAGGGTAGATGCTACAGTAGAACTACATGCAAATAGGTTGCTCCAAAAGTAAAGTCTCCTGTTTATTTCCATGGAAACTGCAACAGCTACAAAAATCACAACAGCACTATTTGATAGAGAAATTTCTCAGCAGCAAGTATTGATGAATGTCAGCAGGTTCCAATTTTCTCCACATGGAGGAATTCAGTGACAGCTCTTTTGCTTCCTACGTACTCCCATGTCATATGTTATTTTGTCAGACTGCCCTTCTGCTGCCATTTGTCACATGGCAAGAAGACACAATGCAATATTGTTGGGAAGGTTCAACATCTACTGCCATATGACCAACATCCACCTCTGACGTTGTGGGCCAACATAACAAAATAGGAGGCATTACGTTTGGGGCAGCCCACGTAGGTGCAGTCAGAAATCTTGGTAATGAGATTCCATAGGGCTGATAAAGTGCCCAAGTTATATAGGAAGAAATAATCTGATAAAAAGAATGAAAATTTAGTGATAATGTTCTTATTTCAGTCTTATCTTGGACAGAATGGGAGAAGACAAAAATGACTTAAAGAATGGCTGTCTCTGGAACAAGGAAGTTCTGCAGCCTCATACAAATTCATGTTGAGAAGATGAGTTCAAAATGTACAGCTCCTTTCAATCGAGAACAGTTTAGAAGCAGGTTATTTTGAATCAGCCTGAAAATAGCAAAAAATTCATAGAGAAAAAGTCCAGTTAATATTTTTAGTTCTGTTAGTGCAGGGGAAGTTAAAACAAATAAAATACAAACAAAAAACCAAAAAACTCCACCAAACAAATTCAAAAGCCTAAATTAAAAAAAACCTCCAAAATATGAAAATAAAGTTTCCTGTAGCAGGAAGTACTTCATTTTTTACTTGCCTTGGCTCTTTTCTATCTGAAGGTCCTAGAAAACCAGATTCCAACATTCTTAAGATTATGTAATGTATTGTGTAATGCTTTTCATGCCTGGATTCCCTACGCAATTTTATATCATACACTGCAATCTATTTTCATCAGTTTTAAACGCAAAGAAAGTTCCAAACTTATCCTAAATAAAAAAGCATAGATGTTTTATACTTAGGATAGGTGGATGCTGCTGCTTCTTCTATCCTTTTCTTTTTAATACAAAATACTATAAAGCTTCTGTTTTTTAGAAAAAAATTTAAAACTGCACAAACTGAGATTTCCTGTTCTATGTGTGAACTGCAACATTTACTGATATAGTGGCTGTGCTGGTGGTATTTAGCTCACTATTTTGCAGTGCATGGTTGAAAACTGAAATATCAGCTTACAATCTTCTCTGATAGATCCTTCAAAAGAATTCTTTGGAGCTGCAAGCTTTGATATTAGTTTAAAGTAAGGTTTTGTCAGTTTTAAAAGTCATTTTTTTCCTACTTTGCAAAGTGACTCTAGAAATAGCATCCCTGGTACCACAGCCCTCCTTCATCTGTGATTTCTCTCAGATTTATTCAGTTCCCAAGGTAGAAGTAGAAGCTTTGCTGGCTTTCTTCTGACTGCTGTTAGGCATACATTCCCCTCATTCACTGAAAATCCACCTGTGTAAATGTTTTGAAATCATTATAAGTAGTCCAAGAGTCTAGATTTCTCTGCCCCTTTTTATCTATGGACGCATGATGTCACTTAGATCACAGCTGATTTTTCTCCCATGGCTCTGTATGATTAATAGGACTGAAAAACTGTACCCAAATCACTGCAGTGACAGGACTTCAAAACCCAGCAGGAAATTCACCCTGTGCTTGTGCTGAGCAAAGAACTCAAAGGAGGGGACATTGCTCCTCTGACTCCAAGCAGGTTGGAAACGTAGTTTCTGGCATTTGAGCATAGTTGGCATGTCTGAAGACAAAAAAACATGCTAATTCCTGATTTTTGCATTGTGCAAAGGACTGGGAGGGGTTGCAAAAGATGTTAAGCTGGTTATAAAGATTCTGCATCAGTTATCTTAGAACACTCAAACCGATTTTACTGCCAGTTTATGCCAGCTCTGCTAGCTGACCTCCTCAACCGCTAGCATAAATTGCTGCAACACACCCCTAAATTTCCTCCACAGCGAGCAGATTTGTTGAATTAGAAGGTGCAATCCTTAGATAGCTATTTTTCTGGATGACATGCAGAGGCCAAGAAAGAAGTAAAGTGCTTCAACTTGATTTGTGCTGCATGAGGGACCAAAGTGTCACAACAGCCAGCCCTGTCTGCTGCACTTTTGTGGTAGAGAGGGCAGCAGGAGGACTGCTCCATAATGAGGGGAGACAGGCACAGAAAGGGAACAGAACTGTGATTACAGAAGAGAAACTGAATTGCCTGACAGTGTCACACTGAGAAAGAAAAAGAAGGGGAGGATTAACAGCAGGATCGGAAGATATGTCTCCTGCTCTGTGACTCCAGCATGGCCCTGCCAGCAAACCAAGGGACTAGGGTTGCGAGTGAAACAGTCCTTGGCTTGGGGACAGATGATGAAGCACTGTGAATCACTGCTGATTTCTGCTTTCATTATGATGTTATTTGTCTGTGGATTTTAGGGACCTATTTTCAGTATGGCATTACCTTGGTAACCGCAATCCATACAGTTGCAAATGCTTTTTGTGTAAGACTTGGCAGTGTTAGAGAATGAAATCTTATGTGGAACTATAGGATGAAGCCAGATTGAATAAATTAAGGCAAATTTCTCTTACCTCTTCTGTGCCATTATTAAAAGGCTACTAATTAGAGATATTGGGTAATGCTCCTATATTTTAGCTATTCTTACCACAGCTATTTGAAAATGAAAAGGAGAAAGGATGAGGTTTTAAATGAGAGGGATCTTTCAGCATTACCAATTAAACAGTGCCTTAAGTACTGCCTTTACATTTGCTGTCATCTAGAGACCTGATGATAATTTATAGGGAGAAATCACATTTAAAATCACAATGACTCTCTTGTAACCTTAAATGATTGCAGCACACCAGGAGTTCAACTAAAATCAGCTGAGGGAATTTTTCAGTTTGATTCTGAATCTTCATTAAAAATGAGCTTTGATTCAGTTGGAGAAGGCAAAGCCAAAAGAGTTTTCTCCAAGGTTTGTCTTTGTGTTACCCAGTGCTTTCTGACTTTCTGTGATTCCTGCTGCCCCTGTCTCGTTGGTATTTCATACTTTTGCTTGCTTAATAATCAGAATTTTAAAATAAATTTGTTTCTCGTAACAGAACTGGAGAGCATACACATGTCAAATTTTGATACTAGCAGCCAGACAACATGTGTTGATTAGCACTGACATATCAGGCAATTCAAATTTGAGACAACTAAGTTCAAGCATTGGGAAAACTAAGTTTGATCCAGAACCTGTGCCAACAGGCTGCAAGAGACAGCAGCTAACTAAGAAGCTTTTATTCAAACGTCCAGACCCTGAGACTAATTTCATATTAAATAAACTCTGTTGGGAACAAATGTTGAGAACATTCTATGTTAGCACCTGTAGTTGACTTTGGAGACATTCTTCATCTCTTCTTAGTACAATTCTGCTACTCCAATAGTACCCCAAAGCACCTATCTATATTTAGAGGATTTCCTAGTGTGTATCAAAATGGGCTATTTTATCCTTATTGCTGAATCAAATATGCCAAAATAACTTATTGAAATTGCATCATTACATTTAGACAATTTTTGAAATTATCACTTATAAACTTCATTAAACTTCCATCCTGGACTGTAATTTGAGGGAAGAAAAATAACTGTAAGTGAAAAAATTCTGTATCATTAGATCATCCAGGTGGTAAACACATTCTCTAAAGAAGTCATCTAATCAGCGTTTCAGTCATCAGATTTAAATTGTAAATGAAACTCTTGTCTGTGCATTAGAAAAGCACATGCCATGTTTTGTTAACATAATCAGAAAAATGGAGCTGCCACAAACCCTTTCCCCATCTGCCAGTCATTGCATTAAATGCTTCTGCAATTTTATTAGAATTCTGTCTCTGCAGATCCTGCTCAACTGTGAAATTGGAATTGCAAACAGAAATATTATGTTTCTGTTTACAGTAGTGGATAAAAGGCCCAATTTTGACATATGGAGAGACAGGGAAAGTTTCTTTTTTTTTTTTTAAGGTAAAAGGACAGTACAGTGAATTTCCCCCAATATAAGTGTGAGGCAGAAGGTAAGAAAGCAGGTGTTTCCTTTAAATGACATTTTTCTGTGACAGCAAGAAGAAATGAAGAGGTTTAAAGCGGCTTTCGGGCAGTAACGTTAACAGAGGACAAAAAACTGCCTGTCCTTCCAATCCTGGGAGTAGAATGCTGGCTGAAGGTTAATAAGCCTGAGTTGCTTGTGCTGCTGCAGCCACTGCCTCTGCTCAGACTGCAGTAGTGGATGAGCAGAGCTTGGTGAAGGTGCAGGCAAGTCCTGTGGCTTCAATCCTTGATGTAGCTTTATGCTAAATGTATACTTGCTGCAATGTTTTTACTAATGCAAGAGGTGTTTGGGAGGATGTATCTAGTTCTGGTAATACCACTTGTGCTGCGTACTGCTGAAGCATTATTTCCATTATTTCTAACAAAACACAGCCATTAAAAACAGCTTGGCAATTCTAGTCGTTGAACCAATTCATTTAAGTGGCAAATGTTTTTATATCTTTCTTAACTAAAATTCCTTATTTAGGGATTTCTCTAATTTCTGAAGGCCTATGGCTGTCTCCTTTCAGGGAAATTAATGTCTCTGGTGTTTTCTGAGTTGGTACAATATTCAGAACTGTTCAAAGATTTCTGTCTTTTTCTACAACTATTCTTACACTAATGTCTCTCTTTCCCTTGGATCAAAATCTTGGTCTAATTTTCTTTCTCACAACAACTGGATTCTGGTCTCAGCTGTGGCTTCTTGGCATTCTTATCTAGTATGGCCTACCCTAACGATCCATGGAAATATGCAGTCAGAGGAGTAGCTTTGTCACTAATTGACAGAGGAGGAAGCATCTGCAGCTGGTGCCACTGCTGGATGCCCTCATGAGGACTTCATGAATGCTACGCATCAGCCTGCTATCTTCCTCTTTCCCTGATAACATTTATCCCCAGCAATTTTAAAAGAGATGTCAGTGGGGCTGTGTTCTTGTCATGGGCTTCCCCTCTTTCCCCTTTGCCCTGCGTCTCTTCTCTCAGGCTTACTACCTTTTCCTTCTGCTTCTTCCTTCACTGAAAGTCCAGAGGTGCCTCTATTCTCCCTGCTGCCAGCACACACTGAGGTTTTAATCAAGGAAGAAGCAAAAGGCAAACACTCTCCCTGCTCCTTTAGAGGTAAGAAACTTTCTCTTTTCTTCAGTTTGGGCTGACCTGATGCCTGGCAGCTAGTCAGAGGATAAATGCTTCTCTAAGCAAACTCAGGGGAGTTTTTTTGCAATTTAATGTGCATGCATTTATTTGTGTGTGCATACATACAGGGTTTTAGGTACTAGTACCTTCTCTCAGTTAAACCATCAAAGTGAAATGTCACTTTGCTTTGCTTTCCTTCCTCCCTCTCCATCTTGCAATATATGAATGTAGGTACATCATTTTCTCTACTAGGATATATTGAAGTGATATCAGCTTGATTCTTAGTTATTTACACAAGTGCAGTGTTACTAAGATGCAGTAACAACAGTGCAAAACCTGTATAAGAAGGCATTTAGCTTCCATAGAAGGGTGGGGATGGTTAGATTTTATGCTCACCCAGTTTCCTCCGATCAAGTTCACACAAGGATAAACAATGAACCTAGTGAAACTCTAAAACGGCCTTCCAAACGTTCCCAGATAAAGGCAGTGGGCAGTGTATGAACAGCTCCAATATTTTGCAATCACAATACAGCACATAACCTAATAATCTTACAGCAGAGACATTTTTATACTTCTACAAGCTTCTCTATAACCATTTTTTAAAATTGAACCTTCCTGGCATTTCCTAGATTCTGTTTCCATACACAAAAAGCAGCTTGTACCTTCAGTCTAAACAATTTCACTTTGCATCAAAGAAAACCAGTGAAAAACAGAAAATTAACACAAATCTGTTAGAGACTACCTGACAAGGAGATTTCTGTTTCTTGAATTTCTTCACAGTATTGTCATCAAGCAAAATGATTTGTATTTTGAAGTGTTGCAAAAAGAAAATAATCCTGAAAAATACCATCTTTGTTAAACTGTTACAAAGTCTGCCCTCATCCATTCTCCCTTTCTATCTGTGGTGACCTTTGTTTGAAGTGACAACCTGGAAACATATTAAGCTTATTATGGCGTTCACTGAGATGACCTTGGTATAGAACTAAATAATAAAAAATGGACAAAACTAAAAGTTGTATAATAGCAATGAATGAAGAAAGACCTGAAAAGTAATTTAACTGATTTTTTGCAAATGCAGCTTGCTTTTTTGAAAAATAAAGAAACCTCCAACAAAGCCAAGTCAAAGAACTTCAAACTAAGATTTGGCAGATGCCACTGGAATTGCTTTACTGACCTAAAGTCAGAGCACACTTCTTGAGGGTGCAGGCATGGATGTGTTTTACTGAATGTAAACTGAACAAGATACCTGAGTTTAGTTTATAGTGAATATATCATAATAAACAGAGACAATATATTTTAGCTTGCAATCTTAATTCAGTATTCCCAGACTTAAAGGTATTGATTAAACTTGACAAATTTTTTACTGCTCATAAGAGTTCTCATTGGGAGCAGTCAAATTCCCTAAGGTTGATCATACAAGTCTGTTTCAACATGACTGGACTCGTAGTGCAGAAGTGAGTATTAACCTTTTAATGCAACAGAAGGCTCTACAGGGCTCTCCTTAGAGCCTTAAGTTTTTTTAAAGCACAATAGATCAATAAATATTTATGATCAAGAAATACAATCTAGAATGGTAACACAGTTATAGTGTAACAGGACTTTAATTTGGAGTTATTTCTTTCCATCAAAATTCATTATTGAAAAAATAGGATAGAAATAATACAAGAGAAAAAGTAAGGAGTATCAAATAACCTTTTTTTAACTGATGGCAGATCATCTTTAATGTCACCTAGCTGTGCATGCAACATTGTCCAAGGACGCTAGAGAGTTTCAATACTACTTCACAAGTGAGCTCTGAACTGAGACACTAGGGCTTATGTACCCTTCTCTGGCTTTAAGTGAATCTCACTGTGAGATCTGGATGGCATTCTGGTGAGAATAAGGGGTGACTCTTCTGAAGTTAACAGAGCTGTGCCTACTAATGCCAAATGATAATCTGGCCCGTAGTGCTGCTTTTTATTAAAGTTATGTCAGAGCTGCTTCTTCATATGTATCGATTAATCAAAGTGATACACAAAACATATGGATCCAAGAAGAACAGGGTGAAAGATAACATCTTCCAGTAGTCTTACCACATGAATATTAAGTCATCATCATTATCATACAATACTTAATGGAAGCATATTTCAATCAGGTATACAAAGCCACAGGGATACAGTCATCGCTATTAGGCTGATGCAAACAGCTGCCCGCATGGAATAAATTTAATGACTTACTCCAAATGCTGCTGAAAACTGGTTCCAGAAATCCAGCAACCTGACTGTCCTCCTGACATATGCAAGCTCCAGCTTCCAAACTAAGCGTTTCATCTTTTAACCATGCTTGATGACACCTGATCCTTTAACTCCACAGATGAATCATGAGACATGGCCCAGGACCAAGATATTCTTTCCCTATAGAGAAGCCTAGACACATCACAGAAATTTTACTCTGTTGGCTATTTCTTTTAACATTGATTAATCCGTCTCCAAGCTGTATTTCTAAGCATCACTTGGGGCAATCTTCATAAGCTCTTTCACGTGCATGGTTTATCTTCTTTTTCAGTGCCTTTGTATGAAAGGAATAACTCTCATTCTTTGTCTTAACCAGCTGATGTGGCACCAAACAGCTGCTGCTCTAACAGAGTTCCCATATTCCCAGAAATATAGAACAAAGGTTCTAACTTTTGTGGTCACAAAAAATAATCCTGCGAGTTCATATACAAATAAAGTTGTTTTGCTTCTGTACCCTTGACAGAATCCGATTTCTGTTAATTGTTTTTTCTTCATAAATTACTCTCTGCTTTTCAGTTTCACACAGATTTTATTCTGATTCTATTGAAGCCCTTGGGTGGTTTAGGCTCTTTATTACTTAGCTCAGTGGAATGGCTTTATTTTGCACAACTAAGATACTATTTCTAGGAGTGCAACAGGCACTTCAATACCATTCAACTATGCGCAACTACTTCAGTCATGATGATGAATAATGAAAATCCAGTGCAGGTTTACATTACAAAGAGTTATTATGTATATTGAAGTTTGGACAAGTTGTTTCACATCTCCACTCATGCAGAGCGACATGGGTTTGTTGAAAACCTCATTTAGTTAAGACAGTACTTGTGGTGTAATCTGCGAGGAAGGGTACTGATTCGCTGCATTACAGCAAAATCTTTATTGCACTTCTGTATGCAAAGCCAACTGCTCCCACATTTGATCCCATTTCTCCAGCATATTATAGAAGAGATAGCTTAATCCTTGTTCTTCTTGACATAAATTTGCTGTCTGGAAAATGATCTATAGAGATTCAAATGTGGATTCATAAACTATCACAGTGTTATGAGGGGACAGATGCAAGGTACAACCTTTTCCTGTGCTGTTATTTTATGGGTCTTCCTCAAAGTTATTGTCTTAAGGATAGATATAACTGAAAAAAAAAAAAAAAAAATCACAGTCATATTTTTTGCTACCTACAGTTACAGAAAAAATGAACTGTTTATTTAATATTTAAACAGTATTATTCCTAAACATCTGCTCATCCATCAAGAAAGTCCTCTACAAAAGATTCTTGAGCTACAAGAAATAACAACTACACTATGAGTCTGCATCTCAGGAGGCTTTGGATCCAGAAACACAACTCTGTATATGGTGAATGCCAAATAGAGAGATTTATGTTTGATACAGGAAATAACAAGCCTTAATAGACTCATCTTTCACCTGAGATCTGTAGTTATTCATCTAATCATTTGAGAATTTTCCAGTGATAAAGCAGTGCCTAAAATCTATTATGACAGTACCAGGAGAAAAAGCAAAGGGCCTCTGTACCAGAAGTGAATTTGATAATGCAATGACAATATAGGAAAATAGGCTCTGAAAAGGTAGTATCATTAATTTCTATATTTCACTTTATTTGGAAATGCTCATTCTCTGATTAGCATATAGGCAGCAAATTTCAGGATAAACTGAGAGATATTTTTATCACTAAACTTACTTTTCCATCCCATAAGGAAACAAAGTAATTTTCTGGCTTTTCAGAGAAAATCTTTCAATTCTGGGAACCTTTTTGAGACACTACAGACGCTGTTTCCATGGACAGTTGCAAATGTACAGCTGCTTAGCAAAATCAGGTGCCAAATCTTACCCTGCAGACAGCGCACTTGAAAAATATAGAACTAGATGATTTGGTTGGATGGCCTTGAGACAGGACTAGACAGCTTTTTCCTCTGTTGAGTACAGAAGAGGGTGTAAAATCTTATTAAATTATGTGCCTTGTATCTACTATAACCTTTCTTTATTGCTAGGGAAAAAAAACCAAAAAACTTGTTTCTGTGAATTATGTATCTTACAATGTACAGACAAAACTTGTTAATACAGAAATTAATGACTGGAAAACTTTATTACAGTTGTAACATCATTCAACAGCAGTTTCCAGCAGCCAGTACTTCAAATTTGATGAAGAAAACCAAAAGAAAAAAACAAAAACACTCTGCCCCTAAAGTAATCACATATGCCAATTAGAAGAGGAAAGCTGCCAAGGCTTTGGGAGACAGCTACAGTTTTTGAGCTCAAGTCACATCAGCCATGTCTGAGTTACTTGAATTTTCACATCCTAGGAGAAAGGCAACTTGATACATTGCTGAATTCATATGCATGAATGCAAAGCCTTCTCTCTGTACATTTTCCTAAGATTTTCCTTGGAGAGCTGTCTAACACAGTGATAGCTTATCAAAACCTTTCACTGTGTGTTTTCAGAAAAGTTCTTCGCAGACTAAATTGTGTTAAGGAAGGGCAAGCAAGAGAATGAGAGAAACAAGATCCATCTGTTAAATTAGATTAGGTGTTTTCTAATTATTCAACACTATCTTGGGGCTGACTGCAGGTGACACTGACCAGTTTGACCATTCAGCATAGGTGAATATTAGTTTGCATTCTCAGGGCAGGATGACATTGCAGAAACCTGTCAGGGTTGCTATGGTCTTTTAGAAGCAGCTCTATTACCTAGGGATGTAGCAAAAAGCATTTCAAAAATACAGAAAGGTAATTGACATTATATCTAAGATTCTGATGCATTCAACAAACTTTACAAAGGGATTTATAAAGTACAAAACCACAGTCCATATATGCACAGACTCAAGGTCACCCAAATATTATATTTCTCATGCATAGGAAATATGGGTACCATCACTATGAACAATCTCTCATTTTGTTGTGGGGACAATGAGACCAAAAATGGAAAACAAGAAGTCAGCATACATCTATTCCCTTTGCAATCAACAGATCTGCATAGATCAGTGCATAATTTAAGCTGTTACAGACTCCCAACTACTTATTGTTACTCTTTTGATACAGTGCAAAGTCAGCTGGTTCAGTTTTGATTAGCCTTCACTGGTGCTTTCAGTTAAATGTTTTCCTTGCACTGCAGTAGATGAATGATCCTGAAGGCCCTGCTACAAGGGTGGGTAACACCCTTCAGAGATGTGGTATTAAACTAGCTGAAATTAGTAGCATCTTATCACTTTGAAACTGATACTGAAGAGAATATATGAACACAGACCTAACTGTCAAGTGTCTCATCAAGGTAGAGTTGCTTCTGCAGCTGAAATCACTTGTAGAAATTTAAAGCTGTGATACAGACAAAACAGCAACACTACAGGGCATAATTACACGAATAAAGAAAGTTCTGGCACCCAAAGCAAAGGAGTGGACATTTTGCTTCAGTGGGTATGATGTGAGAAGGGAGGCTTACAGTCTGTGGTTCGCTCTTTTTCTGCAAGAAATAGAGTTTTTAGCATAGTTTCTACAGAACTATGCTAGAAAGAAACTTGCTTTTTATTTATTTACTTATTTATTTTGAAGATTAACTCTTCTCCATTCATTACCTTGTTCTTGAGCAGCAATAGGAAGTTCAATTTATATGCAATTATATCATAAATAATGCCCACTACAACCTGACTGGGAATGGGCTGTTACAGGTTACTAATTGTTAGGTCTCAGACATGGAACTGTGTATGTTTGATTCATTTTATCTTTGTTGCAATAAAGTTGTGTTGAGTAATTGGTGGCCAGAAAAGCAACTTTGTTGCCATTTGATGAGAGAGAAAAGAAAGATAGACTGACTGTGACTACGTGAGAACAGGAGAAGCGTCTTTCATCCCTCATCACCAATTACCATTCTCTCTAGCCAGCAGTTGTGACTCTGCACGGAAGTTCACGTTCATCTGCCATGAAAGGAAGGACTGGAAGAAAGAGGTTGACCTGAAAGGTCAGGCATTCCCACATACAGAACTCCCTCTCTGAGCTTTGTGGATGTTATCTTGGTTTGCTGCAAATTCTTAATCATGAATTACACATGCAGCATCTTTATTCTCATTGCTTTTAGGATTCAAAGAAAATGCAAGCACATTTCTTTGAGCTATACCCAAATTTCTTCATAGGGACACCTTAGTCCTCACTTTGAAGACTGCATGCAAGAGCTGGCAGTCAGACAGACCCTGTTCTTTTTTTGTAATAGTCCAAGTCAGTCATCTAGACCAAAAGAAGGGTTAAGAGAACAAATGGTAGTAGACAGGTAGATACAGCCTTAAGTGCAAGATATTGGATCAAGTGTTGGACATCTGAGTTTAATTAAACTTTTTTTTTTTAAACCTCATAGACTTCCAGCAATAATTTTTAAATCACATTTGAAATCTCTCAAACAGTGTTAGCATTCCCTTTCCTCTCTTTTGCGTAGGTCTTCCTTACTTGACTTAAAGTTGTTTTTGCCTGAGTGCCTTCTCTTAATGTAGCTGTTATCTAAAAACTACAGTGAGAGAACAGGCTGATAATACTGACCATTCTTTCAGTAATGAGTAGGTCAGAAAATGTGTCCTGAATGGAATCAGAAGTTACTAGAAACAAAATGTAAAATTGTTATTATTAGGGGCATTCTTAAAATGGCAAGAGTCGATGCATACAGTTTCAGGAAAATAGGCTGCATATTTTCAGAAGGAGGATATCCTGTAAAGAGCCCTTACAACCTAAATTATTCTTTAATTGTATGATAAAAGTGTTGATATTACTTGCTAAACACTCTTCATTGATTTCCATCTGTTGCACAAGACAAGAAGATTCTTCTGAAGTCGTGGTTGCATTAATGACAGAAGAGTAAGCCTATCTTTAACTTCTCACAAAATAAGTGACTTCAAGTCAGCTTTTAGTGTCCATGATGATGCCTGTCTTTTCACTTCAAAGAAAACTTTTGTAACTAGATTGTAACAGGACAAAATATTCTCAGTGTGTCTTAACCCAATTTCCAGATGTCTGCTATTTGAACTATGACCTGAGACACAGGATATCTGCTTTTTTAACAATAAGGAGTGAGAAAGACGTTATACAGTGCAAGAAACTGTTGCATAGGATTGTGTTTTCATTTCATGTGCTTTTTCCAAAGTTGCTTTCTTTCTAAGGGAGGAATTGTGAGAGAAAGGAAAGTCTCACAGTTAAAAGTCACATGCTGAATTCAGGAATGAGTTTTTATCCTCATATTTTTTTTTTTTTCCTCTTTCTTTCCTTTTTTTTTTTTTTTTTTTTTTTCTTTCTGATGAATTCTAATGTGATGCTTAGCAAGTAACTCCAAATCCAATCTTTTTCATATGGGGTCATTAACAGCTTGTCACTTGTTCCCAAGGTGCCCAGCAAGAGACTCTTTTTCCTGATTGGCAGGAGTGTAAAATGCTCACAGCTATAGCTGAAGTCAATCAGAGATGTGCTAGCAGCATACAAAATGACATCTATTGTTAAATACTGAAACTTAGGTGCTACACATCTCAGCGTGGTTGATACTAGAGGCTATGTTTGGCTTCCTTGTGGATCAGTTTTCTGTCTACAAGAGAGGATAATGGCAATCTTCACATGGGTTTTGAGAAGATAAATTCACTAATGCCTGTGAAGTAGTTAGATTTTAGTCAAGAGCACAGAAAATCCCATGGGGGAACAAACAGTTGAGTATTTGGAGCACAGCTGGTATGCAATGCACTAAAAAAAAAAAAAAAAAAAAAAACACAAATACCACATACTAAAGAACAAGAAGAAAATAAAAAATTGAAGAGCTGTTCATTAAATGCACCCTCTCAATTCCAAACCCAGCTGAGACAACAAATTCATGTAAATAAAAGCATGTGAGCAAGGAATAAGGACTCTATCACAATTCCTACACTAGAGGTCAAACTAAATTTGTAAGTACCCCCTTAATTCTGTCCTTTAACTGTCTGTATTTATCCTTGAAACTTAGATATTCTTCAAGTAATGCATACAATAATTCTATTTTGTTAATATCTCATAGATGCATATAATTGCAGAACAAATTTAATCTAAGTATGATGTAAAACACTCAGTCTTTCCAAGTTTCTCTCTTTCTGTCATCTTTCCTGTCTCTTCTTACTCATTTTCAGTGTCCAATCTAGCTTACAATTGTAAATGTGGAAGTTACATCTAATGACTTTACACCTGAGTATAAGTTTGGATGGCTGAATAGTTAAGGGCATAAAGTGACAAAATACTGGTTAATTCCCTTAGATAATCAAATACGTAATTCCAGACATACTTTCATACATAGTTCTGAAATGTTAACCTCACAGCTTCCCATGTTTCTCCCAGATGTATTCCATATATTGTTTTTAGAGCCATGATAGAGTCAGGTTTACTTTTACAAATGGAAAGGATTATTTGTTTTAATCCATTAGAAACTTTTATTGTTGAAGTCCTAAAGCAGATTTGGTGCAGGTAATAAGCAATTTTAAATGCTGCAAGTTAAAGGTGATGGATATTGCAAAATTTTCTTGGAATCCCCCCAAAACGGAATATAAATGTGAATCACATTTATATATTAATAAAGTGATTATTTTGCACATATGACTGTTGCAGAAATATGATGTAATTTTTCCTTAGAATAGGTCTGGATATTCCATGCATTACCACTGGAAAGCCAATGACCTATAAGCAGTTTTAACTTTAGTGAAAAAAATTACCTTGCCCCGTTCTGACCAGTTCTGATAACTATCAAAAAGCAGCTTTTTGAGTTGCCTTTGGCACATTCACTTCAGGTTTCCATCACAACCAGGAAATGCACCTTTGCAATAAGTTAGACTGAAGCATCTAAATTTTGACAGATTTAGTGGAGGATATCCACTGAATGCAGCTCTAGAAAGAAACAAATTCAAATATCTGTGGAAAATACGCATAAGTAATAAAAAAGGTCATTCAGACCCAGCATCCATTCATTATTTCATCTTAGAGCATGGTTTGTAGATAATGTCTGTACAGAGCATGAAGGATGGGAACACAGGTTGCAGGATGGAAGGTGCAAAGGTGATATCAAGTGGTCAGTCCTATACATACAGCTAAAATGATAGCTGGAGTGCAAATAACACTGAACATCAGCTTTAGAAAACAATTCATACCACTGGAAATGTGAATCCTCTCATGATATTTTGCAGCCCATTCACAGAAGAGACAGTTCCTGGATCTAGGTTAATCTAGGAGAGACCAATTCAGGTGTTTAATGGTTTCAGTGTTAGTTTAATTCTGAGGTTGATACAGTGAAAGTGATGTGAAGTGAATGTTGAAGTGTGAGGAGCTCATGAGGAAGAATGTAAGTAGAGTGCTACTATGTAAACAACGTACCATCCTTCTCTCTTGTACAGAAAAATTAATTCCAGAGAATTAATTTTGAACAAACATTTCACTCTGTGACTGACTATCCCTGACATTTATTATCAAGGAATACAGGGCTGAAATTTAATTTCCGTTACACAGATGACCAATTTTACCTTTTGATATTGAGGATTACTGTATAATCAATGGATATCAAGATGTCACAATCACAAAACAAACAAGAAAGTTAGGAGAAGTGGACTACGATAACAAGAGAGAATAAATAGAAGGCTTACCCTTATGCTGAGCTCACCGCAAAACACCAGGAGGGATCTCCAGATAAGATCCTTCCCCACTGGTAGCCAGCTCTTCAATAGGTCTAGGAGGGGTGGAATCTGGCTCCAGCCCTTCCAGCAGCACAGGTGAATTGTTGAATTGCCTTCACCTGTGCTCCTCTGGCTGACTCATGGCTCGCCTCAGGTGATCAATCAGAGGTTCAGGCTGTGACTCAGCAGTTCCCATACAATTGCCCTTGTTTTCAGACATGTAACATTTAGACTTGTTTAGGATTTGCTCTACAAGAAAACTGTATATGAAATCCAATTAAAGAAGACTAATTACAAGTCCATCTGTTTCAGAAAAGATACAGTGCATAATTTAACTCTAAAAAGCATGGATTTAAATGGAGTATTTCTTTTTATTTTCAAATATTGATATTCAGGACACAAGTGGGAAAAAGAGTTTAGATGTTTGACAATAACTCATTTGGAAGGGCAAGAAATAATACAGATGTGGATGACTGTAAGGAAGAATAATGATGTTACTCTATGTACCATGGTTCTGTACCTGAAAACATAAAAGGACTTGATCAATGATAACTCATGTAGAGGAGGGATGCAAGATGATGAAGAACTATCAGAGGTATCTCTGAGAGAATAATGACATCTTACCCCATGGTCCACATCGCCATGCCCAGCAGGTGTGTTTGTGATGACTGATGAGAGCTCCTGCTCAGGCAGTCACCAGTAATTTAGTGTGGTAGGCCATGCACAAATGACTTTCGTTACTGCCAACAGCTTCATTACAGCATGCCCATCCTTCACTTACTGCAGACCTTCTTCCATCAAACTGAAGATGAATGAGGGAATGGCCCAGACCCTATATGTCTGCAATATTATCCTCTCCATTATTGTTCCCTAGCCTGTTTTCGTTTTTAAGTTCAGCAGTACCTTTACGTTGCACAACAAACATCCAGAAACACCATTAGTACCTCCATCTACATGAAATACAAACTAACAGAATTGAAAAGTAGGGTTTAAATATAACCTGAAGAAGCTGTCTTTACTGACATTTCCTACAAAATTATTTCTAGACCATGCTGGGTCCCCATGGAATAATTTATTTCCTGACATGGTATGAACCATCTTTCTCTAAAACTGAGTTTCCAACCACTTTTCAAACACATATTCTACAGAATAAATATGTTTTTGTGAGTTAATAAATACATCCAGTCAATAGTTGTCTTCCCTAATCCTCTCTGTGGGTGCTGTATGCCATCAGATGGAGCAAGACTGTCAGTTTTGAGAATTCCTCTTAGAATAAGTGACTCAAAAGAGAAAGCAATTCATAATTTTTTTGAAAGAAAAAAGCTCAAAGAAAGCAAGGACACTGCTCAGATGTTATGTGGATGCAAGGACTGTGAAAACAGAGAACAATGAAGCAGGGAAGACACAAGCCAAGGCTGCATAGAACTAAATGGAAGAAATCAGAAGTGTAAGTTTAAATGATATTGGAGAGGAATTCCTTGTTCTGCTCTTCAAATGAATGAGAGTAGATGTATTTGTTCTCACTCCTAAAAGTGCTTTGATAAATGCTACTGGCCTAACTGAATGGTCTGTGTGTTTTTATAAGCTCTGTAAAGTCACTGCTTATAATTGTCTCCAGTTGCGATTATCCTGCTCAGAAGGTCTGTTGATACTAATACAACAGCTAAGACTCTTCAACATCAGTTCTTGTTAAATTTTTAACTTAGCCACATAAAAAAGACCAGGTTACTGTATATAAAAACAGTACAACCTATAAATATAATCAGATGTATATATTAAGTTCTAGGTAAATGTTATATCTTCCATTTTGAAGATACTGAAGGCTGCAAAGAAGATGATACTGTAAATTCCTTATTACTTACAGTCTCTCATCCTTCATGTAGACCTAGTATCATATCATGCAAGTTCAGTACTTATGTACATGACAGATATTGTGTTCATTTGTCACGCATTAAGTCAAGGGGATTCTGTGTGTGTGGATGTAGAGTCACATGATAGGAACTGCCTTGCCTACTCAGCCATCACATCAGGTAAAAAGCAAGAGGGTGGACATACACAAATAAGGTAAAATGCAAACCACAAGCACAAAAGTTTGGTATAAAGTGAACACATATTAAGTCTAATGATCGTCAACGGTTACACTGGCAGTCACCAGCTTTAAATAAATACTTGTATAAAGATAATTAATTAGCTCTGCAAATGTTTGTGCAAAAGTTCTTAAATTTCCACTTTCTGTGTTCTGTCTCCCATATGAAAGAATATTTAAATACTCTCCATAACAAGAGGCTTTAACAGAAAAATGATTAAAGGGAAAAAAGGCTTTTTTTTTCTGATTTATTTATCTTATAAACTATGTATCTTGTTTTAAAAAAAAAAAACAACAAACAAACACAAAACAGTTAAGTACATTATGCATGATGATTTTTCTGTCAGGTGTAGAAGTGGCAAATTTTGTGAGCCATCTGGATGGTTTCCTAGAGAGTACTGCTGTAGATCTGTTGTTGAATGTTCATGTGAGTAACAACAGCGCTGGGAGAAGTAACAGTGAGGGGAAGTGGAAAAAACTGCAGCCAGGAGTGAGAAAATTCATTTCAGATACTTGGTTGAAGGATAATAATTACTGGCACAGAATAAAGGAACAAACAAACAAACAAACAAAACAAACCCTGGTGTTTTTTACTGGGGAAGACAAAAGGACAAAAGACATAAGGACTAAAGTCTGACTGAAGAGTGTACGCAGTTAATAAAGTAACTTTTAAACTTTAAAAATAAAATCTCAACATTTGCATCACAGAAATTCTTCACATTAAAATTTCTTGTTTAAATGGGGAGAATATTATGCAAAATATTTACTCATCAGAGTGGTAGTAGTGACTGCACATTATTGTGACTGTAAAAAAAAAAAGCCTGTAAGGGCTGAAAACACAGGTGTAGAGAGGCCTCCTTTTTCCCCATTAGCTAAGTGTCAAGGTAAAGCACTACACAAAAACTACACTTTTAGAAAACACTGGTGACTTTTCCTTGAAACAACAGTTTTCAAAAGGAAAAGCTGTAATGATTACATAGTCAAATTAAGCAAACTTACAGAAGTGAACTTCCATAGAAAATTATTGCAGTAAAATTTAACTTCAAACATCATGTGCGTGGTAGCAGGAAAACTATTTTAAAGGATGAAGGCAAACAATTAAAAGTGTAAAAAGCCTTCAAGAGTACTTAAGGACACCATATTGAATCCTCAGTGTGAATGTTTATCCCTATCAAAAGTAATCCAAATGACAAAAAAAGAGCGTGGTTAAAAGACATCCTTCAAAACACAGGAGTCACATCCAAAGGTGGAAAACAGAAAAAGCATAAAAATTCTTGTAACTGAAATATAGAAACATAATAAGGTCATGTCAGAACTGATTCTGAGAAGTACATTGCCAAAGGCATAAAAATTGATATTAAAATCTCTCTGAAACACATAAAAAACAAACATCCTTCCAATTTCTATACAGCAGAGAGCTGAGCTCCAATGGAGGAAGCACTGGAGGATGCTGTGGCCATAGCAAAAAGGCTAAAGAACGACTTACATTAGTGTTAACTGCATGGGAGCTGAAAAAGTCCCTGCACCAAAACCTTTACTAAGTTTACCTTTACTAGTTTACTAAAACTAACATCTGTTTTCAAAAGGACTCCGTGGGGTGCGTGGGAACTAGGAAGATTCAGACATTTTTCACGTACAGTAAATTGACTGAAGTAGTGATAAAGGATATAAAAACAGACATGGACAAATATGACAATCCCAACAACAGTCAATAAGGCTTTTCTTAAAAAAGTAAAGAAGCATTCTATGCTTTGCAAATCCAGCTGAGAGTTTTGGTAATGTGTCATCCTCTTGATATGGCACGTTTCCAAATTTTTTTCATTATGCTTTTGTCCAAAACTCTGTTCATCCTAGAAGAGCACACTCTCATAAAAAGAGACTAGGAGAATATGTAAAAAATGAAGAATGAGAAATGACTAGGAGGAAGTGTATAAAGCATGATTATGCACTGCTTTTTATAACAGAAGAAACAGATTGCTGAGTGAAATCTCTTAACAAGCTTAAAATACAAAATCAATTGTTTACTCAAGGTGCGATTAAACTGTTGAATACAATGTCATAGAATACAGAGATCAAAATCTTGACAGGATTTAAAAAGTGACCCGAAAAACGATGGTCATTAAGCACACACTGCACTTTGTTATTCTAAAACGTGGATTTAATCACTGAGTTAATATTTGTTCTATGTGGCACAGATTCCTTTCATGAACATCTTATGGTCAGAGAGAGGACACCACTGGCTGCTGCTGTTCCAATACTTTCAAATATCAATACAGAAAATAAGCTTTATAAGGTGACCTTGATATTAAATGTCTTGATATCTATGTCTTGATATTAAATATTGTATGACTGAAAAGAACAGAACAGTGATGGAAATGTTATGGGGAGAAACTACCCTTCATTTTTGCTTTAATTATTATTAAGCCTCAAGAAATACATTAATTCAAACCAGATATAGAACCGGTAGAAGCGTATTTAGTATCAGTGTCACCAAAGATACGTGATGAAAGTCTGTAAGGATAATGTTGAAACTAAGGTAATTAGATTGGCTTCCAGTTCTCACCAAAACCCTAGCTATTGCATTGCGGAGTTTCTCCAGGCTTTTCTTTCCCCTCTACAAAATGGGAGAACTCCCTGAGTAACTCTCCATTTCCAGTGCTGTAAGCATAAATATTTAATGTTTCAGAGCACCCAGAAGATGTGTTTGAGAAGACTCCTAGCACGATGCGGTGTCATTACTCTTTACAATTTGTTTATAAGCCTTCAGCCAGTTTTCAGCCCATACAACAAGGGCTCACATCCAAGACTAGCTGAATTAATTCTTATAAAACCTTGTGAGGTATTGAATCAATACAGTGTTTACTGTTTAACTTACTTATTGAAGAATATTTTATATTAATATAGTGCTTCTCAATCTGAATGATCCTGAAGCGCTTTGGAAACTATTTAAATTCAAAGGCAGCACTAAAATTCTGCACTAGCAGAAAGCATATAGAGTGGGGAAGATTACAGCCAAGGACAACAGGGCAAACTATTTATGCTATAAGAAATTGTTTTGAAACCTTTCATGCACACTGACAGCAGTTTGTAGAAATCCTAGAATACTCTGTTATTACTAATGGTGCTGTCAAAGCAAGACAGAAACTGAAATATAATGTACCGCTCTGGAACCATGTGCCTCTCAGAATCCTTTCTGGCCCTGTGGTATCATGTGTTCTACTCTCTTCTGTTCCTTCAGATATGATGAGAGTTATGTAGCTCTGAAGCTGTCCTGGAGCCATATAATCCCTGAACGTGTTTCTCACTTTTGTGGAGCTTGGTTTTGCTTCAGAATTGTTGTCTTGCTGCTGAAGTAGATTTTATTTAGAAACAGGAAGCTGTGCAGCTGAGAGGCATAAGCTACGTCTATCTTCACATCCTGTACTCCAATGCACGTGGTAGTGTGTGTCAGTGAGATCTGGGATTTCTCTAACATACCAGTAAACTCTTTCCACTGCTGTAACAGGCATGCAAGCCCCTTCTCTCTCCCATAGCCTGGAATTGCTAGCAGGTGTCTTCTACTCTGAATTCCACCCAAAGGATCTTGTACTTAACTGCAGTTTGAGACATTCAT
Organism: Centrocercus urophasianus; assembly: GCF_019232065.1. Classification (NCBI taxonomy): domain Eukaryota; kingdom Metazoa; phylum Chordata; class Aves; order Galliformes; family Phasianidae; genus Centrocercus; species Centrocercus urophasianus. The sequence goes on along the minus strand of NW_024884586.1, from coordinate 14,538,865 downwards.
AGGAAGGCAGAATGAAGGACAGGGAGATACATGCTGGAAAACCAGCATGGTGGACATATGTGAGAAGAGTGGGACTGACAGCTGCTTCAGCATTTGAGTCCTTTCCTCTGATTTTCCTTTCCTGGATGGTGCTAAAGAGACAGCATTCCTTTACCATAAAGTGAGACAGACTTTGATATTCCTGATTTTTTTTAAGAATGTCAGTGTTCCTAACCAGACTCTGTTCTTTGACAGACCTGTTACTAAGCCTGCAGTGGCTTCTTAAATTCCATGTGATAGTTTTATTCTCTGCATCATTTCCTATCTATTGGAGAAATTTTTCTCTTCGTTTAGGATAGGATTTACACAGTTGCTTACAGGAGGAGAAATGCTGTGGATATTCTTCTCTTTTCCCCTTCATTCCATAGTCATTAGTAAAATTTCCATTGATTTTAGGGGCCAAAAATCTCAGCCTGATGTTAGTTTGTAACAAAAAGGAACTTCACAAAACCTTGAAGTCTAGAATAGATACACATGACCATGTTTTCAAAGGTTTAAGATAGATATAAAATTTAGGTTATGAATGTGACACAATCCCAACAAATTTTCTACTGCATGAATTAATTTTTAGAATTTACCTGGCAGGAAGAAGCAAGCTGAGCTTCTTAGGATTTTTTTTTTTTAAATATATAATTAGAATAATTTTTTATTAAGATCAATTTTAGATCAGTTACCCAACAATAAATCTAAAAGTATGTTAAGTCCTGGGAACTGCAATGCAAGCAGAATCCAGATACGAATTACAAATAGGAATGCCCTGCTTTTCTGGCCCCCAACAAATCTCAGTACTATCCCTTCCTTCCCACGAAAAAACCTGCCAACTCCAGAGGCTTTCTTATGACAGCAAGAAAAAAGAAAAATAGCTGTAATTATTCACAATGGATAGTTATCGTTAACTCCAAAGAAAATAAGTTTGTAGCACATAATTTAGCAAAAGCTGCTCTTCCAAACTAGATTCATGTTACTTTTGTCAAAATTTGACAGCGATAATAAATCCCATGAGGTGCAGATCATCCTTTTATTCTGTACTTAGTGTCCATCAGAATGAGGCCTTGATGCACATCAGAATGTCCTTGATCTTACCAAACTGTAAGTAAAATAAAATAAACCATTGCCTTTCCTTCACCAGTTTCTTGATCCAAGCAAAATGAACATGCTGTTCTGAACTCAGTCATAAAATACCCTTGTGAGGGACACTGAAAGAAAATCCATTTTTTTCTACTGAAAATTTTATTGGAATTTACATTTTTGGAATTTAGCTTTTGTCAATACTTTCCAAAATGAAAATGCATCCCATCTATTTCTTCTTCTCTAAGAAGAAAATGAAGCAATCAGAGGAATAGTGAAATGGGTAGGATAAGATTTAAAAGTAAGTACATAGAAAGGATTCAGCAGAGTTCTTGCTGAGATCAGAAATGGAAAAACAGTCATGGCCATGTTAATTTCTAGCTATTCTTAGTCTGAATTACTTTAATATTGTGCTGCCTATCTTGCACAGGCAAAGTGAACATGTAGCCCAGCAGTAGCTGTGGGAACACATGTTAGGATGTCCTTTGTTCTATTCAGAAATTAGCATCTTAATTCACATGGACATTTTGATCATGTGGGCCTCTGTGCCAGTCACTGAACTAGATGATAAAGTTTTTGTGTAAATACATCTACACATGTATATGGATGTTTCTGTTTTTCATATTATACAAAAAGCTCATAAGCAGGGCATGAGGCACAGATAATGCTTAGATAAGATGTGAAACAATTCCACACAAAATTAAAAGTTAATCACTTTCCCTGCAGTTTGGTTTAAAAGGAAATTAACGTAATTGAACAGAGACAACTCTATTTCGCAAAAATATTACAGCCAAAGGTAATTTTTTTTTGGGGGGGTGGGAGGGGGGGAAGGGGAGGAATAGAAATATTTTAGTAGCCAATTTCAACTTCAATGAAATAACTTACTAGAAAATTAAATACATTTTCTCTTAAATGTAATAATGAATTCTATTGTCTGCATTGCTCAGGCAGGCAGAACTGGAATATAATTGTGTTTAATACAATCAAACACAGTCTCCATTAAAAGTTATAATGCAGTTTATTGTCTACTCTACTCAGGAAGAACTACAATACAATGAAATTCTTGTATCTAAGTCCCTCAGAAAATACACATATCCTACTATATACCTGTTCTGAACCTTACATCTCCACAGCTCTCCAGGCTGGTCTGTCTTGTCTGCCCTTGTAGTGAGCCCATGTTGTTCCCAGCTGAACAAAGACTTGCACAAAGTAAATCAGCTGGACTCTAAGCAGCAAGATTTCCAAAGCTCTAATCCCAAAGCACTTTTCTTATGTTTTCAGCATCTCTCATTCATAATGCCCAATAATAGAGCTTAGTTTTATATTGACCATAATAAGGAGTAATTTATGTTTCTCAAGAAAATACTGTGTGTTAAAAGTTGTGGTAGAGTCACTGTTTTTTACAATGCAGAACAAGATGCTAGTGGAAGGACGGTAATGCAAACAAAAAAGTGGCAAAGAGAAGTAAGTGAATCTTGGTAATATTTTATAACTAATTGAGCATCCTTTATGGGAAGAACACCTTCAATAAACCTTATTTTTCCTCACGAGATCGGGACAAAGGATGGGAAGACAAAGTACGGAATTCAGAAAAGCGATCAGGGATTGTGGAAAGAGTAAAACATGACAGCAACAGGTACTGTAGATACAAGCAAGAAACTTTCCTATCCTTTGAGGTTTATTCTGAAAAATGTCTTGATGTAGCCTAGAAACCTTCAGTGAGAGTCACATCAAACCTGGTAAGTTTGGAATTATTTTTTTCTAGAAGGAGAATCCTTCCTTGTACAAAGGGGCATATCTACCTTTCTCTAAATTTAGTTTAATTGGTTGTGTAAATTGGTTTTGTTTTTTTTTTTCCTTTTTTCCTGAAAATGAACTTTCTCTCATATATCAACCCAGTGACACAAGCAGAGGATTTCTGATGCCTTTCCTGCTCTCTACTTTATTACTTTGTCATGTTTTCTTACAGCCATTAAGTATCAAGGACTGCATTGGTGTGGAACCAGAAAGCTCGAAGGACAAAGCTGTGCTGTCACAATGTTCACTGTGTTATCTCCATCAAAAATCTGACTAACGTTGGAAATATATATTTTTTAATATTTTGAGTGACATTTTAGCTATAAATAGGATTGTTGTTAATGGCTCGGAGGTATGAATGGCCGAAAGAAACTAAATTTAAGCAGAACTTCTGGTTCCAGACATTTACTTCTTTGACTGTGATTCCACTTTACAACTCTACATCTTTCACTGATCTCTTTTGTTGCTGATAACTATGAGCAGAGAACTAGCATTTTTGGTGTAGTGGCCTGCAGAAGGGGTATAGAAACATTCCAGACAATGGTAATTCTACATGGGTTATAACTAGTGCAATTTAAAAATTATACAAAACCTGAATTAAGCGAGTATTAAGTCTTAGTTGTAGGCACATTTATTTGGATAACTCTAAAAAACATTGATTGAAAACTTAATATTTTAACAGTGTCTCAATTCAGAGGTTTCAATTGCACTGTAGGTACCAGTATGTCCATCTTATCATTTCAATTTAAATCTGACACGTGGATTTTGTCCTATTGGAAGTAATTATGGCTATTTTCATTATGGAAAAGCCTGGAAATTTCAATCAAAATTAGAAAGCTTTTACCAAATAGTGTAAAAAAGTGTGACAAGACATAATTCCAACCCTGAGAAGTTTTTAATTTAAACAGACTATGTAAAATGGGAGACCTATTTGTGTCTGAAGGCATCCAACCATTAGATCTTGACTATTATACTGTTAAAAGGCCTGCCCAAATAGAAATGGGAATTGAAAATAATTTCTGTGGGATCCTGGCAAGTCTTTCCAAAATGGAATCCCTTGTAATTTCTTCACCTTAAAGAATTATTTGTAATTTTGTCTGGGTAAAACAAACTTCTGACTTGCATCCATTATTGCCCTTGTGTTTCAGAGCTGGCTCCGGTGTCCCAGCTTGCTGGTGTAATCACTGCAGGCCTTGCAGATGCTTCTGTTGTAACTTAGCAACAAGCCCTTCTCCAGACGTTACTTTCACTATATCCTAAAATATTCTACATGCATTTGCATTCTAAAGTTACCCTCAGCTTAAAATTCTAGTTTCTCTTCTTCTTATGCTCCAAGGATTCTAGGAATGATATCAGGATTGTGCAACTAATTCTGGGCATCAATCAATATTATAATTTACTCCTAAAACTTAATTTCAAAGTTCAGTATGAAGATAAAACCAGCTATCCGAAGGTAAGACATTCTGTACTTATTGCACAGCTCAGTTTTGCAACTGTCTGTACTAAATAGTTATACAGAAATTTGAGTACTGAAAAATATATAAGAGAAAATAAATAATTAATACCATATATCATACCCAATAGGAAAAAAAAAAGAATAAAAAAATCAAAGCCTTTTGCTCTAGACCTTTCTGTGTTCTTCTGTGTGTCATAAAAGCAGAATGATTTTATTACTGATTACTTACAAGGAGTTTGAAACCAAACTGTTGAATAGTTTCCACTCTCCTAATCTTAGGACTTTCATGCTCTGAACTTCATAATGTGGCATGTATTTTTCTGTGTTTTATTGCTTTAAAAAAAAAAAAAAGATTCAGACTTTTATCTTTGAATGAACTAAAACCAACCTCTGATTTGCTTTCAGTATGCTTTACATTTTAAGGATGTTTACAGACATTCCCAGGTGAGATTAATCTGATGATCCCACAAGACTGTAGCTGCAAGTTAAGCTCTCTGAAACCCATAGTAAATTTGAGAATCTTTGAGAGTACAAAATGGTAAAAATAGTGTTATAAACTGTAAAAAAAGAAAACAACCAACAAACCCACACTGTGGAAATCTGTACAGTAAATATGGCAGGAGTGATTGTGGAGAGGGCTTAACTTTCATCTCATTATAATTGGTCTTTTTCTAATCCTAAATCTACATTTGGGCACACAAGAGTCACAATATATGTATTCACCCAGTGTACTGAAAATAGCAGCTTGACCTATCAAGAGTCCAGGTTAGTGCAGTGAGCTTAGAAGAATTTTTCTTTTCTCATGAATAATAATGATCACCTTAGATCACATCATCTTCTCTGCCACAAGGTGAGAGGGGAACACTGCAGCAGCAATACCATGGCTAATGTTACAGAATCTGTTCCGTTTTCTCAGTAACCTTTCAATAAGTGGGGAATGTTAGGTTTGATAAGGACAGCCATCTATTCATACAATCCTCTCTCAAACCATAACAATGAAGTAGTAAAATAACTTCTGTTTTAACATAGTGTAGTTATACGAAAGTTTCACTGGAATTTTATCCTACAGAACTGAAATTCTTCATGTATATATACATTAACCCAGGACTGTTCACAACAGCTTTTTAGGAAATGGTTCTTGCAGACTGGTGGTTGAGAGAGGATAAGTGAAGACAAATAAATATATTTGATATATATTTTCAATACTTGGCATTTTTTAGTTAATATGCATTCACTCGTTAGAAAAGTTGAAGGCATTCACTCAGAAAAATGTAGAACTCTAGGGAGTTAGATGATAAAATCCACTGCAAATAACGGACACAACTTTCTTGCAGTGTGCAGCTCTTGTGCTGGAATTTGTTTTATGAACACTTTGCTGAACAGTCACTATTAGCCAAGACATTCACAGATATTTTGTGCTTGCTTTGAAACAGCCACGAATAAAGCACAGGAAGAACATATTGAATTATTCACTATGCACACATTCCCAAATCAGCTTTGCTGGGGAAACAAGCCTTTTAGTGAGAATCTAGTGAAACAGTGTCTCTCTGCATAGAGTCAGCTGCCCCGTCTACAAGAGTGAACAGCTGGATATCAGTCTGAAGGGAGGAGGGTTCTGGATCACCCAGGGTCCAGTTCAACATGAATCCTCACATGTTTCTCCTCAAATGGTTGCTTGAGCTGCCAGGAATAATCCAAATTCCAAGCAATTCCAATGAGTTAGCATAGTTTTCAAGTCCTTGGGCTGCTGAAGCCTGACTGCTCATAGCTCAATTTGTAACAAGAGAGATAAATTTCTGCCGCATCTGTGATACCCACTTTTAACCACTAGCAAAAGATAAAGCTTTAATTTGGCCTTAGGAGTCTTGGAGCAGACTTCACCTTGAGTTTTGGTTTACCTGTCTTTGTATTTATATATGTATATATGTATATGTATATATGTGTGTGTATATATATATGTACGTATATATATATATATATAGGTAAAGATTTTTGAAGTGAGGGAAGGAACAGACAGAAAAACAGCTGGTCCAGGAAATTAAATAGGCTTAAAGAGCAATAGAATAAAGTAGTGGAACAAAAAGCCATTAAGGACTATTAAAAACAAAGATACTGTCCCTAACTCAGAAAGATTCTGAGCTGCAAATTTCTGGATACTGCTACAGTATCTCTGGTATACATTGCAGGACACTTGTCCTGATCTTATACTCTGCCCAGGGGGAACACATTGCTAGCCACTCTTGGAGAAAAGACACTGAGCTGGATGGACTTTATTTTTGACTCAGTATGGACATCATTATTTCTGTGGGACAAAATATCAAATTTCAGTGACATTGCTGTCGACATTATTGCTATGGAAACCAACTGTACTGCTGGCTACACTTTTAAAATACATTAGGGATGAAGCACTCGTATCAACTCATGGAAATCAACCAACACCTTTTGCATTTTTTCATGTTTTTGTCTAATGACCCAGCAATGAGGAGCTGTCAAGCTTGGCTAGTGACTAGCATAACATACAGAAAAGTTATACAAGTTCCATACTGATGAGGCTCTAATATCTGCATAGGGACATCTTAGAAATCAATTTGGCTTTCATAGTGCAAATACAAGAGGTGGAGGTTCAGGGGTCGTTTAGCCCATAGCCTGTTTCCTCTCCTCAGGAGCGTCTGGGTGCAGGGAAAACATGAGGTCTCCAGCAGTAGGTGCCATAAAGGCCACAGAAGCTACAGATCACTACAATTGTGGTTCTGTGCAGGGAATTTCACCAGTTGGAAGAAGGTCAAATCTAACAATATCAGCATCCTCCACAGTTCTGTCAGTCCTGCTGTTTCTAATGTGATTACAGGAGGGATTGATTTCTTTTGTAAGATTTATGTTGAAGGTAACTAACTCAAACATTTATTTCAGAGATTCATTCAAAACCTGTGACTACTGACAGATATCCCTGTTATATGGGTCAGTGTCTTTGTACCTTGTAAGTCCCCAGGGAGACGCTGCAAGGTATTGACCCTTTTTTCCCAATGAGGTAGCTGTGGTGTACATGCATCTTCTTACATTGTGAAAAAAACAGGCATTGCCTCTTCTCTCCCTAGCTGATTAATGGTGAGGATACATTATCAGAGCTAATAGGAGTCAAATGAAGAAAACTAGTCAACTGAAACCCTGCAAATTGGTTCCTGTGCTTTCTCCATCTCTTCTAATACCTAATGCCAGGGATTTTCATTCTTGTCCAGCCAGGGCTAAAAAGGAAAGGATTAGAAAGTAAATAACTCCCACATCTGCAATAGGGGAGCAGTCAGCTGTTTCATTGGCCCATTTATTAGCAGGACAGAAATGTAAATCTACATCAGAGAAATGTTTTTTCCTCCTGTACAACCTGTCATTCTTCTTTGAAAAGTAGATGTGGATACTAGCATTCCACCTGTATGGCTTTATCTGTGTGTCTCTGCATCTTTATTATTCTCTGCCCCATGCTACATGACCTTTACTGAGGTGAAATTATGGCTGTTTTCAATGGGAATTTTGCTACTGAGAAGCAGGTAGGATTTGAGCCATTCATCTTGGATGTCCTACTTTAACTTTTTATTATTATTATTATTATTATTATTTTTTTATTCCATCAGTACTCTGCTGTAGAGCCGCATCAGTTGGCAGAACTCTCCTGCTCACAGTGGCTAGGTGGTGCTGTTTTGAAGACCTAGTTAGAAGCCCAGCTGAGATTTCTCACTGGGAGGTGATACTTTGTCTACCCTAGCTCTCTGTCAATTGCTGTCAGTGACTACCAGGGATGAGAAATCTTATAAGGGATAGCTGAGAAGCAGTGTTATGAGCTCTACTGATACTTAGATAATATTACAGAACCACAGAATCATAGAGTGGGCTGGAAGGGACCACAGGGATAGTCAAATTCCAGCCCTTCTGCCACAGGCAGAGCTACCAACCTCCAGATTGGGTACTAGACCAACTTCCCTCTACCATCATCTGCCCTCCTTGTTGCTTTCCTTTTCTGTCTTCTGTTTCTATTCACCTACTACACAAGTGAAAAGTGAATCTGCAAATTCTATAGTTACTATTCAATTTCCATGAAAAAAAAAAAAAAAAAATAAAAGCAATAGAGACCAAATAGAAGAGAAAGGGCTACCAGTCTCCTGTAAGAGAACAGAGGAACAGATAATTACATTGATGTTTGATTGATGTTCGCAGCTCTACTCTTTTCAGAGGTGATGGCTGGAAGTAGGGAATAGGGAACAGGCACTTTACCAGTGAGCATTTTCCCCTGCCAGTGTGGCCTGATGTGTGTGTGCCTCCATGACTCTAACCATACACAATGCTGCTTTTCATACCTTGTTATAACCCTTTCTTTAAGACTTACTGCAGGGATACATAACAAATGCATTGCTCCTCTGGCTAAGAGAGAGAAATGTTCTGGGAAAGAACAAACTCATTTCCTATACATAGAAAGATTAATTTCCTCTACATGGATATATTTTATTATCTCTAGAGTTGCTCTCTTTCTCTCTTGCTTCTTTTACCCTGATGATGTTTATCTCTCAACATCAAGTCAAGGTAATCTCTCCACCTCGACACAGAGTTTGATTTGGTAAGCCTATTGGTATAAGAGCCGTTGTGACACAGCACACAGAGTTGTGGGCTTTTCTTACTGAATATTTTACTTGAAAGCCAAAGAAACCAATTTGTTTTTCTGTCTAGTTTAGAAACAGTATATTAACATAACAGTGAATAATATAGAAAGCCTGGACTATCTTCCCTCTCTGCTCTCATTACAGTAGTAATATATTAAAGTAGTGCAGAGCCACATTGCTTTCACCATATTGTCACATATGCCTCTATTTATTCCTATTTCAAAAATATTAAATTAAGCATGTCAAGCTAATGGACTTTGTAATAAAACATTGCAAATACAATGGGTTTTGTCTTCTTCTCTGACTAATTTTTTTGTTGTTGTTATTTTTCAGTTGGAATTCCTTGAAGACTGTAAAACTTCTTTGTATTCTTTTCTTTAGAGATTAACTTGCCATGCTTCTAAACAAAAAGTCAGTGGCGATGCTCAAAGCATTCTCATCTTGAAGTAGGAAATGATTAGCATCAAGCTCTGAACTGATGAACAGTATGAGAGCATCAAATCGCTGGATGTATCTAATTCTGCATCCGATAAGCAAATAGACATCTTGCTGGACTGTAAACTTTAAGTCGTATGAATAGAACAAGAACCACAATGGAACCTGACCTGGACTTATATGTCTTATTAAAACAGCAAGAATGACATGGTAATAATAACGCTATCAATGTATTCTCTTTCTTGGATATTCTGAGCATTCTGGACACACGCTAGTTATGCAAATACCTAAAAGCAACATCACAGTAATGAACTAGTAAATGTTCTACTGCATTCCTTAATCTCTCTAGACTGATATTATAAATACATATTTCTAGTCTTTGTAAATGTAAATAAGAATGAATTGTTTTCATCTTATGAGCTGCTTATGAAACTTTATTATTTTCTGATAATTAATCAAGGCACATGATTGTCACTCAATCTGCATTTTTCTTGCTTATAAGTGGTTCATCACTGAAAGAATAACATAGGAGCAAAACAGGAGAAAAAAAAAATGGCCATTGATTACTGCTGTTTAATGTGAAGATATATATTATCAAGAAAAAACACATCCCAAGCTTTTATAAATATAAGAAATCTTTTCACATTTAATTTTTTGGCAATCACTAAAATGGCTCAGCCTAAAAAACTGTCTGTTTTTAGAAAACTAAGGACTGTCTCAGTATTGCTCAGCTAGCTATGTAATTTCTCCAAGAGCATGAATGCTGTCCACTTACTGCAAACTACTACCCTGGTGATCCCCTGTGTACAGAAAATTCCTGCAGCAGAAAAAAGCAATATTTTCTTGCCATTGTAACTGTGTTCTGTCCCATTTGATAATTTTATACCTTTCAGAACTATGGTTTTTTTTTTGTTTTTTTGTTTTTTTTTTTTTTTTCCTGATGGAAGTTGTAAAACATGAAAGAACAAGAAAAATGTTTCTGAAAATGTCTGAAAGCAACAATTGGGAAGCTATAAACCTGATCCTCTACAGGATTTTAGCTTTCTTTGTTTAGGGTACTGCTGGATAACCATGTTGGTTCAATGCTGATTCAGTCATCCTTCACAGGACTAAAATAATGTCTCACAACATATGTGCTAATTTCCATTGCTTGTCCTTCAACATAAAACTGTTTTTTGTACAGTGAAGCTGTAATGATGATATGAATGATGATACAAACAACATCCTCTGTGCAGTCATTAACACTCTTAGATATTTATCAGCACTCTTAACCTCAGCTTATAGCTGAGGAAAATGAGTTATAAAAAATTGTGGGAGGAGAAAAAGACCATAGAAGTTCAAGATGAGGTTAGATTGCAAGAGATCCACTCTGCCAGACCAGTGTTTGTTTTTATATAATTACCTCAGGCATATACATCATTGCCCTAAGACAGTTTTTGAAGCACACTCATGTCCATGACTGAATAATGTGATGTCATGTAATGTGATGTCATGTGCATGATGTGCACATATCAATGTTTGTGTGTCAAAGGGGAACTCAAAATTTAAAGATCTAGCAAAAAGAAATATCTCTGGACAAAGTAGCAAATAATCTAGCAGCCATTTCATTTTAGTTAAATGTTTCTTTTATCTTCAAAATTGCTCAAGTATGAAAGCCCTTCTTCATTCTTTTGAGAATGATGATTTAATGGCAACTCATCACAAGAGGCATAGAATCTTGATGACAAATCCATAAAGCCTGAAAAAGATTGTAGTGAAATGTGTCTCCTAATTTAAGTGTTAGCTATTCTACTGCTTACTACAATGAAATAGGAAAAAAAGAAGCTGCTATGGAGATGTGTGGAGATTTAGTGTGGCTTGAGTGCCTGCACCTAAACCAAACCTCAACCCCCTCCTACTTTGCCTCCCCTGTGAGCAGCTTGCAGAGCTGCTGGCCCAGGTGTGATTCTCAGCTACTCCCAGACCAGCTCCCCCCACCTGCCTGAATATTCCTGCACACGCTAATGAGCTTAGAAGAAATGATATTTCTGATGTCATGACTAAGTTGCGATGCTATAAAACAAAGGACCTGACATGCAAGAACAAAACATGTATCTTCCAATGATTTTCTGACGCTTAAATACCTTCTACCTGCTTTTCTAATGTATCTGTGCTTTGTTTTCAACAGCTAACAGCATCAGTATATTTTCATTTTCACCTGAAAATACTTTTCATGGCAATGCCCGTTTCTAGAAATATCAGATTTAGATGTCCTGGTTGATCCAGTCCTCTAACATTCCTGCATGGGTTACTGTGCATATTAATTCATTTTATATAGTGAAATCAGGAATATTTTAAACTAGATTTTCAACATAAGGAGTTGTGCTCCAATTAAACCAAGTTTGGAGGTCAGGTATCCTGACTTCTCATTGAGTTACTTCAGCTTCTATTCAATAGTCAAAACACACCAACAAAAGCTGCAAATACAAATGTTTTCTGGGATGTCCCTCTATTTAGATCAGGTTTTCTGAATTTCTACAAAGATATATTCTAACATATTGTTGCTGTTTGGAAGCTCTACTTTGAAACCCAGAACTTTACATAGCTTCAAAGAAGGTTACTCTGATAATTACCAGCTATGGATCCTTCACTGCACATGGAATTAACAAGTATATTTAGTTTCTGTGAGATTAAAAGTATACCACAAATATTTAAAATGTAAAATTATTTTTTCAAGATGAATGAATTATAAATCTATTACTGGATATTTCAATAGCCTCAACACTAGCAAAATGAGCCATTTACTCATAAATTTGAGACAAATCTTTTTGGTAAAGCCTAATTATGCTTTTTTTTCTGGGCTGCAAGATCACACTGCTGGCCTGTGTACAGCTTATCATCCACAAGTACAACAAAGTCTTTCTTAGCAGGGCTGTTCTCTATCCTTTAATTCCCCAGCTTGTACTGATACTGGGGGTTGCCATGATCTAGGTGCAAGACCTTGTATCTGGCTTCGTAAAACAGCATGATACTCTCCTGGGCCCACTGCTTGAGCCTGTCTAGGTCTCTCTGGATGACATCTCATCCCTCAGGCATATCAACTGTACTGCACAGCTTGGTGTCATCCGCAAAATTTCTGAGGTTGCATTTGAATCTGCAGTTGATGTTACTGATGAAGATATTAAAGAGCATCAGTCCTGGTACTGACCCCTGAGGGACACCAATTGTCACTGATCTACATCCAGTCGCTGAGACACTGATCACCAATCTCCGGGTCTCATCTTACAATCAGTTCCTTGTCCATCAAACAATCCACCCATCAAATCCATTCCAATTTAGAGAGAAGGATGTTATGGGAAACCATGCCAAAGGCCTTACAGAAGTTCGGACAGATGACATCATTGGCTCTTGCTTTGTCCGTTGATGCAGTTACACCATCATAGAAACCCTCTAGGTTGGTCAAACAGGGCTTGCACACAGAGAAGCCATGTCAATTGTCTTGTATCACCTCCCTGTCTTCCATGTGCCTTAGCATAGCTTCCAGAAAGATCTGTTGAATGATGTACCATCTACAAAATGAGGCTGACATCTTGGTAGTTCCCTGGGTTGCTCCCAGGTTTCTACCCTTCTTACAAATGGGTGAAATATTGCCTATTTTTTGAATCTCCAGGGACACCTGACCCCCATGACTCCTCAAGTATCACTACTTCAGCCAATTCCCTCAGGACTCTGAGATGCATCTCATCGGGACCCATAGATTTACGGATGCTCAAGTTAATTGGGTGATTGCAAACCTGATCTTTGTTTAAGGCAGGTAGGACATTGCTCTCCCAATCTCTACCTTCCAAAGGCAGTTTACAGCCTCAGGGCAGTTGAAACAGAGCACTCCCTGGGCTGTGGATCTCAGGGAATCTGTGATTTGAAAACCATGGGGTTCAGAGCTCTAGCAACCAAAGGAAACAAACTACTCAGAGTTTTGTTTAAAGTCAAACCAAAATCGTGTTTCAAAATATTATCTGAGAAATATAACTTACGATTCCTGCCAATGTCATAAACAAGATTGTTAACAGCAAAGAAATCTGATACATGCAGGTGTTAGTAGCCCATCAGCAACACGCAGAAATTGGAAAGATTTTATTTCCTGATATATTAAAAGATATAGATAATACCTAAACAACAGAAATGGATAAAGCAAGATCAATACCTCATAAATGCAAAGAATCTTTCATGTAGGAAATACAGGCACTATTGGATTTAGCTTATATGCCCTAAGGTGCTTGATAAATTCAACTCTGTTGTTGCAATGAGGTGTACTGAACTAAAAATGATGTATACAATGTGACAGCAGAAATTTTGAGAAGTCAGGCTATGGATCTAGACCTTAGGAATTCCAGTCCTATGACTTATCCATGCATTTGCTGTCACTCTGCATTTCTTTACATTGCAAGGCTTGGTATTTATGCAAAGTGAGCAGAGACATGCTAGGTGGTGGTCCTTTTAGTGTGAGAGAAGAGTTGGAAACACTTGTGGACAACGATGTTAACAGGTCGTTCTCTGCTAATCAAGATCAGCTACCAGCACACTTTCTCAACCACTCACTTTAGTTTTGATATACTAGGAATTACCTAAGTTATTGCAAAGAGGGTTGTAATTGTCTGACCCTTAACACATGCTCTTTAAGTAGTAATCCTGAAGTGAGTAGGAAACACCAGTGTGTCTTATGCCTTCTCTGTAACTTAGCCAAGTCAAGCTGAACAGGTATTTGAGATCTACGATAAGAACTCCCAAGATGTAGGCATTGCACAATTTCCAAAGATAAAAAAGTGGTTCTTCTATTAGATCAGGATGTATTTGCAATACTAGTAGTTCAACAGTAAGTCAGTAGAACATAAATTTGGTATTCTGGCACAAGGCTGAAGAAGTTTCTATTGAGTACGTTACTGTTCACATGACACAATAAGGATAGGGTCACATTACTATTCTTTTTTGCTATAGATTTCAGAAATATATTATTAGGAGCAAAGATAAAGCAGTCTGACTGCTTTGACCATTGGCCTTCTTGTAAACAATCTCCATTCACACAATCCTGCCCATGTACTTTCAGTGGCAGCCAATAAGTGACCACAGAGACCACAGTGTTTATCATTCTGCCTGGAGGTGGTTTCTCCAGATCAGAAGTGATTAAGTACTGCAGGGAAAGATATTTGCAGTACTGTCTATGCTCTGTCTTTTCTGACCATAAGCAAGAGACATCAGTCTCCAGGCCTGTAAAAAACTTGTTTTTACAAAGAATGTAAGGTATTAATGATAGAAAAGAAGTTTTAAAAGGGCAAAGCCAAGATGCTGGAATACCTGGAGAGTTATTAGGAAAGTAGAGAACATTCTGTTCTTTCTGAAGAGTTTATTTCAGTCTCAGAGACTAGTAGTAAATGAATGATAATGAGAAGTACACCAAAGAAAGATACTTTCAATGCTTTATGATGACTCAGGTTTTCAGCACTATGTGATCACTGAGATTCACTAAGCATGCACTGGAACTAAAAAGGAGTAAAGTACTAAAAAATTGTAGGGAGAGATATTAGTGGTAAGTTGGAATATCTGCTTCTATTCTTTCTCAAATTGTACAGAACTTTTCCCAGGAAAAGTTTTGTTGTGGCTAGCATAAGTACCTAGTTTTCTGTTGCTATAAGAAAGAGAATATCAGGATCAGGTTCTTAATAAAATAATAAGCCACAAAGGTCTTAGTGGCCTAACTTGGGAAAATACTTTTTATTTTTCAGATACTGGTGAAGTCAAAAGAAATTTCTTGAACTGTGGTCACAGGCAACTTGCTGAAGTCTAACAGATGAACTTAAATTTCTGCAAAGCTTAGGACTTATGGAATGGAAAGAATGATGCTGAAGTTATCAGAAGAGTGGATGGGAAATCAAAAGTATGATAAAGTAGAGTAGTAGAAACAGTCACAGCACTGCACAGGGGAGGAATGGGGAAGATCAAAGAATGTTTTTTTGTGTGTTTGTTTAAGAATAGCATCCAGATTTACTTTATACTTAAAGGAAAGATGGGAGAAATTATCAGCTCTTGATGGTTTGTATATATAATAAAGAATTTATGAGACTGGCTGGCATCACTGATGAAATCTTGCTCTCCTTTGATAAAACTTTAAATGAAAAAGCAAATCAAAGCTAGACTAAATCTCAGTTTCTATTAAGTCAGGTTAAATATCTCTTCAGAGATCTCTTCTTAAGACCAAGCATTAGAGCAGCACTGTGCTTCTTTGTACTGTCTGAACTCTTTTTTGACTGGTAATCATAAACAAGAAGAATAGAAATAGGAGTATACTTGATATCAGATCAAAACTACATGGCATCTCTGTAAGAACAGCAAAGAAAGTCTTTTTCAAGTTGAAGTACATGCTTCCACATTCCTTATCTTCTCATCATTGTTTGTATAATAAAAGCTCTTACTAGATGTAACAGAAACTAGGAGCAATATGTCCCTAGATGTGCATGTGAATTGTTGAATTTCAAGTGGCTAGAACTGCTGCGCTTTGTTTCTAATTAATTGATAAATTAAGTTCAAATATTGTCATTTTCTTCTGAAAGGTATGAAATACATGAAAGCCTCAATAAGAAAATCCGTTTCAAGTAAACAGATGATGTCACTCATACTCTGCTCTAATTTTGTGCATAACACAATTTCTATGGCTCCATGATCATGCAGTCTGACCATCTTCTACGCGGTCTGTGGCCATGGAACAATACAAAGCGATCTCTGCACAACAGTAGATAATATCAAAAGACATGCAAGAATGGGATCAACAAGATCACTGTAGAACGCTGCCAGCTATGTCCTCTGTGAAACACTACCTTAGGTTTACGAGAGTATAGACAGTAGGATTTTTGATTAAATGCTAGTTTGTAGAAGTCAAAGCTAATAGGGAATCATTGCTCTTTTCCCTTCTGAGAGAACACTTTGTATGTTCTTCAGACAGTGAAGGATGAAAGATAAAAATCCTTAAATAGCATTATTTTTGTGCTGATAGAAGTAACAAAGACAAGTATATGGGTATGTTTGTGTTACATGTAAGTAGGACTAATAATCTTGCTTGAAAGATTCTCTTCCATCACCCCAAACGGATTTTGGCTGAAGTCAAAGCAAGGATACTTTAAGTATCCACATGATACTGAAATTTGTCCCCTCAAAAATAAAAGATCATTCTAACACAAACATGTGCTGAATTAGGCTTATTTTATAGTAATGTAGCATGAAATTGAATCATACAAATCTATATCTCTTCAGCTTCTAATGTATTCAATTTATTATTTTTTTTCTTTTTTTAAGTATTCACTTATTTGCATTTGTTGAGTGCTCAGGTTTTATGGATGGTATGCTCAGTATTGAAATCCTTGGTTATATACGTGTGCATGGACATTTATGCAGCACTTCTGCATTGTTTTCTCTGATTGTAGAGAAAAAAACCTACTTTGTTTCAGAAGTGCAAGTTATGTGTTATTCCAGCATATGAATCTCTAGGATAACAGGTTTCAGCGTTTGATGTGAGGCAGGAAATATGAAATGGGAGGATAAAGCAGTAAAGGAATGGAGAAGAGGACAAGACAAAACAAAAACTGCTTTCTTCTCCGAGTTCAACATATGAATATTTATTTGCCTTTGCATTCTAAGGGTTACTGAACTATAACAATTTGAAGAATCTGAAGCCATGAGTTCTTTGCTGCATCTAAGCTGTCTGACATGCCCTGGTATTAATTGAACTCTCTGGTATCTGGAAACATAAAAAGACGAAGTCTATCACAAGCAAAAATTGAGAAAGAAATTTTTCCTTAGCTGAAATTGTAGAGTGCTGCCTTGTGATCTGATGATAACTAACATGATTAAGTGACTGACTAATGTAACATTTTGCACAGATGTCTGCTGAACAGTTCAGGTATGAAGTAACCAGTATAAAGTAATAGGGGACTACATGAATGCACAGAGCTGACAGTGCCTGAGCCTAAAGGGGCTGTATATATATTAAAGGCAAGGTAGGAAATGTGTGTTGTACATGAACACTGGGGAAACACAACTCTTGATGACATGATTTTCTATAACTATGGGTGATAGAAATGCACTTTTTGGTGCTGAGTTCATTACCTCAAGTCCCTGCATATCCAAGAGTTTCACTGTGTATATGACCTATCTTCTTTTGAAAACTGCCTTGCTTTTTCTAAGACCTCAAAGATCTTTCACTGTTTCTTTATCTGTTACCTGAAAGAAACCTGGAAGACTTTAGAGATATTCCAGAGATCTTTCAGGGCTGGTTACCAGGGCTGGTAGGTAAAGGATATGTGACCTGCAGCACAGGAGTGCTCCTTATACTCCTGGAATATCAGTGTATGTTTAAAGACACCTAAAAATGAGCTTTTTATAATGGAGAGATTATTCAGAAACTACAAGGAAATAAGTAATGTGAGAAACAGTCATAATCAAAGAATCCAGAAAGGACTATCTGCATTACTATACACAGAAAATAATGCAGTCATTCTGCAGTATTCTTTTACATTTTCTCCTCTCTCTTTCTGTGCCATGAAAGCACTATCAATCTAGGTTGTTTGCATCAGGTTATTTTATTGTTTTCCCCAGAAATTTCCCTCTATAGCATAAATCCAGTACGATGTATTCATATTCAAGAAGTTACATGTTAAAACAGATTCTCCTGGTGGTAATTTATTAATACTACATATAATGAAGAAGCAGCTATACATGCACTACAGTATATTTCAGTTTAGCAATAGGAGAAAGGACTGCCTTCCCACAAAACACACACACAATCGCTAGTGAAGTATAAAGGGCTGGCTGACTGCCTTCAAAGATGAATTATGTATCTAAGTGGCTTTTAAACAGCATATGCTAGAAGCTTATAAACCGCAGTTAACTGTTCTCTGAGTCTCAGAACTGGAAAAAAACAAAACAAAACAAAACCAACTAATTTTGTTATTTATTTGAAATGAAAGAGAATAATAATAATTTTAAAAAGTTAAAAAATATGCCTGCTACCTTGCAGCAATGCAGGATTTCTTTATTGATGTTAGGCAACACTGAAGGATGAAAGCACTGACTTGGAATGGAGCCCTTGTTACAGAAGAATCCTACCATTACTTGCAAACCTTTCACAGCTTTCTAAAGCCACTGTGTAACTTGTTTATGACAGCACAAAAATAGTCAGTGACAGATATAAAGTCTTCAATTAAGAACACCAGGATATAGCAATATTCTGAACACTAGCACTGATGTTATCAATACGGAGAAGTTACTGTACCTTTGCGTATGAAGCTGGAAAGCATTCATTAAATCTGGAAGAGGTCTATAAAAAAAAACAACAAAGGAGACAGGGAGTTAGTACAGTTGAAAGCACAGGATATGTACAAAACTGGTACAAATAAGTATATAAACAGGGCTATATTAAGTCATTTAGTAGGCATTGTCAGGGAGAAATGGGGCTGACACATAGAGAGGCATTTCTCAGATCCAAGAAGCGATTAAATCTTACGGCAGATATGCAAACTTTCAGATTGGTTTAGCATTTTAAAGGCAAGTTTTATTTGAAGTCTCTGAATTAAATAATATTTAGCTTTTGTTACTTTGCCTGGTCCATGTCATCACTGCGCTAGCGGAAAGAAGAACTGCATTCTCCAAACTTATGTGAGAAGTGATGAAATATTTGACATATGGAAAACTGAAGGTAGGGCAACTCCAGGAGTATGAGAATCACTCAGCTAAAGGGAAGACTCTTAAAGAACATCTTTCACAGATTTTCCAGTCACTTATGATTTCACCTCCCATTCTGGTTTCTGTTCTTTTTGGTATAGGCTTTTGTTTTGAGGTGGAGAGTATGTATTTATGCAAAAAATATACTTGAAGTCTTTGACACTGTATCTGTTAAGTTACAGGCCTCCATAAAAATATGTGCTGTTAGCTAAGAGTTTGCACCGTTAAGGACATAATAACATCAAATTTACTACAGTATAAACACTAATATTATACTAATTGTGTAAGAAAGATCAAAATTATTTAGAATTAATAAAGAGATAAAGATAATAAAAGAAATAAAAGAAATAATAAAGAGAATAAAGAGATCTTTCATTTTTTAGGCATACAGTCTTTCAATATTTAAAACAGAACAAGAAAAAAAAGGACATAGTCTACGATTCATCTGTAAAAACATACATAAATGTTTCAATGAATGATTAAGTTGTGTGGATAAACATATTGGTTACTAGATGCATAATTCCTCATCAGTGTAGATATAGAATTCCTCAGCATTATTTACTGTGTAATTCAATCTAACATTTTATTCATTGAGAGCCATAATTACTGGGAAGCTCTTTCATTACCCTATGCACGTAGTAAAGGTGGTCAAATAGTTTATTACACATTTTCTTTGGTAATACCCTACCGGATCTTCTGACAAACCTCATACTCCCTTTCTCTGTTTGCATAATCATTGCAATTGTATCTTACCACTTAGCATTTCATTTAACATAGCCTCTAACTCAAGCAGATTTTACGTTTTAGCATACATCATATTTTAACCAATAGTGTAGAAAGTTTTCTGACATCTAATTCTGTTTTGGATAATTATAACCTTTTTTTCTCTTTTCAAAGCACCCATGCCAATGGGTCATGGTCATGAAAGTGAAATGTTTCTTAAATGCATTGAGTCATTTTTTATATGTTTCCTACTCCTCTGCTATGGTCACCCTCATCTTGCTTCTGGAGATAACACACTTTTAGTTTGCATCTCAAAGGGAAAAAGCCTTAAGTACAACAAAAAACATAATGGCTTTTCTTTTTATCTGGTGTCTGTAAAAGATACATTTTCCCCTGGAAACCAAGGTCATTGATGTCATGTCTGTACACAGGTACAATCCTGGTGTTCACTGGGCAGAACTTAGGAGAATATCTAGAGGGGCTGGAAGTGAGATTAAACTCTGTGCCATTCTGGTCACCTGGTAGAGAATTCTGCTACAGAAAACAATCTGTAATGATAATATGCTGCAGGGAATGTACACACTGGTTACTAAGAACTGATCCTAGATTGTTAATCATGCATATTCGTGCCAAATACTTTAGCCCTTTCATAGTCACACTATGGCTAACGTAAGTCAGATTTTCAATGGAAGCTGCAGACTGAAAGTCTCATACTGTACTACATGTAGCACAATTCTGAAATAAGGGAACACGTATCAGCAAAGTCCCGCTGGTGCAGTAAGTTCTTCCACTGTTTTACAGACCTGATAAAAAGCAGTGCTTGAAAAAGATAGGTAGGATAACTAACAGTAATGTCAGGTGAAATAATGAGAGAGAGAGAGAGAGAGAGAGGGAGAGAGAACACACAAAAGGAGGGGTTAAGAAAGAAAGGAAGCAGACTTTTTAATTAGAGGAAACACCGTGCTCTTTTCAGGGAAGGCCTTTACTAAGGTGGTCATTCGTTCATTATTGACCCATCTGTGCCACTACAGCATAGTTAATCCCTGCAAAGACAGACATTTACTTTTTAAATTTTCTGAGTTTCAGCTAATTTTAAACCTACTCCCGCTGAAATATTTACTGCAAGTCTTCCTCATAAATTATATTGTATTTAAAAAATGAAAATTCTCATTTCAGCATCATCAACTGAAGTGGAAAACTGCAAATCCTCCCATAGAAAATGAGCAAACGTATGTTCTGCCTGTCAGCGCAAGTGTGCAGTACTTATTCCCTGGCACGTACGTATTTAGATTTGTTAGTCTGTGAAACTACCATAGCTTTCTGCAGTATAAGTGGAGAAGGCATCCTATGGCTGCAAATGAGTACGTTATTTAATCATGAAAGGACAAGACTTTGAATAAGAGAAAGCATTTCTAAGAGAAAAGTTTCCAAGGCCTCTGGAATCTGACTGCATAATTCAATCTCATTCCATCTCTTGAATGAAAATGGAATAGTGCTCAAACGATGTATTTGTGCCTTGGGAGTGTACTTCATGTACACAGAAGTACAATGATATACTTTATTTAGCCTTGGCCACAAAGCAGCTTTGTATATAAAAAGACAGGAAAATATGATCTCTGAGCATTTAACAGTAATTTCTTTGTGCCACATTAAAAATATATTTATTTTGCCTTGCATTTGCCTACTAAGTAGGTACAAGTATTTTTTCAAGTTTTGGGGAGCAACATGGCATTCTTTCAAGGGGCTTCAGTTTTAGAATGTCTTTGGTGTTCTCTCCTTCAAAATAAAGGTTTTTGAATGTTACTCTAGGAAGTTTTAAAACTCAAAGAACATAAAATCATCAGTTGTGAACTTTTGTACTGAATGCTGCCATTTTACACATGTAGGCACAAGACAGATTTTGTAAATTTTCCAGAAGAGACTTAGCAATAAAAGAGACCTGGCAAAATTTGGAAAGCCAAAGTACTAAGTACATGATGTAACTAACTGCTAGATAGCATTTCAAATGTACTTCATTTAGACTTTTATTTTGCATTTAATTTCATTTGTGTCTGGTTTTACTTTCCTTTCAACAAGCCCATTTTTTACCAGTGAAGCAATTGAGATTAAAACCATCTAAAAGTATTTACACTCTATAATCTAAAAGAAGCAGTAGAATTAGGAAAATTGGTGAGCATGCAAAAGTAATTTCAAAGTCTATATAAAAATGGGAACTTAGAAATAAATTAAAATTAGTTTTATAACTTCAAACACTGTACAGAATACCACTGTTTTTGCTGTCTCAAAAAGATGGGAAAATTCCCTTTAGTTGGAATAAGAAATTTCACTTAATTTTTGAGATGCGACGTGATTCAAAACTATGGCTCTGGGGGGTTCTCAAGGCTTGTATTCCTTGAAGTTCATGCAAATAGGTCTCTGCTGTGGTGGAATAAAAGAACATAAGGCTAATATCTATAATTCAGTTATAACTATCAGCTAACACCTCAGATCTGCTTGCCTGTCCTCTTGCTACCACTGTGACCCCATAGCTCAGTCAAATTTCAATAGATATTACCCAGGAATACTGAAAGTGGCAAGGAGTGAGAGATAGAGCAAGACTGTGTTCCTACATTAGGGTTCAAGGAGATAATACTTATTTTGGCACCCTACTTCAGGAGCTGATTCCCAAGGTAAATGTGTGTTTGTTTCTGTAGGTGTTGCCAGCATTTTAGAGGAGTTTTCCCCTAAGGCGATAACTTCTTGGTGTTAAATCGAAGAGTTTACGAGAGGACAGAATTAAGATTTGCAAAGAGTTTACAAAAGTGGATAATTAAGATTTGATGAACCTCATCTCTTACAGAATCCCATAAACAAAAATAGTGAACAGTTGTATTATTGGTTAATTTTGTCTGAATTTTGAGACAAGTAACTGAAGTATAATAAATGACTGAACAAACAGATACCTACAATGTTGTAATATGACATTATTTTTATGGTCGCATAATTGTAAATGCAGTTAGATCTCTGGCAAACAGGCTCCATAGTGAACAATATCATGTAATCTCATTTACCAATACCTGAAAAAAAATAATGTGCCAAACGCTTTGAAGTATCACTTTTGTTGTCACTGTGACCTATAGCCTGGCATGTTGCCAAAGAAAAGGAGACATAAAGAATGAAAAAAAAAGAGTGCCAGAAACTTTGTGTAGACAGATAGAAGCAGAGATTGCTAGGAATTAGATTCACTTTTACAGTCACTGGACAACGAATGGTGTGTCACAAGACAGATGACTACACAGATCATAGTTTGTAGTGTTGAATTCCCTGTTACACCAAGATTAGCCAGTAATAATAAAAAACTTCCTGAGGTAAGATCATTCACTGAGTATTTCAAGTCCCAAGAGAAAAGACAAAAGGATAGCCAGACCAGTCAGGAATGAACTCAGATAAGATTCAGATTTAAACTGTGATTGTACATAAAAAGAAGGCTTTCTTCCCCTCTTTTAACTTACATATTCCAATCATATTTAAAAAATAATTCTCAATTCACTATGAATACCATCACTCTCAACTTCTCTCACAGATGTAGGCTTTTTAATTTTCTTTTTCCCCCTTCCTCTTTGAAGTCTCTAGAATGCTATTCTTCCAAACTACTTTAAAAGGAAATCAATAGTTCCTCATTATAGTAGTAATGCACATACGCCTGCAGACTAACAATCTTCATATTCCAAAATCCCCAGTTCTTAATATAAAGGAATGATTCTGATTTTTCTCATCACGTCCACACTACATCAAAATGTTTATATGTACCTTTTCAAAGTTACTAAGCCTTTATGTTGAACTGAATCTCTTTTACTACACCCCTTTTTATTCCTCTACAGGCTAGAAGATCATTGTACAGAATTTCCATCTGCTCTTACTTCTCTTTCTCATCAGCAAAAGTTTATTTCCCTAGTCTTTGAATATGAGAAAACATTTCTAAGATAAAAGTTTCCAAAGACTCTGGGATCTTACTGTATAATTCAATTTTATCCTGTCTCTTGAATGAAAATAGAATTTAGCTACACGGAATGTCGGATACCCAATTGTGATCATTACCTCAAACTGGAAGGAGACCTGGTTAATAATAGATGGGCTGAAACCTTTATTCCTTAGAGTAAGTTACTCTCTCTTCCAGACGCTTACTCATTTTCAGGGTAATAATACTGATCTAATACTTGGCAACACAGCTGCTAAAGTACGGTTTCCTAGGAAGCATAGCAAGCGTTATTGGCAACAGTGCTGTAAACAGGTAAATTGATAAAAATATTAAATATACTGGAATACCGTGATTTCTTTTTCCCTGCAGGCTAGACACCAAAGGCTAATTCAGAATAGAATGCCCGTGTCTTTGCTTCCCATGTTCAAAATGGAACAGTAGTACAAGTCCCTTCACAGAGCTGACATAAATTTTGATGTGTCAGTACTTCCTGATAACTAAGACTTGGTATTAGGAATAATGTAAATCAGACTTTAATTCTATATTTAATGAAGGTGTTGGATAGCATACAGAAAATAAAACATGGGAAACAGTGAAGAAATAGTGAAGATGAAAATTGCAATTGAATGTCTACTACCCAATAAGGGCCATCCAGTCAGTACACTAAATAGACAGAGCATCCATGGGAAACACTGCATTTTATATTGCAATTAAATTCTATCAAAATGCTTACATAGAAAGTATCTGAATGAAGCACTGGAAACTTTACTATGAGAATTTCTGAACATTTGAGTTTTAGTCATTAGGTGTTGTATTAATGCCATTTTCAGAAGATATGTAATATATCCTACATAAGCATTAAAATATTAAACATTAAAATATTAAAATATTAAATGCTGCATTTACAGCTTCTGAAGGGATGAATCTTACTGCGAAAGGCATTAGTGAATGGTGAAATATCTTTGAAATCACAAAGGAGAGTGACATCCCCTAGGCAGACCTACAGAACAATGTCAGAATAACAGTAAGATGCAGAAGGGTCATGTCCTATTGTCCAGGTATATCGTAAAGTGACCCCTCACTTAAAACATTTTAGGAGTAGACGCTGAAAAGCATCTGAAGCAAAATGATCTCATTTTGGCAAAAGAAGAAAAGTCCTGACAGAACCTGAAAGGTCTGTCTCAAGCTCACAGCACTGTTTTCCTCTTTTACTCCATGTTGGTTCGATGCTATACACATTTCTATTCTCTCTAGTATGAGATTGAACTTTAGCTTAAGAAAATATGGCAAGGTTTATACTGAAGGGTTCTGACTCCTAGCCAGGGAATTTTGTTTAGGATCACTGTTGTGTTTCCTTACATGGTTCTCAGAAGTATTCTGAGGATGTTGCTGAGGAACTGTCTAGTATTGCTGCTCTTGTGCCACACTATCATACAGCCTGACTATTAGGTTTATCTTTAAGAATATACATCTGCAGGATACATAAAGCACACAAGTCAGTTAGTCTGATGAAAATGTTTAAGTATTTGTGATTAAGTCCATTTATTTTTCTTTCATAGTAAATAAAATCCAGAGTTGTAACTACTAAATTCCAGACCAAGTTATAGAAACTTAAGCACATAATGATGCACAATATTTAGGTGTTTGACACATTCTTCTAACCCCAGACATTTGGGATGCTGTGATGTACATCTACAGAGTCAACTGACATAGCATATAATGGAGCTGTTTATGATTTAAACCAACACATTTTTAGCTAAGTAAATCTACAGAAAAAGTATGATTGCTCTGGTCTCCATTTAAATTATACTATTTATTTCTTCTAACTCCTAAGTATAGAAATTGAAAGAATTATCCTAAACATTACCATTCACATGTATTATAAAGTCACTAGCATTTCTGTTCTGTGCGTAGCATATTTTATGCCTTTGTCAGTTTGCTTCCATTAAAGCCAACTGAAACAGCATGGAAACTTGTCTGATCTTTCTAGTAAACACAGCTTCAGATGTTGGTCAATTTTTAATGTGAACAACAGACAGGTTCAATTTCCACTATAAAATCTTCCTACTCATCAACAGTGATTTCTACTTTCCTTAGAATGCATTTTCATCATAACACTGCAAAAGCAGAATTTCAGGGGTCCTCTTGTTGCTACTGAATGTATGAAAGAACTCAGCCAAGTAACTAAATCAAGACAGAAGAGATCTGTATTTTCTTTTCCCCAGAATGTATCAACCGTCATTAGGAATGCAGACAGTAAAAAGGCAATTTGGGACTCTGATAGTAGGTTGCAAAAATGATTTACAATTGTGTTCACTGTTAGCATTATACTAAATCACACCAAGACTCTTCATTTGTTGAGGCTGCGTTCAGTATGGTATTAAAAACAACTCTTTCCATCAGTATTTTTATTGTTGTTTGCCAAAAAGATATTTTCTTCAAGGTGCTTAATGTTCATGTAGGGACTTTACTGTACAGACACCAGTTAATTACTTACACTGTAATGATAGGCATACAAAGCAGACACAGTGTGGAATGAAATTATGACTTATCAAGATACTTGTCAGACAAAGTTGTTTCTCCTTTCTTTTTAATAATACAGTGGAGTAGTTCTATCAATGTTCATACAGTAAATATATTGTCAATTTTAATTATTGAAAATATAAAACAGACACTGAAGTCTTATGTATTTTATACTCATTTCCTTCTGAAACATTTTTCAACTGAGTGCCATCTCAAAGCGCTTTATAAATTCTGAGTTAATCGGGAGAGCCCAGTGTAGTAGCTAAACACAACACTATCGTTCCTTTCTACATTCCCTACTTAATAAAATAAATAATTTTCCCAGTATCTCAGATCAATTCAGTGGCAGAACCAGAAAAAGATCTCAGAATTCTGATGTCTCAGTGTTCAGTGAACAAAGCTACCTGCTGTTCCCCTCAACTACAGTCTGACGCAGAAGTACTAGTTGGTACATAACAAATGGTAATGACATTTTTTGTGTTTCTGCTCAGCTTAGCAAAATGTTCTTCCATCTTGCTGAATTTTCTAGGCTCTCCTTCATGTGCTTCAGTCTGCTGCCACTGATTTTTTCACTACGTTGCATGATTAGGTCAATGCTCTTGTACCTCTTGAAAAATTGTCTGAGCCCTCATCCCACTCTTGATGCAAATTTGATCTGTATATGGTAAAATATGTACCCTAACTTTTCTTTTCCTGTACTGCTTATTTTCAAGACAGCTCTGCAACTCTGAGTCCCAAACTCTGTCAAAACCACCCAATCACTGCATCCATAAGCCATTCCACTAAGGTTTCAGACTCATCTTTTCAGACTTCTAAGTAGGTTGGGTCAGTAAATGACTCTCTCCTGTGAAAATGTTACAAGCACTTCTCAGCAATTTTTAATACTTTTATTCTCCCCCATTCTTCTGAAAGGCTAACATTCCCGAAAAGTGCAGAAAGTTTAGTAAAATTAGAAGTGTTTTAACCCAGAATGCAAAGCTCTAAAGAACCTAATTTCCAGGTGCTTCCCTGCAGTGCACTCCCCTCACAGCTCCAGGTCTCTGCTTCCTTTCTATAGTGTAGGATCTTGCAGAATATTTTCACATTACTTATGCTCTGTTGTGACATGCTTTTGTTATTCAAAACAAGGCTTTTACAGCTTGGTAACCACGGTAAGAACTCATTTCCTCTGAACTGCAATTTTAAAAAGAGGCTAAGATGTCTTGTGGCACCCTGTCAAAAACTGTAAATAGTTCTCACAACACCATATTTCAAATCTGACAGCAGTGTAAACTTATGAGCG
Organism: Centrocercus urophasianus; assembly: GCF_019232065.1. Classification (NCBI taxonomy): domain Eukaryota; kingdom Metazoa; phylum Chordata; class Aves; order Galliformes; family Phasianidae; genus Centrocercus; species Centrocercus urophasianus. The sequence continues at coordinate 14,511,191 of NW_024884586.1, read as the reverse complement.
GGGATGGTTTGAAGGTAACACTAAAAGTGAGATTGGGGGGTTCCAAATCTGGTCTCTGTCAAGGAGGTCAGGAAAAATTGGCTCAGTTCAGGAGATAGAATATTTTTTCTGTCATACCTTCATAGCCAGACTAGATTCCAAATCCCATGCATATTACTTCCATCTCTTATGCTATTGCCATATGATATGTGAGAATAGAAGAAATATGAAAGAAGAAAACATTTGTTCTCCTAAGTTTGTGTTACAAGGAAATTAAAAAAGAGACTTTGGACTTTATTAATCCAGATAAATAGCTTGAGACATTAAGACTGTCTTGTTTTTCGTATGAGCAGTTTCCAGATCTCTGCAGATTCTACGGCAAAATAAAAAACAACTTGTGCTTGAAAATAGATTGAGGAAAAGACAATTATTTAATTAAAAAAAAAAAAAAGGATGTAAATTTTATCAAAATAATTTATCTTTAATGATGTTATGACAACTAATGTAAAGGCTTAATTTGCTGTCCTACTGAAAGCATACATAAAGCATAGAAATAATAATAAAGAATTAGTATGTTAGCTGTCAAAATGCATATAATACAACTAAACAGGTGAAAGTATGAGGGCTGCTCTGAAAGTAATACCTCTTATTTTATTATCTCAGCCCACGATGTCAGAGGTGGATGTTGGTGGTACAGCAGTAGAGGTTGAGAACCTTCCCATAGATATTCCATTACATTTTGTTGTGGTGTGACAGGTGGTAGCAGAGAGGCGGTCTGACCAAACGGCATCTAACATGGAAGAACAGCTGAAGCGAACATGCATCACTGAGTTCCTCCATATGGAAAAAAAATGGCATCTATTGACATTAATGCTTGCTGAACTTTTATGGAGACCAAACAGTGGATGTGAGCACATTGCAGTGGTGGTGGTGTTTCAGCAGTGGCAACAGCGACAGAGAGTCACATCTGCTGGTGCCGATTTTTGCAAGCTTGACATGCAGGCTCTTCTTCCTTGCTAGCAAATATGCATATCTAATGGAAGTATCTATGTTGAAAAATAATTTTTTGTAGCTGGGAATTTGTTCTACAAAACAATGCTATTGTGCTCTTTGCATCTGTTGTAGATTCCATGGAAACAAACAGGAGGCATTACTTTAGAGCAACCTATGTAATTTGTTAAATTGTGGAAAACAATTTATTGATTTGCTAAATTAGTCATAATGTCCATAGCCTTCCTTTGGTACAGCCAAAGAAGTCAGTATTCAACAAACATATTTCAGTTGATGATTCCCAGTTAAGGGAAAGACTTGATGAAATGGTAAGTCATGCTTCACCTTCCAGGTTATGAATAGAGTCTGGTATTAAAGAAGGTGATCAACTAGTTTGGGAACAATAAGGTATATGGTGATTGGAAGCAAACTCTTAAAAATATCCATAGTAAGTGCTGTTCTCTTCCACTGTTAAGCCTACTTTCTTGCTGGTTTGGAAAAACTTATGCTAATGTAGGTCTAAATCAACTTCATTTAGATCAAAATGAGTAATATAAATAGGATTTTGGTGGCATTTCAATTTCCTTTCAAACACAGCTTGGCATAAACTGTAAGATAATCATTAAACGATAAATAAAAATGTAGAATTAATTATTTTCTAACAAATCAAACATGATAATTAAGGAATTGAATGACTATAGATTAAGCTTTCTAAATGATTTACTTCAATGCCTATACATGTAGTGTGTCTTTCTGAGTTAGTAAAAATAAATGCCACATACTTCGAGAAATATTCTCCCTTCAGAAAAGCACTGCAATGCATCAACAATAACAGAGTTAAAGATGTTTAAAACAATTTTCTCTTCATTGATTTGAATAACAATCAAAATCTAGTAGTTTTCATCACTTTGAATTAAATCAGTCTGTTTAAAAAGAACAATAACACAATGAAAAGTACTGTCATTCAGATCACCTCCCGAACTAATAACAGTAGATATTTTGTTTGTTTTTTAAAAAGCTTAGCAAATGATTTTAGGGAATTTCACCCAGGAGATTACTGGCCTGAGGTGATGCCCTGATCAGAGTGGATACATAATGGAACACAATGAACATCAACATACGTTTTTTATCTTTGGTTGTGTGAATTCCAATATCTAGTTTATGATAATTGTCCTCTGTGTCTTTCTCCCTTCTCTTCCCATAAAACGCAGGTTCAGCAGCAGACATGAAAGCGTTCTTTGACAGGAAACGTAGCAAAATTAAACATGCCCTGTAGAGACAGGAGGCTGGGCACATGGGGAAATTAAATCTGTCAGTGCATCCTATTGCCCATCAGTCTTGAGCTATGATTATTTGTTTGGTAAGGTAACTGCAGAGAATGTTTCAATGAATTAAAGAGAAAGACCTGAGCCTGAACCTTATTTCTAGAGTGCAGTTTAATCAATAGCATCAGGGAATACTGTGTTTAAATTATGAATATATTCATATTTACTGAAGTCGAGGCTTGTGAAAGATACCTTTCATGACAGGTCTAGAAATTAATTTCTGCCATTACATTTTATCTCACGCCTGGCAGTGCTATAGAGGCCAAAAGCAATTTCATTTACCTAGATAGTACGACTCAAGTGTATCCTATAACGCTCTCAACACAGTCAGTATTATTTACAAAACCAGCCTATGCCTTTATTTAATGATTTGGCAGTCATGCTAAACAACTGAACCTTTTAGGGAATAATGTTAGTTGAATGTCAATACATACGTATGATTGCCTTTCATCTGTGCAGAGAAATGGCATTTAGTATTTCCATTGAGTTTTCTGACAGAGGGGAAGCTGAATTAAAGCCTATTTATAAATATTTTAATGTCATAAAAACAGCCTTAGAGCAATCAATTTGTGCAGCACTGTAAATATGCCCTTCATTATGTAAAGGTTGGCTGTTTAATAACAATATGCAAATAACTTTGCAAGAGTACTTCTTCAGCCTCTTTATTTTTTTGGCACGATGTCCCTCCCACTGGGGGAGTCTACAGAGAAATGTACTATCACTTTCATTGTTTGTTTGTATGTATAGGACGTATTTACGTTCTGCTGAATCAAAAACTTACGCCCCTGGCAGCTTTTTTCATTAAAACTTCTATTAAAACTTGACTTGGTATCATGAGAGTGTTCATTATTCATGAGTTAATGTTTAGAGGTAGAAACAGAAAGTCAGACACTTTTGAGCCAGTATATCTTGTCATATCTGCACTGTCTGTAGTTGAGGATCTGTGCCGTAAATCCTGTTTCCAGCTCACTCATCTGTTCAGTCTGTTCCTAGGTAGAGCCAATCATCTAGCTCCAAGGCTCATTTCCTGCAACCATTTGCAAATGACTTTATTTCTTTTAGACTCAGATTTTCTGCCTGAAAAATAAGTGTGAAAATACCTAGCTTATGCAAGTATTGCTTTTTTTTTATTATCCAGGAATTTCACTAATGTTAGAATGGTATACAGCCAGTAAAAATGAAGTCAGAATTAGGGTTTTAACACAGAGATGTAGTTCACTAGTTAACCAACATGAGATGTGAAGCTGCAATGACAAGTAAAGGAGACAGACTCCAAGCTAACGTTCCTGCTCATCTGCACAACCAAAAATCCTCTGCTCTTCAACTAAAATCAGGAGTGTTCCTATACTTTTATTGCCAGTAACTTGTTCAGTATAATAATTTTGCACAGAATTGTCTTCCTGCTCTAGTTAAAAATAATAGCATTATGCTTTTTGCATTTTTTTCTTTTTCTTTCGTAAGGCAATTTCACTCTTCATTAGTAATACTTGGTAGAACCTTTGTCCTTCAAAAAATTAAATTCCTTTTTATAGCCATTATCAATGCAATCACTTAAACTCATATTTCTGAATTTATACACTACTGACATAAATTTATTATTTTCAATCTTATTCCGGAGGTTGTTGGATTGGCTGAAATCATTCACAACAACTCATAGATCAATAAGTAATTTGTTTAGAATGCCAGAGATCATTTGTGATCTAATATTTGTGTAAGGGTCAAAGTTGAAAAAGCAAAAACCACCTACGTATGTTCTCAAAAATAAGCTCAGACAATTCAATTTGCCAAAGTTCTTGAGCAAGAATCACCTCAAAGAATCAGGAAAAATGGAAACAACAGTTCAAAGTGAAGGCAATATAGAAATGCTTTTGCTATGTAAATCTTATTTCCCCTGTTGTCCAACTATGGACAGTTACAGCTACAACACAGTAGTTTGGAATATTTGCAACTGATGAACTATGAACTACAACACAGAGTATCGCTTCAACATTACATGGCTTAGATTCGCAGCAAAACAAGTTTTCACCTGAGTTTTTAGCTACAGATCATGTAATACCACGCCATTCTAGGTTACAGGGAAAAACACAGGGTAGTCCAAATCCTTCATGGAAAATTCACAGATGTTTCCCATGGCAAAGTAAGATTTTCACTTCCTGTCTAGAGAAGACGTATTAAAAACTCAAAGGTCACTAAAACTTTGATAATGGTCTTTTGCTGACTTGATTAGCACAGAAGACCCAATGTTAAGTACTATTTGACTTATACCAGCAATTTTTTGTATGTACATGATCTGAGATTGTATGAATATCTGCGAGAGAGCTCAAACTGACTCTACTGCATACTGAGACAAACTCTCAAAACACAAACTCAGAAATCATTCTTTGTGGCAGCAGTATTCCTTGCTGAATGGTCATCCTTATTATGAAGCTATCTTTAGTAGTCAACCATTCATGAAAAAAACAAAAAATAGTCCTGGGTGAAACACTATATAGTTCTGTTTATGGCTTCTAACCATTTGCTTTACATCACAACTGAATGATATTTCCTTTGGAAAGAACATGAGGCATGTATTAAATCTGAAGGAAGGACACTCATTACTTCATGAACAAGTTGTCTTCTAGCACAGCTTTGGCCTAGCTGTGCTTACCTCATAAGAATTGACAGCATTGTGAATGTCCAGTAAACCGACTTACTTTGAAGAGATTGCTATTTATGGTAGCAAGTAATGCTATTTTTTCCAGAGCTTAGCTTTAGAACTAAGAAGTTGCATGCTATTAGAAGGACAAAGGTTTAACTGTTTCCAGGAATTAATATTATCATCATAAGCACAAGCTGTAACAATACTAATTAAAGAACCATGGATGTGTCAAAGTTATTTCTTTAGTTCTGGGAAGGAACAGGATTTTGATTTAAATCTCCTTGTCCCTACCCCCTGCATTTTACTAATTAGGGAATAACATGGATGACTGACGTCATATGAATGACACAGTCATAAAAGTTGGCACCAATGGAGGTGACCCACTGTCACTGTTGCCAGTCTTGAAATGTACCACCCACCACCTCACTATGCTCACATCCATTGTTTGGCCTCCACAACAATTAAGCAAGGATTGATGAATGTCAGTGGGTGCCATTTCTTCTGCATGGAGGAATTCAATGATACATCTTTGTTTCATACACACTTCCATCTCTGACACCATTTGGTCAGACCACCCCCCCTGCTGCCATCTGTCACTCAGCAGCAAAATATAATGGGATATTGATAGGAAAGCTCAGCCTCTACTACCATACCACCAACATCTGTCTCAGATGTTGTGGGCCAAGATAATAAAACAAGAGGCACTACTTCTGAAGCAGCCTTCATATTCTCCCATCTGAGCATTTTGCCAGATGATCAAGCTAGTACACACACAAGACATAGAACAGCGAACAGCCTCTACCCTTGTCCACAGGAATAGCACTTTAAAGGACTTTATTAAGGAATACGAAGATTTAGAAAAAACTTTCAAATTTGTTGGTACACTGTAAATTGTAACAGTGAGTGAATATGAAATTTAGTTCTCACAAGCATCAGCAATACAGATTGAAGAAAAAATGCTAGTCACGAACCACTTTTAAGAGTTCTGAGTGCTGTTGTCAATGGTATATACAATGTTTCACTCTTGAAACTCCTTTAGTGCAGAGACCTGCAATTCACTGGACTACAGCTTAACATACCAACCCAGGTTTTCCCAGGAGAAGTATTTTACACATTTCTGTAACACAGTGTAAGGAAATTAATCAACTAAATGACCAGATGACTGCTTTCCATTTCTGATGCTTGGGAAATACTGTTCACTCAGAGGAAATATTAATTCCAAAAAGAGATTTTAAAAGAAAGTGGCAGTGTTGATTGTTGGCTGACTCAGAAATCAGGAAAGGGGAAGATGAAACAAAGTGATTCAGACAAAAGGAAAAAGCCCTTAATCAGGCTTGTCTTGGAGACACAAGTCTCCTGAAGCAAAATAAATAAATAACATGACTAATCAATCTTGCTTTCCTTTCTGAGGACAAACAGGGAAAAAGCAACACAAATGCAGCAAAAGCATGCATGATTGGCTTTCTTTGAATAAGATCCCACCTGACAACATCATACTTTATTTTCCTGGGTGCTAGATTAATATTTGAGCTTAATTATTGCCTGCATGAGCTTGTGAGACCCAAAAGGAATGCCCTCCAAGATGCATATGACCTGTAAATAGTGGTTTGTGTTTGTGCCATAGGAGAAGGGGAAGTGTTTTCTTTTTCTTTCTTTTCTTCTTCTTCTTTTTTTTTTTTAAACAGAAGATGTAATAGTTTATGACAAGGTCTATTAACCCCTGGAAGAAAAAGGGAAAAAGAAATGTCTATGCTGTAGCAAAAGCTAATACATTCCAAATGTCAGCCTCCATCAAGGCACACCAAGTATGGACAGTGATTGCTAAGCCACCTATCCATCAGTTTTTGAAATGTGTTATCAAATACAAATAAGGAAGTGGAGATGAATATGACTCTATAAGAACTATTCTAGTTGTTTTCTTTAGACATAATCTACAACTTCTGATATTTCATGTCATTTACAAGAGCAATGCCAGGAGCAGAACGTAGTGCCAGCCTTGCCTGTGGGTGCTGCGAAACATAAACTAGTATTTCTGTTCACGTTAATACAATTTGAAAAGAGTGTCCTTTCACTCCTGGAGGCTTGTCTACTAGAAGACAACATAGGTCACTTTCCTAAATCAGTGTTTAGGTTACATTTGTGCATTGTCTGACATCTAAAAATTAGATAACCTATACTAAAAAACTTTCAGTTTCAAATATTGGTCACCTTTCTGTATACCAAAAGTTCTCAAAGAAATTCAGTTTGTTTCCATATGGAATTGAAACAGTTTGTCTGCTCTGGAAGAAGGTGGAAGGCAGATGGTAGGCAGTATTACTTGGGCTGGTGTTTTAGTAGCAGGTTCTCAGGAAGCACCTCCAGTTATGAAATGCAGCCACTGGAATATCTTGAATGCCTATGCTTTCAGATTGGATGCCTGAAGATCCATAAGGGTACAAGGCAAGAAAGGTTCTAAATTGTGCTCTATATTACTATTCAATCTATATTCCTAGTTTCAGAGACTTATGTCCTGAGTTTAGAATAAATATGTTTTCTGCTGTTCTTACATCTCTACAGCTCCACACAGACACCATGCTTCCCAGCTCTGTGGCTGACTGGTAAGGCTTATACTTGCTGAATCAGCCGAAAATGGCAATTTTGATGAGAAATTATGGTATTTTCTACCAACTCAGACCAGCACGAATCTCAGCTTTGTTGCATAGCAGATCTGTGGTAACAAGAGTCTCAGATAAACTTCTCTTTCTCAAAATTGGAGCACTGAAAAGCCATTAGCTTTGCCAAATAGATTTGAAACTGATTATTATAGTGTAGGTGAGCTTTGAAATGACAAGGCACCTGAATCCTGCAAGATTCTTGTGGTACAGGCCTCTACATTTTCCTTCCTTAGCCAAGATTAATAAAACAAAGATTTTACTAATAATGTGGAATGTTGGGCATGTAGTTAATTTTTTTTATATCATAATGCACAATTAGTCTCAGAAATATCTCACAAATCTCCTTCAAAACAACAAGTGTTACTGTGTCAGGTGGTTGTTAAGACCTATAACTGCAGTTCTGCCATGTCCCTGGTGTATTCTGTCTTCAGTGACTTCACTTCAGCCTGCACTTTCACTGCAAGAGATTTTGAATCCAGAGCTTCCAAATTTTGCCATTTTTATAGTAGCTAACCAAGATGTCAATCTCATTTGATCACATAATGGATTCTTATGACATCAGTTCTGCCTATGACTACTATTTTCCATCAGTGAACAGCACAACAGTGTCTGTCCAAGGTGAAAACTGCTTTTACAACCCTAAATCACTGAGTGGTTTCTTTTTAACTTTCACAGACTCTCTATATTTCTGTAAATTCCAAAAGATTCTAGAATGTGTTGCCATTGATGAGCTTTTTTCATTTTTCTGTTTAAAAAAGTGTCAGCAAGTCACACGTGACACTTTCATGTACAGAATCAATGTTTCAATCATCTTCATATTTTGTCAACTTTTAAGTTCCAGCTTTTTTTTTTTTTTTTAAATTGCTCTTGCCTTCCATTCAGCATATATTTATTGCTCACTTGTATTCACTTCCATTCTTAGGTCACTTTCCTGCTAGGAATGTGGAATGCACTATGGAGGGATGCACTAATGTGGAATGCACACAATAGGAATGCACAATGCTAGGAATGCACTTGGAACTTGCTCTAAAATTAGCCCACAGATGTCTTTAGTCTTGATGAAATGTCTAGAGAATGCTTAAATTAATCTTTTAAATACTTAATGATTTAAAGTTAACATGCAAAATTTAAAATGAAATAATGCAGTTTAGTTGGACAATTCCGAGTTTATAAAAGTCTTGAGAAAAAATAATATAGGAAGCTCAGGGTTTTAGGTACCAGAATGCCATTCTCAGCCTATGCTTTGGCTACAGATTTTTCTTCTAGTCATCCACAAAGTGCTGAGATCCGGTCTTTTGATTGCTGTGACATCTGAGCATCTTGCAAACAGTATTTGACACTTCTAAGCCAACTGGATCTATGTTCCTGACTGTATCTTTAGAACTGGTTAAATTCACTGTGGAGAGATTATGACCCAGGGAGCTGACAGAAGAGCGCATTCAAGTCCTCATAGGTTTGTCAAATTCTGAATACTCATGTACTGTAAGGAAAGTAAGAGAAAGTAGGATATTTCTAAGATATTGAAACATTTATATGGAATAAGTCTATGAAGAGCCTCTGGGTATTGCTGTTATTCTCCTCAATAATAAGATAACTTTGATTATGGAAAAAAAAAAAACTATGAGCAAAGAAAAAATAATATCATACACCAGAAACTAGAACCTGATAAGCTCTTTTACCATGAGAAAGCAGAAAAACATTAGAATTGAGAGATGATAAATGTTTGATTTATATAATCACATTGCTTACATTTTCCTCAGTAATCGAATAAGTAGATCGTAGGGATGTAAAAAGTACACACAGGCATGAAATTCCCTCCTGGACTTTTTAAAGTATGCACATAGATTTAGAGAAAGACTGTAGTCAAAATAAACAATAACAATGAAAACCAAACAGATTTATATATTGATTCTACAGATGATTGGACAGAATGAAAGGTAAAAATTATTGCAGATACATTTGGACATCTTAAAAAAACAAACAGATCAATAAGATTTATTTAGTCAGAGTAGACTAAAATTCACTAGTATAATAACAGAACTATTTGTCTTACAAGTATCTGGTTATTGGTGATCAATAATGCAGCTAAGATGACTGATGGCTTTGTTTTCTTGCAGTGCCTCAGCCAGCCTAAATTATTTATTTGACATGCTGCCTCTTGGCAAATGCAAGGGAACAGTGATAAGAAATTTGCATTCCTCTAATATATATACCTCGGGATGAATGTATAACATTTCTCAAGCTTTTGCTGAATGAAATATGGCGTTAGTCCGAGGGACAATTCTGCTGACCGGACATGTTTTTGTCTTCTGGCATGAATAGCAATATAGCCATCAGAATGAAAAACTAGATAGAGTTACTTATATTTGTTGCAAATAGCAGTTGTATAATGCAGAAGAGAACACCGGTGTTTTCAAAAATATCCAGAATTTAGCTGGCCCAGTTTACCTGAAGCTACAGTTTCAAGTTGTTGTAGCCAGTTTTAGTCTTTAGGCAGAGAAGAAGGAAGAAGATAAAAAAAATCCAAAAAAACTAAGAACTTAAAAGCAGGACAGAAAAATCTACCAAGTTCAGTGTACTGCTTCCAACAGTGGCCAACTCTGAAGCTGAGGTGAAGAGTGAACAGAATCAATACCCAAGGAGTTGGCCCAGTTTACCTGTGTTATCTATTCTCCGTGCTGAGGAGTTCTGTTACTCTGTTACATGCAAGCCTTTCAATAGGTTCAGTCATCCTTTCTTTTCTCTGCACTGTTTTGGCTACGCTACAGCCTATTCAAGACTTGGTAATCACAAATGAGTTCAAGGTGTGACTGTAGATAGATTTACACACTGGTGTAGCAATATTCATTTCTTTTCCTATGATTTCTTAATACATAATTCATAACATTCTATTCCTTTTTGTGTTTATTCCTATTTTATAACATTGTTTTTAACTATTGCTGGGCATGAAGCAGATATTTTCAGAAGCTTACACACAGTAACTCTAGCATCTCTTTTTTAAACTTTAAGAAAATTATAATTTAAAAATGTTCATGGTACATGTGCTTCTTCTTACAGATTATTTTGAATTTTTTTAATATTGATTTTAGTTTGCTGGTTTCCATTTACATAGGATCACAAGGCCCTTCTAGCAAAACTGCTTCTTGCTCTTCTTTTGAATAATTTTGGATTGATAGTAGACTATCACCTCACTTTTTACCTTCTCTACTAACGTTTACAAATGTTTTCAGTACTTTAGATATCAGTTCAGATTCCTGTGTGGGACAGGATAGAAACTTTAACTTTGCTTAAAGGCAAGATAAAAATAACAGTGATAAAGATTAACCAGAGCAAAACTGGGGAAAAATGCTTGCCCTGGATTTCATTGCTTTACCACTGTAGAAATTTCAAGGTTCTGCTCCCTAAATATCCTGCAAAGATGAGTGTAAACTTCAACTGCTCTGTGTATTCCTACAGAGGGAATCTCTTCTGCATGTGGAGCAGGTACAGAGAGCATTCTAGCTCACAGAGGCAAGCTGCTGGCAGCTGACTCACACAGATGATGTTTCCTCAAACCCCTTCCACTTTATTAAAGCTGCACCTGTAACCATCTCATATCCACTCAAAAATTAGCAGTTCTGGAAATAAGTTGCCATAACAACAAAATAAACACTTGACTAACCTGGTAACAGCATTTTAAGACATTATTAAAATCATTTCATCATTGGAAAATAATGCTGAGCCCTTATGAGAACAGAAATGTTCCAGTTAACAGTTAAATCCAAGAAAAGTGCTTTCCTAATCAAAGGCCAGTCTGTACACAACCCATATATCAGAAATTGATCATTGTAATTTGACAGAATTTCTGGATTTACAGGACAGGCTCTGGAAAACCTAGACAGGAACCTCACAATTTTGCTATTTCAAGATCAGGTCAATTATTAATTTCCCTTGCCGGTGCCACTACAGTCTTCTGCCTGGTGTTAATATTTTTATTTTCAATGAGGAAGCACCAGTGCTAGCCCAGAGCACTACTAGTAGCTTGTCAGAAATGCTCCTGGTACCATGGAGGTGCTAGCTTCAGCAACCACCAGTGACACCCCATGCTACTGCTGTGGCAAGGCTTGGCATTCACACAGCACTGCCAGTGCCGCTTTGGCTCAGTGCTGCAGGGTGGCAGAGAGTTTTGGTCTTCTGTAGTTCACCAATGGAAACTACCTCTTTGACTTTTCATTGTGACTTGTTCAGTATTGAAGAACAAAGTCAATGGGTGCACTCCTGTCTGGCTCATGACTGATTTCATGGTACACGATTTCCATTGTCTATGATTTTGAGATCTGCACTGCAGGTAGATTAATTTCTGAGCAATGGAAATACTGTATTGTATTTGCCACGAGTCTCACACAGCATCTAACAGCACTTTAAAACTGTTTATTTCTCCTATTCAGATAAAATTAACGCACTCTAAAGAGGTGAAGGCAGAATGGACAGAATGCTGCTGAAAACAATTAGTTCTCATTTGCTTAACACCATTTCCTAATGTGCAGCTGTAAAACTTTTCACAGGAACTTTAAAATACAATCAATTTTCCTTGGCTATTTCCTAATAATTCAAACCAAGTGCAGAAGCTGACACGCAATCAACTTAATACAGGTCGATACCCATTTTCTTTCAGTTAAATAGGAACCTTAACATAGTGACACAAGCTGTGGAATCACAAATAGTTACTGCATATCTGTTTGCTGAAGGTGTATGCAGAGAGAGAGCATGACTCAGCCACCTTTACTCATACTGAATGAAACTCACCAGTACTTCTCATTAAATAAAACAAAGAATATCTCCAGTCATTAGGACAAAAATAGTCTGAGAATCTCTCAGTCTCAAATACAAGGTTTATACGTATGTTTCGTTTCCATGAATAAGACTAAAGCAGTTAACAGAATTGGTGTCTGACTGATCTTGTTCGGGAAAATGAAAATAAGAAAGTGAACTTCCGCAGTCACTCTGCAGAAGTTAAAACCAGAATAAACTAAGCCCTACACACACGAAGTAATACATACCTCTCTGCAAAGCTGACCTTTCACTCTGTTTGCAGCACCACAAAATAATGGAAGGTAATTGCTGGAATCTGCAGAACAACACCCTAACCAGTTGAAATTGCCATAAAGGCTCAGGAAACAATAAGGGAAGGAAGTGTCAGGAACTTCCCTGCAGACGACATGCAAATATTTGTGAGATGAAGTACAAGATTTTCTGGACTTAATTTTAGATGTCATCTGAAAAATGCCACATTCCCCCCAGATGACATAATAAATTATTCATGCATAAACTTAATTACCCATATGACATTTATCACAAACTTATATCTGCATTGGTTGGTTATGATAGTCAAGTCTGAGCTTTTAATGTGGCTCTGATGAAGCCATTAAAACAAAATGGGAACAGATAAAATTAAGACTAGTCCCATCTTTTCGTGACTAAAATATTTTTAATACTTTGATAACTGTTTTTGAGTCTGATGTTCTCAGGTTTTGCCGATGCATTATTCCACTGTGGTAGAATTTGCTACCTGACCCTTAGTTTTGCTGGATCATAGTTTATAGGACACAGCTGAAATGATTAAGCTTTTTGCTAGGTATAAGTATGTCATCTGTTGTGTTTGCAATGAAAATGTGTGCTGGTGAATAAAAAGGAGGTAAAGATCCCTATCAGAAAAAAATTATTGACATGTGTGATGAATTACATATAAAGCTCACACAAACTGTTGTACAGTCATCCACAATGAGATTCATTTTCATACACTCACCTGGCTCATTTTTTTTCCTATTTCACTGAGAATAAATACAGGACTGTCACCACTATAATAATATGGTTCTCTTTCACCAAGTGCTTATTTCCAATGGTCCACCAGGATGTTTTCCTCTGTGTCCTTGTTTGATATTTTATTTTTGTATTTGCCAGTCTTATTTTCCTGATGCTTGAGATATGAATTATCAGAGGCTAAAGGGGAAGAGATGCAGTCTTAGAAGAGCATGTTCCCAATGTCAATAATGTCAGAAACCAAAAAACCCACCTTAAAAATAAGAGAGAAAAATACAAGGTGCAGAGAAAGGAGCAAAGGCCTACTCTTTAAAAATAGAAGATCTTTGGTGAAACTGCAGATTTCTGTGGCTTGGTGATCTGTGCTAGCTGCAAGACCCTCCGCATGCATTTTCATGTAGAACACATAAACTGGACTTAGTAGAAAAGGTAACAACACTACAAAACAACTCTCCATATTTGGTTTGATGGTTGCCTCAGTAGAAGAGTCAAAGACTTCAGAATTAATGCTACTTGCATATTTCAGTAGAGGTGCTACAAAAAATTTGCATATGAAGAAATAATTACTTGTAAGAACACAGATTACTTTAATCTCTAGGGATATGAAGCCAATGCCTATACAAATCCCATGAGGCTGCTCAACACACAGTCATCTGGAAGACAGCGATGTCTAACAACTAAGCTATGAATTGTAGTATAATTCAATATCTGTGAATAATACAGACCATATTTACTTGTGACTGATGTTCATACTATCCTTACAGAAAGGTATGATCCATTTATCCATCAAGTAGGAATGAGGGAAAGGTTTTAACTCACTAATACTAAGTTAATAATTTTAATGTGATCTACCTAGGAAACAGCTACTTACCAAGAACAGAACAATGTTAGATTCAGCCAGCGCTGATTTTCAAGAACAGAGTAATCTTGTAGTAGTTCCAATATGTGTTACAGTCTTTCTATTTTCTTCATCAGCAATAGTGACTTCTATGGGAATTTGCAATGCTTGGGAGAAAATTTTTATGCCTCCTAAGTGGTGTTTTGTGTATGCTTAAATGCATTTATTTAGATATATATTTACCTAGCTCTCTCATTCCAGCAGAACTATGTCGGGAATGTATAATAGGTGGAGAGCTGGGGAGAGCTGGACACAAATGAAAGCTTCAGATTTTCCCAGTATATGAGAAACCGGCCACATCTCTCTTTTTCCCAGATGAAACAAGACAATATCCTTAATGTGTTCAAACAAATTATTTTGAAACACAATGAATTCACTGTGCTTGAGAACTACTTCTCTCCACTGCACATGCAGTTTATAGAGACAAATAAGTGCCAGGATTGACTACGCTTATCTACCATGAATTCCAAAGCTCACTTGTAACAGAAACAGTGTATATCATAGGTAAGATATCTAGGATTTGTGCCTTAACTATAATGCAGTGTACGGACAGAATATAATAATCTACTAAGCAAGATTCTACATTTTTAATCTCTCTTAAATAAAGCGTATTTATTGTTCAATAACAAAAGGGTTGACTCGGAGAATTTTTTCTTCCTTTTTTCTTTTTCTTTATTTTCCTCACTGTCATCATACAAAACCTTGGTTCTTCTGGAGTCCCCCTCAAGTCTGAGCTTTTGTACTAGATTTGTTACATTTCGCACAGAGATGGAAACAGCCATCTATAGTTTGGATCATCTGAAGGATTACATTTATTGAAGGAACCAAATGAACTTTACCCATGGAAATATTGAAGGGGGAATGTATAAAGGAATTTAATTAAATTTGCATCCCTGAAGGTGACTTGTTAGCACTGTTGAGAATTAGAGTGTTAATGTGACTATGAAGGCTACATTGGTTGATTTGGTGTGTCATATTGAATTATGGCAGCCTGAATCCATGTCAAACATTGTATCTCTGAGGGGAGGATAGGCAAAGTCAAGGATAACTTCTGGAAGCATCACCAATATCTGCAGATTTCCTATCTCTGCATTTGTTAAATACCCCAATCAGATTTGTAGCTGAGGAGGAACAGTCTAGAGCTGAACAGTATGGGATGCCTGAAACCCCAGAATATATTTGCAAATAGTTGTGAGAAGGAGAGCAAAAGGGGAAATTTCCACCATATTTTAATGGCTAAAAATATATTTGTCAAAATGGCATTATCGTATTATTTCACATTGCATATCAGAGCAAAGATCAGAGCAAAGTGCGTCTGTTCCAGTGACCAACGACAATTTCAACACCCAAACACAACTTATTATATAGAATTTGTATTGTCATTCAAAAAAATTATTTATGGAGAGTGAAAGCATGGTTTTCCAGAAATTATCATGCAGTCAAGAGGCTCCTTTGAAAAGACACCTTTTTAAGAATAGGCATAACCAATGGTTAATTCCAATGATCCGACTTTCAGTGTGCAGGAAAGAGCAGGATGTTATTCTTGCTGTAACGATGATTGAATGA
>NW_024884586.1:14384680-14495242 GCF_019232065.1 Centrocercus urophasianus | reverse complement strand
AAAAAAAAAAAAAAAAAAAAAAAAAAAAAAAAAAAAAAAAAAAACAAAACAAAACAAAACAAAAACCACCAAAAAACCCAAAAACCTGCTATTTCAGTCACCACCATTTGAAATGTATTTTTGCGAGAGATAGACAAGAACCCAAATTCTTTCTTACTATCAAATCTCATACACACAGGGTTGAAATAAACTCTCCTTAGTTTTACCCATTGAAGCCTGTAAAATATTGTTAAAAGTATTTAGTAGAACGCACTGGTAGACATTTAAGCTTCATTGGAGTTTATCTTGATTAACTAGAGATAAAGTGATTAAACATTAAGGGCACTGAAAACATACTCACACATGTTAATTTTCTTTCTCAGTTCAAGCAGTTGTTTACTGGTAGCTACCTTGGAACTTCTACTAAAATGGATTCTGTTCCATAAGAATAGCAAAAGACAGACTACTGACCTTGATCAGCAATATAAATTTACTGGGTCTGAAGTAATCTGCAGTAGTGCAAGCATTAATATTCCTCAGTATATCCTATACATTCCAATGTAAGAGGTAACAAGTTTAATATTTGTCTAAATAGTTGATTCTTTCTCAATATTATACAGTGGGAACAATATTCAGTGCCTGTGACTTCCCAATGTTTGGGGTTAAAACGGTATTTTTGTGACCTCTTTTAAATGCAATGTATGAATTTTCACTAGGGTTATTTCTTTTTCTTGTGACAAAAAATAACTGGAAGCATTGGACTGGCCTTAGCACGACTCATTGCATCACACTTTCTTTCTCATAATCTTTGTCTCTCCACTGCGGGTTTTTTTGTTTACCTCATGCATACTTTGCATAAAACATATACTTGCAGGTCCAGTTATATTACTTTACTCTTTTGTGTTTTTTTGGAATTGGCTTAACAGGTGACAAAATTGTCAGTTTCTATAATTTTAACCATTTTATTAATGTGGATAGGATGAACATACCTGTCTAGTTATGGAATTGGTATAAGGATATTCTGAACTCAGTTATATATGTTTGGAAATTACTTAAGAATTACTTACACTACGGAAACGTAGTTCAGATACTGACTTGTTTTAATCTGTAGTGCTCCATTTATTTTCAGTGGAGTAAGTCTGACCTCTTAAAGCAGTCTAAGGTCCCACACCCATAAACAGTATGAAACTAAGTAAAAGGAGAATAAAGCAATAGACTTGGATATGAGCATGTTAAATTCTATCAGAAGTTCAGTTCTTTTCTAGCTCTCTTTATAGAACATCTATGAGAATTATAATATTTACAGAAATAAGAGGTTATTAAAATCAGGTAGAAGAAACTGACCAAGCAAATCACTAGTGAGTCTGGCTGACATTTCACCCATGAGCTGCATTCATGCCCCGAAGTACCCAGTTGTGCCTTGGTATTGTGGCCTTGAGCTCAGACAGCACATCTCTTTTGTGTCACCAGGCTCTCCCTCTATCACACTCTGAGTTGGAAAGTCGGCTATTTTTATTTGTGTGAGGTGTAAAAGCACGCTGAGGTATTAAAAAAGGAGGTACTAGATGAAGTGGCTAAAAAAGGTCTCATTCAGAGGATTAGTTTTGGTCATCACACTGCGGTGGGCACAGTGGAACAAAACAGTGCCCTGAAAAGTGAAAAAATGAAGAGACTATTCTAGTGTCCTTAGTCTGTATGTCCATATACATTACACAGCATCTTGGCCTCCCCTCCGCTTTTAAGGAGAAGCATCGTGGAATACGGTTTCTTCTGAATTCTGGAATGACATCCAGTGTCTCCTCTACTCCTGTACAGCAGTGTTTAAAGAAGGCTGTCAGGACTCAGAGCATCTTTTTTCCTTTTCAAATGCATTTCTTATAAAGCAGGGAACATTTATCCTGCATCTTTCAAGTCAATATCAAGGTAGCAGGGTGATCTGCATACCAATCGATTTGCAAATGCATACTCTTTCTGTCTCTGCCAACAGGATTAAAACTCATTCATGAAACAACAGCTTTCCGTAATCACCTCCTGCCAGATTTCAATAATAACTCCGGCATATAAAAGCCTCTTGGTTTTTTATGTATTAAAAATACTTTCCTCTAATTTTCTACCTCTTGGACAGTAACTTCTCATTCACTTGAAAGCCTTCTGAATGTGCTTTATCATCCATCCTCCAAAAACGCCATCTACTTACTGACTGCAAAGACTATTCCCATTCACCAAAAGAAAAAGGTGGTCGGTTTATATCCCAATCTGATAGCGGATAGGATCTGAAAGAGCCCTGAGTCATCATCATTTTACTGCAAATCTCAGTCACTGCCTTAATTTAAAGTCATTACTTCCAAATTGTTAAATTCTTATGGATAATGAGCTTGGCAGTTCTTATCTACTCTCTATGGACAGTTGTCCATTTCAGAAAAGCCATCAGATCCTATGCCATATTTTATGTAGAATATTCAGTCACTAGTAAGCAAAGCAGTTAGACTTCTTCACTGGGCAATTTGTACTTTTGCTTCAGATTATAATCTGTCTATATAATTAAATGTTGTGTTAACCTGACAAATCTATTTCGAAACTATTTTTTCCACTCGCTGTGGTAAGACTCAGTACAGTCAGTGAAAATGAGCTTTTCTTGTAAAACAAAACAACAAATGAATGTAAAAAAAAAAAAATACACTTTGTGTCCATAATTGAGACAAAACCCAAGAGCTGTGAAGAATTTTTCCCTCTCAGTGGCTGTGCTGTGAGGGCCCAATACCAGCCCAAAGTTCTAGGTTGGCCATTGGGGACCATCCATAAGTTTGCATGGGGCAATTCCTACATTTCCAGCTTAAGGCGGAGTAATTTCAGTCTGCAGGTACAAAGGGCTGCATGAGTTTGAATGGAAAAACAAAGTCCTTGGCAAGCATACTTAATAGTCAGTGCTGACAGAATTCAGTCTGAAGAACCTGAAACCAACTTGCATCTGTTTAGTCATTTGACTATTTTGATGCTCAGGACATAGATCTGAAACACAGCCCAAATTACCCCCAAAAGTGTATGATGCAAAAATCAACAGTACTTCTATAGCATTTTTGACACGGTACTCTCATTTAAACAAGCACTCTTATTGATAATGCATGCTGGAAAAGCATCACTTTTCATAGTTTGTTTTATATTGTCTTCATATTTGAAGGGCAAAAATTGCCAATTGCACAAGGCAATTACACACAGGAAGCATGCGAGTAAAGAAGAAAATCTTCAATAGTACAGCAACATAACTGTGCAGTTGCTTATTTTCCCTCACAAATAAGTAAAACTGACTTTAGCACCCATCAGCTGTAATGCACAAAAGGTACGTTCTTTTGTTCTATGAAGGAAATATCTTGTAAATTTCCAGATACAAGACAGTTTGAAACACTGAAATGGATATGAAAGCAACTATCAAATGGTTCCTGTCTTTGCTTTTTCAACAGTAGGGTTGCCATAGGCATTAGAAAGGACTGTGGAAAGTGTTAGAAAGTGGACTGTGAAGTGTTAGGACTGAAGGCTGTGCTGCATGAGTTCTTACTTCTGCTGGAGAGACAGGCTCTGGAGCGAGAGTACACAAATTATTGGTGCTGCTGGGATGCACCTCATGCAGCATCATAAAATCTAGCATCATCTGATTTCACAGCTGGCATCAAGAACTAATCTGACTTTCTGGGGCTGGGAAAAGGCAAAGCAAATACCTGGAATTCGACTGTTTGCCACTCTCAGTGGTCTTCTGCCCTCATCCACAGCCTGCTTTGCTTATTTCTATGGTCTTGCTCTCATCAGTTCCCTTATGATATAGATTCACAGTTACCCTGTGAATTAAGAGTGGTCAGGAAGAGAATACAATTTGCTGACAGTACCTTACGTTAGCTATGGAAAATAGCTGATGAATGTATTTACATTAAAATGATTCTGGGCCAAGAGACTATCTTAGGAAATAAGACGTAAGACCTGCAGGTCTTAGACCTGCTGGCACGTGGGATGCAAAATTCGTAGGAGAGTTTCAATACAGTTTGACAGAAAGAAGAGAGAGAGAAATCAGGAAGTACCAACTGAAGCACTTATTGTATTTTAGGGAACAATAAAGTTATTCCTAGGTTAAAATGTCCTGCAACATCTTTAGATCTGTCCTATATACAGCTGGCTCTTAAACACTACTTGTGTTGACGGAATCAAAACGGAGAGCTGACAAGTCTGCTGAAAACCTGGGCCTAGAATTCTCCTGTTCAGAAAACATTCTCAGCACAGGCAATCAAAACTATCCTGCTAATAAAGCCATAATATCTCATTTTGATTTTGTGAGTACTGCTATTCATTCAAAGGCACTCCTTGTGCATGGAACTCACTTAACGGAACTGATATGCCCCTTCAAAAAAAAAAGCATCCATTTATTTGCACCAAAGCAACTGCTTTCTGTCTTTGCAATGCCTACGTGTGCATGTAGAGCACTTGCCTGGATGCTTTCCTGTGTAACCTACTGTAGGGAACCTACTATAGCAGGAAGGTTGGACCTGATATCTCCAGAAACCCCTTCTACCCTCTATGATTCTGTGAAATTATGCCCAGGCTTTGCTTATTCTCAATAAGCAGTTTGCATGCTGCACCCTTTTTTGGAGATTAGCAGAATAAATCAGCATAGTCAGGGGACATTCTTTTGCCAGCTGGCATGAATATCTGGAAATGTTCCTACACACATTATATTTACTATTATAGATGTAGGTAAAGTGTCTGTTGTGCTGGGCGTGTTAATGAGTGGACTGCAGCCCTCTTGGTCCCTTGGCAGTTCTGCACCTGTTTAAAGCAAGAACTGTTTGTCATAAAAGAGAAATGGTTGAGAAAATAAGGCATGAAAATGAAATTATTTCTGTAGTATTCAGCTTGCAGTAGTTATTAAACTCAGTGTTTCATTTTTGTTTTGTTATTTAATATCTGCTCTGGTGCTCATTCTCTAGCCAGAGAGATGTAAACATAGAATTCAGACTCTTCAGGAATACGTGTCATAAGACATTAAAGATGCAGCTGGACAAATGCCAAGAAATATCTATAGGACTTTGACAAATATGCCAAATAGCAAACATCATACTCACTTGTCATATTCCCTTGAGTCATCATGTAATTGGGCTGCAAAATTATGTGCCAGTGCTAAAGACTGTGCCCACTTCTTCAGCTACAGGCAGACAGGGAAAGGAGGGAAATGTGGACTTTACTTCCTTCTCATATAGGATACAGCTAAACTCTAAAATCGAGGTGGGCCAAGTCTGACTGCTATGGAAGCTGGATCTTGATATTGAAAGCTCTCAATTCACTGTGATACAGAGATGTTGGCTAACTCTAGTGTGGTCCTCCAGCATGAATGCGGCAATTAAATCCCAATCTAGACTGTACATGACAGGAAGAAACATTCATCTTTTAGACACAGGGCTCTTAAATTCTTCCTCTGAGAAAAAGGTAGGAGGCTGAATGGAGTGTGCCAGAGGTGAGATTTGGCCTGCAGATCACCGGATTGATTGTGCCTGTTTAGAACATCCTGAGGTCACTCCAAACTATGCTCCCAAAGACATGCTTTTTCATGTGTCGTTTATGGCTAAATCTCTCAAGCATTGTGCACAGACTCTGAATCTCCACCACTTCAGTTTTATCTGACTACAGACAAGACCATCCTCTTGAATGTGAATCAGGCATTAATTCAGTCATATCATAAGTTCATCCTCTCCACTATTACAAGAGAATCTCTCTGATAGGAATCTGAGAATGAATATAAAATGCTCTAGTCTATGCATTATTAAGAAAGTAAGTAAATGAGGACAAGGCTTTGGAATATAATGTCTCTGCTTAATTTCAGAGCTGCAGTTGCTTATGATGACATCTGGAGTGTATACGAACAGTACCATGCATCATAAGCATGATAAAGATGTGGTAATACGAGGCAACACTACAATAAGCACAAGGAGAAAGGTGCTTAGATTTGAAATTAGTCTGAAACGTATTTTCAGGTCATTAGAAAACACAGATGCCTTTGAATTGAACACAAGAATCTATATAGTTCTACTGGTTCCTAAGAGAAAACGGATGAAAATGGATAAAATACAGAGCAACAGAAGGAACTTGAAAAGGAGGGCAGAGGAATGCCAACACCGAAGTCCTGGGGTTAGATTCTATGGATGTGGGATAGACAGTATGCCTACCAGTCTTTGCGACTGTTTTACCTTTAAATGCTGTGTGCATTGATGCAACATAAATTCGCCTGCTGTCTACAGAAATCTGGAAGAGAACTCCAGTATGCACAGAGCTTCTTGGCACATTTAGAAAACTCCACTGGTAGTTTATAGGGTGTAAATTGGTTTAATACTGTCAGATCACACATTCAGGAAAGACTACTTTAGTACCACAGTAGTATCCATTGCAGTGTCCTGGATTCACAGTGCACTATTTGAAGTACAAAGTGACCCCTATCTAAGAGGGACTGAAGTGAGGGGAATAAGAGTACTTTAATTATGCCAGTCTCCAATGCTGTGCTATGCACTGAGAATTTATTGATCTCAGATTGTTATGGACATGAGTGTGCCAGTATGTGGAGAAAAGGATCACTATTTAGTCCTGTCTCATCTTGTGAGATGAGCTGAGCATTTGGGCTGGCACATGAGATGAATTAACAGTGCTTGCCTGAAAACACAAGCTGAGACTAATAGCAGGACCATGGCAATGTTAACTTACATCTGCTACTTGAGGTGCCTAATTTTTTTTAAAATCATCTGATTTTTAGGTAGGAAACAGAGATTATGCACTGCAATTAAAAACAGAAGATACAAGGGACACAGAACCTGTGGAGCTCAACAGAATTTGAGCTCTGGTTTGGGGCTTTTATAGGGTCTTTTTTTTTTTTTTTTTTTACCATCACTGAGAACTTTATTCTGTGCCATTTGGCAACCTATGCACTCAGTTACATCAGAGGAAAGTAAGTGTGGAGTAACTTCAAAACATTATCACATTAGCATG
Source organism: Centrocercus urophasianus (assembly GCF_019232065.1). Classification (NCBI taxonomy): domain Eukaryota; kingdom Metazoa; phylum Chordata; class Aves; order Galliformes; family Phasianidae; genus Centrocercus; species Centrocercus urophasianus. The sequence goes on along the minus strand of NW_024884586.1, from coordinate 14,488,249 downwards.
GGAACTGTATCTAATTAATTCCCTTGTTACTGTAAGATATTTTTTTATTCTATACTCAGCAATATTATGCTCGATAGTGAATTTTAAATAACCTATCCTTTGAGTCTTTATTGTTGTATTTTTTTTTTGTTAGCAAAGTACTCCACTGCTCCAAACAACTTCCAGTGAACGATCCTTAATTTCCCTTAATGTATTCATAATTTTACCATTAAAAAATTAATGAATAGCGACTAGCATATTGATACGAGAGAGAACTTTTAGCAAGATTAGTGTTATCTAAAGGGAATCAAAGCCAACTACAGAACCGAGTTAACCAACATAGTCTTTCTTCACAATCAGACCTCAAGAGCAAACAATCTCTACAGTTTGAAAGCGTGTAAACCTCTCATTACATAGCTGTATTGACTTAAAAATGTGAACAGTATTTCAAGCCTAGATTCCCTAGAGCTTCTGTTCCAGATCACAACTGGAAAAAGCCAGATGAGCTGGCAGGCTGGAAAAGAGAGAGGGTTGGACTCCAACCTGGAAGCCTGAACTTCAACCTAACAAGCACTGGCACTCTGAATTGAAGGCACAATCAAACAGACATAAAAGAAATATTCTACAGATCAGATGACTTCTGGATGAGAGGAGGAAGCTGAAGAAATGCTACTTGCAAACTAGCCTCAACGCTGAAGAGAACTGATAAATATTTGTAAGCTGCAACTATGTCTATAAATTGACTCCGTTTTTATCAGCTTCTACAAGGCAAATAATTTAAAGCTTTCTCTGCCTGCATGAAGAACAATCAGCAGAGTCATTATCTCACTAAATTATGATTTGACTGGATCACTTTCAATTAAGTCAATTTTTGAAAAGTGTATTCTGTTTTGCAAGGTAGTCAGTCCACGACAGAGTGCACAAGAAGACAGAGGAACAGCAGTTTCAAATCTCACCTCATCAAAGTTTTCAGTAATTCATACAGATATCCTACACTCCTACAGTGCCTTTTCATTGCAAAAGGCATCAAAGCCATTTAAAAGAGTGAGTTGAGAGAGGGACAGAGAGAGAATGCATCTGTAAATCTACAGGAAGAGGTCAGAGAATCACAGAATGGCTTGGGCTGAAAGGACTTCAAGGATCATCAAGTTCTAACCCACATTAGTATTTAATAACCACAAAATAATAAGAAATTTCCTTGATTTTATTTTCAAATTTAAAAATGTCATACCTGGCAACATAACACTTCAAATTGAACACTGAAAACGTTTTAATAATTTTCATTCCAAGTTCATAATAATTATTTAATATGGCAGAACTACATCATGCAAATCCCTTAAATGTCACTTAAAGGCTGCATCTAGTTACTGACCCATGTTATTCGTGGCATCATACAAAATCATAATCATAATACTACTTGGCACTTTACATCTTTAAAGAACAATGAAAATGTTAATTAATTTCCACAAATGCCTAGGGAGTAAATATTTTCAGACTGATTTTACAGATTAAGGGGATGAAACAATGTGTGGACATAACTTCTCCATGGCAATCTATCAAATAAGTGTCAGATACAGGGCTAAAACACAAAGATTCATCAGGCCTCTAAACAACAATGCCTGGGGCAGCCACTTACTTACTCATAAATGATGCTTAAAACTTTCTCAGATGATCCTTAATATATTATTCTACTGTGTAGTGATTATTTACTGTAGTAACTGATGACTGCTGGACTCACACTGCTCCATCTTTACAATAAAATTATTTTTATTTCAACCACAGAATCAAGATTTGTTTCTATTAAATTTAGAGCATTCTGATCCAGAGATTAAGTAGGTCAAAAGGTTCCCAGAACAGCACACTAACATATTGGAGCAGAATAGAGTTCCAGATGTATTACTCTTTATTTATCATTATTATTTTTTTAATTATTCTCTTATGTCTCCTTTTCCTAAGAGCTTCAGAGAGTCAGGATCTTTTGGAAAGTTTTTTGAGTGGATAAGAACAAAGGCTTGAAATTTCAGGTGCTAATAGCTTGTTTTACTTAATAATCAAAATGCAAAATATCTAAACTGTTAACCATCTTTCTTATTCACCTAATGAGTATTGCTGAATACTTGTATTAAATACAAAGACTAGAAAATAAATAACCCAGATATTATACACAATATATAAGTTCTGCTGGCCTAAAAGGTATTAGCCTAAGTCAGTCAAAGGGTAAAAACCAAAGCTGAGGAGACCTCTACTTCCACTGTTTGACTTTCCAGCTTTCTAAGCATCTGAGGTCTGGTCCTGTCACACAGCTAAGAGGTGATATTTCCCTCAAGCTACATTGCAAGACCACACTGCACATCTGTGATTATCCAGGAAAGTACACTTTTAATACAAAAAAGCAAACGAAACCGAGACACTTCCAAAATAAAAATATCCTTCCTCAGTGTCCCAGTTTTGTCAGTCTTAAGACCCTGAATACACTTGACAGCCAAGAGAACAGAATTCTCAAGACAGCATTAGTCCCATACAAAATCAACCTGTATTGTTTTCTCTTATTTAGAAAAGAAGCTGTCTGGCAGCATCCTACAGAACATTTACCCATGTCTGTGCCTGAACAGTGCACTTCACATTGAGCTCAGAAAAATTAATTTTAATCACTATTTGAAGATCAGAGCTGACTAAGTTGGAAGATAGAGTGCACTGCATTTTCTTATTCAGGAGAAACAAAGACTTTTATAAAATCCATTTGAAAAGAAATCTGATACATGTTCCACTCTACATTTTCCAAGACTCCCTATATATTTTAATTTGTTGCACCTACAAACATAAAATAGTACACTCTTTGCACTAAGTTATGCAAAAAACAATGCCAGGCTAGTTGGCTTGTTGTCACAGTGCTCATGACGCTGACCAAGAAGCTAACATGCAATTGAGCCTTAAAGGATAACCTAGTACAAAAAGGAGGAAATGAAGACAAATGAAAAAGGAAGGCAAAAAGAAGAGCTTCTGACACTACTTGGTTTTAATTACTGTTTTAAAAACTGGTAAGTTCATGAGCTCAGATGTATTTAATCATGAGGTCAGAAATCATCTTCCAAATCTGACATAACATGGAAGAGAAAAAATTGTGATATAATTGATTTAAGCACCTGATCTCTCTGGGTGCCATAGGAGTGACTCTTCCTTTAGCCCTAGGAAAGTGAGATTACTTTTGTTTTGTGGGAATGGACCCTCAGCATCTGAGATTTCTCTTCAGGCAAATGTTACTACATAGTCCACCAAACAGAGAGAGAACATCCAAGCACTCCTCTAGAATATCACCTTGCTGCACTACCAAAACTCTAGGTTGCTGATAAGCTGTGGCAGTTAAGTAAGTCTATCTTCATATTATTAAGATATTCTACTCACTCTTTAACTAACACTCAGATAAATAAACTCAGATAGATAAACTCAGCTAATTATAAGAACAAACCCAAAGTCTGGATATTTCTCTACTGTCCTCAAACACTGCTCATGTTTATTATAACAACCACCCACTATGTGCTGAGCATAAGAAATCCCATCTGCAGAACCTGGATGACTTGGTAGCCACAGTAATTTCAGATGTTTAGATATAGCAACAACATATGTCTGGAAAAGAAACTTTCTGTTCTTTTAGCAATCGTTATGCTTCAGTGCTAGATACGTGGCATGGACCGGTTTCTGATCTGCTTTCTCTTAGAAGGGTTCCTGTTTTTATTAGTCTTGATAGAAAGCACTTGTCTTCTCCCCTCTGCTACTCACTGTTATAGGACAATGGTCTCTTTCTCTGGTGCGTAGATATATAACTAGCAAGATCTCAGAAGACTCATAGCTCTCTCTAGTTCAGAAAACACAATTCCATCTGATTGAGATAATGCATACAATAAAGCAGGATCATTTTTACGCTTACAGCGCAGTGACAGCTAAATCATAAACACTGTAAAACCTTCTCTGAGTTCTCCTGTACGTGAGGGGACAACTGATTTAATACAAGCTGTTGAGACACTGTCTGTTTTGTGGAAACTTAGTGCCATGATCTAACACTGAGGGAGGCAGCATGGCCTACACTTAGATGCTGGCCACCAACTCAGTAGCACATGATTCAAACTAATCCTGCTTGGTAAAATATCTGCAGGAAACTTCATCTCCTAAATAGGCTGTTTGTGCTTGTCTCTCTCTCAAAGCACAGCTACTCATTTCTTTCCATTTCTTTCTCAATATTCACTGAAAGCGAAGATTAAAATAAAAAAAAAAAAAAAAAAAAAAAAAAAGATAAATTTGGTTTTCTTTTTCTAATCCACTAAGTAGAGCATCTCATAGTCCATAATATAAGTCTAAGGCCTTTATGAGTTATGGCTACGCTGTTAACAAACACAAAGCTGACAACGGTCTGGTATCCTCTCTAAGCATTCTCTTCAAAAGAAGACCCACTTGCAGTGTCAGTTCAATCTAATATTTTATTTCCCATCCTCCACTATGGCACTGATATATATTCTCTGCTGTAATGAAAAGCTGTCATGTTTCACCCTAGAGGTGGCTTCTTTTAATATCAAGATCATGTAATGAACTTCAGGAATTGCAGGATGAAAGACTGCACAAATGTACACACTTACTACAAAGAACTGTCTCATAAAGCAATAAGCTTGGGATGTTTGAGGGTTTTATATTTAATTAAATGATTCCTTTAGAACCTGAAACAGAAGCCTTTTTTCATTGTTGTTATTTTTGTTTTTTTTTCTAAAGAACTGTTTCAAAGAAAGTTAGCTCAGAACATTAGTCACTGCTGTCAGCTTCTGTCAGCTTTGTTCCCCTGTGACATGATCTGAAGGCTTGCGTGCAAAATGTCGTACCTATCCCTATCCGAAATATGCATCAGTGGTTACCTGAAAGGCTGTGGATGAGAAACTGCCATCACCTGCTGAGTAATTGGAACAAGGAAGGAGGACACTGTGTGCACTGATTTGACAAAGAATTAACCTGTCTCCTGTACTGTTAAGTTGTAATGGGCTCATTCATTACTCATGCAGCTCTGTGACACTTCACACGTTAGGAAATGATACCTCTGGTTTCCTTCAGGATGTAGCTTGCCCAATGGATGGGAAAGAAGCAATGGGAACCAGATAACTGTGCTAGAAAATGAGAGCTAATTAATAGTGATATTTACTGGGATAATAATTAATTGCCTTTTCACAGTATTGTAGAGATTTAAGAGCGCTACAAAAATATTCATTAACCTTCACAATTACCCTTTTGAGATAGGGAAATATTGCAGTACACCAGCATGTTGCAATTTGCCCAACAATGTTTTAAAACAGACAGACGAAAAAACCCCCAAACTTCTCCAGTTGCAGTGTGCATACATATTGGGAAAACAAGGCTGTGCAGAAGTCATTTATCTCCAGCCCAGATATGCCCATCATGCTGTAAGCGGCTGATGTCTGAGGCACTGGCAGTCAGCACAAAATGGTGCCTAGCACCCACCTCTGTGAGCTGATGCTGGCTCAGTCAGCCAGTGCCTGAATGCAATTTCTCCTCTAGTAATTACCCATGCTTCACTTCATCAGCCTCCTCGTATCAGAAGGCTGGCCCACTTCCCTCTGCTTAAAATTTAATCAGAGATTTTACTGCTCATCAACAGCTTAACGGGAGCAGTTAGAACTCTGAAACTTTGCATATTTTGGCTTAATTATTGCTAACAGACAGATGCCACTTTCTAACACTCTCCTTCCCAGCCCTTGCTCCCTGCAGCTGCTCAAACCTGAAATATAAATACACTGGTTAAACAACCAATAAGTGGCAAGATGATTAGGGATTAGTGGAAAGACACTAATCTCCTTATTTCTGCTTGACGTTTAATTTTTGGTTATCTTTGCTAAGTTGCAACCTATACCTCTCATTTGGCAAGATCATAACTCCTCTTATCCCTGCTCTAAAGCAATAGGTGAAATGAGACAGCAGCCTAGAACTGAATAGATGTTGAATGGTCAGTGCGTACTGCTTCTGTGCATGATCCACATACAGAAGCAGCAACCTGTAACAAGCTAATTCACATACAGAAAGGGAACAGCTCCTGCTGCCCTTTGTCCAGGAAGACTGGTGTCAAGCTTCTCATTTGACCTTTAGGATTGATCAGCAAACTGTTCCTTTAAGTACAGGAAAAAACATCACTGTAATTTGTGATCAGGATTTCAAATGTGACACAGGAGATGTCTACATTTGGGCCAGACTTACTATCTGTCTCCTAACCTTCTCACTTTCCACTGTCTCCAGAAAAACAATTTTTATGAGCTCTTCTGTGGTCCGAAGAGGGAATGCAGCCAGTGTGTTGAAAGAGAACCTTGATGCTCCACCTTCAAAATTTTCCCTGAAGAGTGAAATTCTGTCTGTACTTCTTTTCATATGATAGAACTATCATTTGAAATGGAAGAAGAAATAACCTTCCCGCAGATCTGCATTTTCTGACTAAGGGTTAAACCTTGTGGATTGCATCATGCAGGATGTTGCACTGCCATTTACTTGTAAAGTAATTTGTGAGGTGAAATTAAGTCAAATCCAAAAGCTGAGCTAACACCAAATCCCAATCCGTGTGTTTTTACAAGCATGCAACTTTTATCCCACAACAGCCCTTTTGCCTTGACAGAAAATCAGTGAGGACTGGGACTGCAGCTGCTGTCGGCTCTGCCAGACCTTTTACGTCTTCTGAAGAGATGAGAAATTCTGAGTTAAGAGCCAAAGTTCATTACTTTGTTGCAAGAGAGATTCCAGCCTCCACCATGCTGCTTTTGAGGCTGCATCTGGCCAGTTTAGCAACAGTAGCTCTTCAAGCACTTCTTCATCATCAACTCAGCATAAGCCAGGGCGCGACAAAGTCAATCAAAAGCAGACCTGATTCTGTCCTCTGTTGGAATACAGACAGTAATGAATTAGCAAGCAGAGGTCTGATAAATGTTGTGGAGGATTGTGCAGCAAGATTCCACCTTTTTTTTTTTTTAAAAAAAAAAAAAAAAAAAGATTAATAACTGGTTTGTGCACTTTAGGTAGTTCAGATGGTCAGCTCCTTAACCCAGCTCTTATCCAGCAACCTCATATTTACAAACGGGGTATCAGCTCCCAGATTTCAGAGAAACCCCAAGACTGCTCCTAACTTTGACAGAGTCAGTGTAAGCGCGACTAAGATTTAAAACCAAAAGAAGCTTTCGGATGCTTTATTCCCATTAAAGACTATGTACAGGAGAGGAGCTTCTTGATATTTTTAACTTCTAATAGGTGAGACACCTGAGGAGGCTTCAAGGCTTCAACATTAGTTAACAGCCATTTTCTTTGTCTTTGCTTTACTGGCTTCCCCCCTGGCCATTGCAAACATATTTTTAGATACACTAAGAATCTTTTTTCCTTACCATGGCAACAGCTGACAGTAATGCACGTGTCTTTTCAGCTTTCTTTTCAAAACATGGCAAGGCTGATTGGAAGCATAGTGTCTGTGGATTTCAGAGCACAGTGACATTTGCATTGCATACTTACGGTTTCAAGCTTGGCTAAGTTTCAAACGCACCTTGTTTTATGGAGATTATTTTTGTTCCAGCGATAAATACATCTGGGTTCATTGATTTTTGCTACAAACTTGCTGCATGACCTTGACCAAGTTGTTTAATCTACCGCCCCTTCATTCCTATTTATAATATGGGTACTTCCTTACCTTTCAGGTTGCTAGGAAGCTAGACTTGTTAATAGATGCGAAGCTTTCTGGAACTACCATGATAAAAGCACTTAAAATGTCACAATTAATTTAGATATCTAACTGACATCAGGTAAAGACATTTGTTAAAAGAAAGGACACATGTCCTTCCCTTTTTGAGAGACCTATAACATCACAAACAGCTTTTAGTTCCAAACACTTCATCTCTAGAATATTCACCCTTCAATGAACAACAAAGCTTGTGAATTCTGCAGCAATTACATGTTCTTATGCAATGCATTCTTGAGGGTTTTATTTTTAGATATGGGAATAAAATGACTCAATTTTTCCCCTTCTTGTCTCCTGTCTCAGCAAGCAATAAAATGTCAGTGCTGTGGTAGGTAATGGGAAGGAAAAACATCTCTATTGACTGAACAGAGTTATAGCTGAATATTTTCATGAACACTCCAGTTGTGCCTTAAGCACAACAGACACCGCAGGTAAAAGATATCTGAGATAAAGAATGAACTGAATACAAACAAAATCATTCATCAAAAGGGAAAATACCATCATTCAGAAGGGAAAGTTCTACAGACTACAGCATGTTTCTGCACTTGATTTTTCTGTACTGCATCTGACAGGAGCAAGTAAAAGATGAATACTGTGTCCAACAAACAAGATATGCTACAGTAATCTAACCTGTCACTGAATTTAAACTGTGAAGCAATGTGCTTGAAAGAATGCAATACTACAGGTTTCCTAATTTGGGTAAGGCATATAATTAGAATAAGAGAGATAAATCACAGCTCATGACTCTCGATGTTCAGTCTGGAATACCAAGATGTGTTAAACACATTCCATGTATTAAATACTAAGTAAAGCCACAGTTTCCCAAAGCCAGTCTGACCAATCATGTCTTTAACTAGTATGGGCAGCTTGAAAAAGTTCCTTAACCTTGCAATTGCAAAACAAGCTCATTTAGGAACCAACTCTTGTGTCTGGATACAAATGTATTTGCCTAGTGATAAGGACAGAAATTATTTTAGCAAATCCCCAGCATCATACAGAAACTTCTAGCTGGTCACCTGTGTCTCCTCCCATATCTGCGAGCCCTTCAGTTTGGTTACAGAAATCACAGCTCTAGATTCACTTTTAAAAATTATCTAGATGGAAAACACACACTATCCTTTGACACTGAGGGTTGACGTTGTATGCCAGCAGCTTTGAAAGTTCCTATCCAAACGGCTGACCTAACCTTCTCAATTTCTTTCACGCAGGACATGAGAGCTACACTTGAAAGATAAGAACACACCTTGCCATATAGCATAGCTACCACCAGGCTGTTTGAGTAAGAAAAACAATTTATACAGAAGAGACAAAATTCAGGATTTTTTTTTAATTGGACATATATTACAGGACTAGAAACTTCTTTCCTGAAAGGCTACATGCATTCAGGTTGCTGCAGTGCTCCACTGAACTCATCTGCATTCACGACCAAAGGGATCAGAAAAAGCAGCTAGTAGGAATAGCCAAAGATTGCCTGGCATGTTAATGAGGATCCTGATTACATAGCAGGGATGGCATAGTGGGGCTGTGCAAGCCTGCATAGCTTCTGTCTTCCTACTGAGTTGTACTCATGGAGTGTGTAATTAATTGTTACTGTTCATTCATTTATACAAATCAATGAATTTGCAAGTAAGTGCCACCCAGTGACAATCTAACAACTGACATAGACAGTAAAGGCAAAGTTTCCTTCTGAACACCAAAAGGAACTTTCTGTCAGCTCAGTTCAGGCTGACTTGCAGTCTTTCTAAACTGCACCATTCGTCACTACACACCTCATGGAGATGCTTATTCAACAGACTACTATTAAGACTTATTTTCTTCAAAAAAGAAAGAAAAATAGACTTCTCTAGTTTTTAATGAGGAAAAGAGGGAATGATATTCTGGACAGAAAAAAAAAACCAACACATTCATTTTCATCAAGGGCTACTGAACCTTGCTGCCACTGCCTTCCTGCCGAGGCCCTGCTTCTCCATTCTGGAGGGAAAAGTAAGCACATACTTAACGTGTATTTTGATCCCCACAGTTAAACTCAATTATTCTCTTAAATACTCCCCTGAATCAATGTATTCATGCACATACAAATTCCATAAAATATAGTAGTTACCACTGTGTGTACTAGCATTTCTATGAGCAAGCATTTTCGGTACAAAAACTTCTAATAAAATTGTGTTATTATTTTATTAACGGATAAATTGGAAAATATGCAATGAAGATCCACTTCGTACTTGCAGCAGGCTGTTTGGGGACTCATTGTAGGTAGCTGAAACACTCTGCTGATGCAATTTTAGTATCAGGAATGCCACAAATAAGTTTTCTAGTGAATTAGGAAATGTAAGGAAAAATTAAGAAAAATGGAAACTGATAAATTGTGAAAAAACCCCCATTATAGCTAAAGCAACAGTTGAGCACAACTGAAAGCCTCTGAACTGAAACCACTACAATCCATTTTTATTGAAAATGTTCTGTATCTCCATATAGAAGCTCTAACTCCTATTATGTTTAATTATTTCTGTCTACAGCTAGGGAAACTACACTTTCTGCTTCTGATTCACGAGTGTATCAATCCAGTTCCATATCAGTGTAAGTGCCCTGAAATTAACGGTACTATAATAGCAATAAAGGAAGACAACACTGTCTGACAGTATGCCAAACTCAAAAACTGCAGCTACAATGACTTCTAATACTCTTTAGCTAGTTTAACTGTTTAGCTAGTTGGTAGACATTTGAATTTCAGCACCTTAAACTTAACCTGAGTCTTCTGAAGTAGCCACAAAAAGCCACAAAATCTTGAATTCTGAGCAGAAAAAATGGTAATCGCCTTATATGCATAAATTGCCTTTCATTCAAAAATATCGAAATGTACTAAGCAACTTTTTATTCTATATAAAAAGAATATTTTTACTTGTCACTGAAGTGGAAGTAGGAGCATACAAAAATACTATTTTAGAGCTTTGCATGGGAATGTGAAGTTCTGCCTCATCCTTGCTGTTGGCATTTAGCCTATCCACACCTTACATTCGCTGAGCAGCGTTTAAGGCCGTCTTCTGTCCACATTCACCTTAAAGTAACCTGAAATATGCATGAACTGAACAGAGATGAGATTTGGCTAAGCCGGAATGAATACTATTTGCCCAGAATGCTCACTGTGCCAAAGCTCATCAGAGGCAATGCAGCTCAGGCTGGGCTCAGCCCTCTTCAGGCACCACTGTCAGATCCTGGATGCAGGAACAGCTCTGCAGCCCACACTGACTGGTCCACAACGTGCAGGGGAACAAGGCCCCACAGAGCCCCATGGTGTGCTCTGATTACCCGCTGCTGCCCTTACTGCTCCCAGATGGGCAGTGTCTACAGCTTGTCTGAGACAGGATGGACACACGAAGATTGATGCAGATGTGTCACCTTCATATTTTTCAGGCTGTTGAAAGCATATCAAAAGGGACCACAAGTTTCATAGAAATACAAGAGCCAAACTCACATTCTAATATTTTTAGTAGCATGGTAGATTTGATGTTTGTTTTCTTTTAAAAGGATGTCTTGTCCTTAAAAAAATGAAAATAATCATGAAATGCCTTGCCATGAGTGAGGTCTTTTTAATTGCTTTTCCTTATCTGAAAATTCCAGCCTACATTACTAAAGAGAGCCAATTCAAAGACACAAAAGTGACAAAAGATGTCTTTTGAGTATGCAGGCAACCAACTAATAGGTACTGAGTGAAGCTCTTGCAATTGAAAAAATAATGCTTTTAATTCACCTAATTTCATCTGATTGTATGATGCAAAACATTTTTTTGCCACTTGCTACCACCACAACTGCTCTTCCAGGAAATTAATACCTTACTATTCCTTGGCACAGCAAGTATGAAGCATGCTCTGCTCTTTTCCACTTTCATACATGTGTTAGTATGGGACAGTGGACTCCCACAGTTTCTCTGCTTTCTGGAGCCTCTTACTGCCTTCTCCTGTTCGTTAAAACAATTGCTGGATTCACCATTTAGATTCACCATGGAGATACAGAACATTTTCAATAACCTTTCTTAGTCCAATACAATAAATTCTGAATGGGTAACTAAAATTACACAGCTTAGAGTATTTGTAGAAGAAAAAAATCAAGAGACAATATTCAAAATAGAATGCATGCCCTTCTAAATGAGATTAAAGAATGAGTATATATGAGAGGTAACAAAGATGCAGGGAAGGCTCTCGTTCATTAGTTCAGCTGCAAAGAGGCTGCCTTACTGAGGAATTAGGTTGTAACAGGACACTGAACCTGTGACAATTTCAGTCATAATGCATCAGCATAGAGACAATTGCTTCCTCTCTTTCTCTTTTCCACCACTAAGCAGCTCTAGGGGTGTTTTGTATGAACTGTAAAAGGTCAGGCCAATATTTATGATCACATGTTATTCTGAGAGTGAACTTCAGAGCCCAGTCACCGAAAAATCTATTTTGGTAGGTCAGTGGAGGTAAGTGCATTGTGAGAGCAATCTGGCAGGGCAGAGCTTTGAGGTGGAAAACGGCTTCAGGTGCCCAGTGAAACCAGTGAAGTGTTTATGCCCTGTTTTGCTCAACTTTTAAGGTCTGTGATTTCAAACACATGTACAGGAATCAACAGCAGTTAACCCAGGGCTTGGGAAGGAACGATCACTCAGCTGAAGATAATTAAGTCAAAATCCAGGAACAAGGGCATACATTTCTCATGCATGAGATCAATATAAACTGTCATGTAAATACAAAGGTATTATTGATAAATCCTCTTTTCTGATTTGGACCTCAGGCCCTCTATCCTTTACAGCCCGTCTTCCTTAAATTGCTACATTGGTTTAATGAAGCATAGCGCTGAGTTTGTCTACATAGACTTCTGGTAGTTTCTGTTTCTATTCCCCTTGGCATTTTTTCAGATGTACCCGAATGAATTTCAGGATTAAATAAACCAAAATTTTCTCTCCATCCTCAGTGCATTAGTTACTAATCTTATCAACTTGGTTTGAAAACCTCATGACTACTGACAGCTGCTTACAACAGACCAGTATTCCACTTGGAGGTCATCGTATAAGTGTTGTGTGTGTATGATGCATACATCAAGGAAACTAGATGTAAAAGCTATATAACCTTCAGTTCAGCCTTCACGTGCTGTAGCAGTATTCTGCAGGAAAAACCACAGCTAGTTTAAAACGTCCCATTTTGGTCTTCCTTAACTTCAGCGTGGAATATTCATTTGGCCTTTCAAATTAATTGCTGATGAGGTCTGAAGGTATTTAATTTATCTGGCTCTGTGCCTCCTCATCTGTAGAAGTCAAGAATGAAAATCTCCGCATTCCTGCATTAGGTATTGGGCATTTGAAGATTGAATCTGTTATGTAACTGTTGGGATTTAGAAGTGTGATTTGATGGGCTCCTAGGTAAGAAGGAGGATTAGTTCATGATGCTGCTGGAAACATAATTCAAGATTTCTTTCCAAAGATGCACTATTAAACCAAGCAATCTCTACCAAGAGAGAAACTATCAGGGAAACTCCTTTGATATATTCACAAAGAATTCTTCTCAAGATACTATGACTCACAAATCACTGTTGCAAGCAGCTTCCCTCCCCCCCAAAGACCAGTGTGTTTGTTATCATCTTGCAGCATCTCCTGAAATATATTATACTACATAAAATTAATACAGGTGCCTTTATTTTATTATTATGACTTACAATTGATCCTATTTTATTTATAGCATATGAAAGTAAAATGCTATGGACTGTGTCCTATCTGTAATTACTTCCAAAGGCTTTTTATCAGTGCAAAGAACCAAGCTGTTAGAGAAGCTGTGAGTGCAATTCCATCAGAGAAAATAATAATCACTATCTTTTCCATCCTAAACCTAATTTTTGCATCATATCCTTCTTGCTGTAAATTGAGATGACACAGATGAGCTGAAAGATGGTCAGAGCAGATGCCAGTTTTCTGACTTCCAGAAACAAATGTTCACCTGAAAAATTGTCCACAGATTTAAACTGAAATTACCATGTAGAAAAAAGGTAAGAAACTTGCAGTGATGCTTAAGAGGGGAAATCTCAAGATGCTGAAACAAGAAAATAAAACATGCTTTTTTCCTTAGTGTCCACTTGTTTTCTTACAGTTAGTTTTATCTTAGACTTTTATGCAAGTTCATGTATTTTTGCTTTCTTCAATGTATTACTCTTGCATTCTCTAAGAAGTTTTTCTTATTCACTTTTATCTTGTACAACCTATAACCGAGAAATTAACTGTAGAGATATCCCTGTAGTCACACTACTGGATTGACACTGTTCTGGATTTCTTACCAATATCAGATTCACAAAGATCCATAGACTCAAGATACACACTCCTATGGACGTTGTTATTCCTGTAAGACAGCTTCTGCAAGAATAGGGTTTAGATTCAATTTTGGGATGGAGCTACTATCACAAACTAGAAGGAAGATGGGCTGGATGAAATCTGAGGAGAGCAATGCAATTTTTTCCCTTTTTTTCCAGTCAGAAAGAGATAATCTTTTGTGCTTCTAGTCAAGAGATTTAGAGTGAGTTTCACATAGTCACCATGATGTTTGTTTTAGTTTTTACATCCACTGAAATTTATAGGGCAGTCACAATAATAAAAAATAAGTAGGCATTTGCAAAGTGGAATGGCAGTTTTGATGTTGACATTGTCAAGTAAATAGCAAGTTAAAGTCCTCTTGCAGTGAATCTCAACCAAAACAAGGTTTATCTTTCTCCAGATGCTGAGAATACGAGTACCAAGTAGCTTTTCAAAGCAGAGAATTTGGATCTGATATATATTTAAGATTAAGAACTATAAGTTTGAAATTCCTGTGTGAGAATAAACAGAAGTGAGTAATACGTCCTGCATTAAACAGCTTTGTCAAATAAATAAAGTGGATCCTCTCCTCTGTTACCAACACAAACACTTATATAAGCAGAAAGCCTGTTTTATGTTTTACTTTTCAGAGAAGTAACAGGACATATATGCAATCATGGGGCAATGTCTGCTCTTTCAACAAAAGTTAGTCCCACTAAACACACACTTCACTCTAGTACAACTACCCAAATACTCGAAAGCTTCAGATAGTAAGCATTTGATAATGCTCCATGTGTGAAGCATACATCTCCATTTTATGGTATCTTGTGCTAAGTAGTTCAAAGCACTTGATAACATTCAGCTGGAAGAAATTTTTTATACCAGTGTTTATTTCTTCTCTAGAATCTCCTTAAAACAATATGCATATGAAAATAGTATGCTTTGTCTCTGTCCTTTTCTGCCCTTTGCTTACTAAGAATTAGGTAATGGATCCTAATTTATCATGACTTAAGACTATGAAGTAAAATAAAGAATCTACTTAATGGCACAAAATAGATCTGCATGTGATGTCACTATTCCTTTTCTTCTATATCAGTGTCTTTGACAATGCAAATAAATCAGTTTCACTTCTACCTTTGGTAACTGGCAAGTTATCTTGTCAATAGTGGAAGAATCCCCAGAGTGAATTATGTTTAGAGTCATTCTTTCGTTCTTAAAAAAAAAAAATAAAATAAAATAAAAGCAGCACAGGATTTTTTTATTTATTTATTTTTTTTTTCAGGAAAAAAGTAGAAAAGAACAAAGTGAAGTTTTACATTTACATTTAGCAAAGTTTATAGATCTTTCACCACCATGAATAAAAATTTTTTCAACTGCATCCCTCAGTGCTCATGGTGCTATTGAGGAGTATGAATAATTGTTTTGACTGTTTTATCTGACATGAATGCATGAATGCTGCTTCCTTATTTCCTTACAAGACACCTTTGGGATATTATTATCCTACTCTTCTTCTAAAATATAGTAAATCAGCCTATTAAGTGAAAGCCCTTTGAGAAGTAAAGGACTGTGCATTCAGATGAAGAAAAGCTGGCTACGTTTATAACAGTAGGGGGCTAAACTTCTCATACAGTGGACATTTTTATTCCTGCTTTGAAAACATAAGATGCCTTCAGTTCTATCTGAGTAAAAATAATCACCTTGCCTTACATCATTTGGGGAAAGGAAGAACTGCATTTAGAAAGATTGTTTAAAAAAAAATCTTGACTATGTTGTCAGCACCACTGGATTTCCATTTCATATTTTATCTGTTTACTGACCTAATTACTAAGTTAGCATGCTGAACTCAATGTATTTTATGCAGTTCAAGCTGTGGGTGCAAATGGGGTTATTTGATTTCAACAGTTATTCAGTTTACCATGGAATATATCAAAATATGACTCTGTAGGTCTCCATTAGTATTCATCTGCTCTAACTCAGACTACAATGGGTTAGCAGAATCTGAAGTACATCACTCTTTTCCCCTTCAGAATGTAAGCGTGGTATTAAATGAGTACCCCCCCTACATGAAAGAGTTAAATCTAGTTCCACTGCACATGTAGAAGGTTTTGAAATACACATATTGAAATCTAGATTAAAAAAAGGCATGCAATTGTATTCTCAACAAAATCAAGAAACAGAGGTATATGTTGGAAAACTAAGGTGGCAGGACAGAGGGTGGAGGTAATTATCATAAAGTTAAAAACAGACTTCTCCCCAGGGCTACTCTGAACACTTCAGTTAACAGGATAAAGAAGTAAAAACATCCTTTTTTCCCTGTATATAAAATTCAGTAAGTTCTTAAACTGTTCTAAGAACTGTTTGTAGATAAAGCATAGTAGATAAAGGTAGGTGGGAAGAAACCTGAAGGAAAGTGATAAAATGATAACATTTGGAAGTCACAAGGGAAGAATAGAGAACAATAAAACAATGTACTTCAAGAAACTCAGTGCAGATCTGAATCTCTTCAGAGAGTGAGAGCTGAACAATGAATAATATGTGGGCAACAGAATTTTTATGCTTGGTGTTCTTCCTTCTAAGTTTAAGTTGACTTATCCTGTTGAAATTTCCATGACTTGGAGCAGGCTGAAGCAACTGCAGATTCCAAACAGTAATCTTTTATAATTCATGCAAGACAATCAGACATCAGAAAACAAAGAAAAGTATGTCTTTCAACAGGATAAATGAACATTTTGGGATAAAGACAGCAGCTTACTAAGAGTTTCCTGAGATACTTGAATGAATAATTCAAGACAGTATTTGTAAACATTGAAATTTTAGTAGGGATATTAATAACTAACAAACATTCGTTAAATGTACATTGAGTGACATCTACTTGCATACCTTATTTAAGAACATAATAGGCCTTTGAGAGTAATAGAGAACACTTGAAATCACATAGCTAGACTTCAGTAATAGTTCTGACCCATTAGATGGCTCTTAGAAAGTCTAGAGAACAACGCGCAAGAAATAAAAGCAGTTGTACAAGTGCAGAACTTCCTGCAAAAATCAGCTGCTCAGTAAGTGATGAAGAGTTAAACCAAATACCAATGAGTTAATACCTAATACCAAAGCCAGCAGGGCAAAGGCCTCACTAGCTAGCATCACAACACCCAAGCAGAACAGAACCAGGGAAAACAGCCAGGTGCAACTGGAAGTATGGATCAATAGACACATCCATGGTGTAGGCCAAGCCAGAAAACCAAATCACAGGTTACATTCAGAGAGAGTAACCAGTATCAGATGCAGCCCAGCAATCACAATACAGATTCAGACTGATAAAGCAAGACCAAAAAAATAACACCATCAATCAAGAACAGAAGAATCTTCAGATAAACCCAGCTATACCTTAGCAGGAGCCAGCATAGATCCCCATGGCCTATAGGCATGAGGAAATGCTGGGGAGGCCCCAGGAGAAGCTTCTCTCCCTTATTATTTCTGTCCTTATAGATTATTTGTGTCTTCAGAGCCCTGACAGTTGTAGCAACTTTATGTCAAAATGGTAGTAATGTGTGGACGTAGTCTGTCTTGTGCAGTACGTGATACCTGAACGACTGAGAAAGTCCTTAATTCTATTTGTTGATAGTACTGCATGATGATTAAAATTTTGAATGAGAATTTAATATTTTCCTGATATACTGGAGGAATGGCTTGAAATAGCAGAATGTAATTTAACAATACCAAGTGAAAATTGTTACATTTCTGTGTCTAATCTAAGATAGCAATACTCAACTCTTGCTAAAATCGATGGAGAAAGGAAATCATTAAGGGACAGTGCATAGCACAACAAAGTACACTGCCACACAGTGTAATGAAGAGATATCTCTATGAGCCACGTGTCTTAGCAGCACTAACTCTTTGGTGCTAGCTAATGTAATGGCTATTTAGTATAGCAAGGTGTTCTCGTGACATTTAGAGGCGTGTGTTAAAAATAAGTCAAATAATTTACAACCAGCTAGTAAACACAGATCTGCATTTCAAAAGTCTAATGGTCAGTGACTGTAACTAACAGAAAAAAAATATTCTAGACTGTAATAATTTTAGCTTATTTTCTGTTTCTGCCCCTGCCCCCTGAAATATTCTTTTGGACAAAATTACTCTGAGGCCAATGCTACCCCTCATTTCCCTCTACCTCTGCATCAGTGCTCTACTTTGAAGGAGCACAGCTCATCACCCTTGTACTTGACACTTTCAGCTTCAATGAGCACAGTTGGAGAATACTGTAAGGGAAAATGGCACACTGTCTGGACCATGCAAGGGATTTTGGCTCTTAATTCACATTGCTATATAGTGCATTAAAAAAAAAAGTCAGCAATGATTTGCTTAGGAATCTTTTTGCCATAAGATTACTTCTATTTTACTCATTCTCAAAGTCAGCCTAATTCAGACACTCAAATATACAAGGTACATAAAAACAATGATAAATATATCAACACATGTTATAAAAACCACTTGATATTCTAATAAATCAAGTAATGCCTATGTTTAATACTTGAGAGCTGCTCTGAAAGTAATGCCTCCTATTTTATTATGTTGGTCCATGATGTCAGAGGCAGATGTTGGTGGTATGGTAGTAGTGGGTGAACCTTCCCATCAATATCCCATTGCATGCTGTTGCCATGTAACAGATGACAGCAGAAGGGCAGTCTAACAAAATGGCGTCTGACTTGGAAGTGTGTCTGAAGTAAAGGTGTGGGATTTAATTCCTCAGTGTGGAAAAAGTGGCACCCATTGACATTCACTGATGTTTGCTGAATGTTGATGGAGATGAAAAAGCAGGTGTGAGCACAGTGAGACATTAGGTGGTGCATTTCAGCAGTGGCAACACCAACAGCGTGTCACCTCAGCTGGTGCAGATTTTTCCTGAGTGCATCATGCAGGCTCTTGTTCATCACTGGTGAAAAGGTATAGCTAATGATGGTGCCTAGGTTAAAAAGTTTTTTTGTACCTGAAAATTTGCTCTATCAAATAGTGTTATTGTGCTCTTTGGAACTATTTTAGTTTCCATGGAATTAATCAGGATGCATTACTTTCAAAGAGAAACTAAGTAGAGGAGAATGACTCATTTATTCCCATAGGTGTAAGTTAAGCAACTGTCATGAATTTAACATCAATTTATAGCAATTACTGGCCTGGCATTATATGCTAACTCTACCTGGCTTCCAATTCAAATCAAAGAACACTCTGATGTCATGCATTTTATTAAAAAAATATTTATAACTACACAGTACTCTGAGGTCTAGAAACAGATTCATACCTTGGGGAAAGAAGCAAACAAAAAATTCTACTGGAAAAGCAAAACTACTGTTTAATGCTCAAAGCCTCAGTGGTCTTAAATTTGTAATTAACCCAGCAATCACAAAATCCTCATACTAAAGGCTAAACATATCTCAAAGACTCTTTCTTTCAGGACAAAACAATGCTACTGAAATGCTGAGTTCTGAATGTTCTTCAGGTCCTTGGTGAAAGCCAAGACAGCTCTGATTTACATTTGAAGAAACTACTAAGAACATAAGATTCACTATCATTTCAAAGCCTACTCCTGCTTTTTGATTTCTTAGTTTCAGACCTGAGCTCAAGGCACTTAGATCATTGAGCAGAAGGCTGCTGGCCACTCTGCGATGCCAGTGGAGTCAACGGGAGACAGATTTACTCAGAAAACCAGCAATTTGTGTCTCAAGTTCTCATCCATAGTCAAAAACTGACTCTGTAAAACAGACTCATTTTCTGTTTTAACTCTCCAATAAAAACAATCTTCCTGGTTTCTAAATTTGTTTTTTACATGAAGTAGACTTTTCTGCCTACTGCCTGTAAGCGTGATCTTCCTGGAGAAACTTTATAAGCAAGCTCACAGAACTTGTATGGGAACCATAACATTAGAATTCCATAGCTAATTTTTCTACCTTTTGGGGAAGGAAAATAAAAAAAAAAAAAAAAAAGTAACACCAGCAAATGATATCTGGGGAGTAGAATAGCTAAATGTTATGGGATATTATATATCTGTATGCATCCTCATTAAACTGTCAATGTAGAACTTGAGTGTTCCTCTCTATTATTTCCTTTAGAGTCTTTTCACTTATTACTAGAATGAAGGTATTTGAAAGGCCAAAGAGATACAATAGTGCCCTTTCCTTTTGCCACTCTTAGAGTTCCTTTCCCCCCCCCCCCCCTGGAGATTTCCCTTTCAGTAACATTTATTTCCAAGAATTTTAACATCAAGGACAATGTGGTACCCAGTTATTTGACTGAGGTAGACAAAGGGTAGGCTTCATGCACCGTTGCATATTAAGCAAAAGAGCAGGAACACTATTTTCCAAGTCCTAGATAGAACTGAATTTAAACAAACTCTAATAGTTAACCAATTTCAGAGCAAATGAGATGTTACACATTGAGGCTGTTGTTGATGATGGTGCACTGTTTGTGATTGGATCTCCCTCAGTGCTTGCGATTGCTTTTAATGCAGTCTTAGAAACATTTTCAAGAATCGCTTTACCTGGCCCTAGCAGAGGAAAGAGAAATGAAAAGAAAGTCTGCAACATCAGAACAAGTCTTTCTGGAATTGAGTTCACCCTGAAACTTGGCTACTACATTTAACAGAACAGGATGAGCTCAACTGTTTTTTTGTTTGTTTGTTTTTTCTTTATGCAAATTATTTCTGTCAGGTAATAAGGTAAACAGAGAGAAAATGCTGAGACTGCAGCACAGACTGCAATACTGTTGGTAAGCTCTGCTTACCATCTCTGAACGAGATGCAACCTCCTTTCCTTTTTGTATTGATGAAAGCTAAGAGATGCTTTTGTGTTTCAGACCAAACAGGCAGATCTACACAACTTAAAATATTCTTAAAATGTGCTTCACCTCTTGTCAACCTCAAGAACGTGGGTTTTTTTTTTTTTGTTTGTTTGTGTTTTTTTTTGCAAATGTTCCCTTGGTTACTCAGTGACTGCCAGAGGTGATCTATTCAGCATTAGTCAAGGCTGTAGGAAGAACCCTCCAAAAGTATTTCGCACTCTGCCATCAACTTCCTTATTGTCTACTAGTGAACCACTTCAGGCATGGCTGCAGTGTACAGTCAAGTACAGCATGGAGATTCCAAGCTGATACATTTGCAAGGCATTACTTAAGAAGGAACGGAAAATCATGAGATCTGAAAGCAATCTGGCCACATCTGACACCACTGTGCCAGACCTTGTAAGTTCATTCTTATATCATTACAGTTTATTTGCTCAGAGGCTGTGCTGAGATTGTTCTGTTTCTGGTTCTGAAGCAACTATGAACACTATTACCCCAAGGAGGTATGTTTCACACTTCACTGCACAGTGCAGACATGCCAATAGTCTACCTCAGCCTTGAAATCCTACCTGTAATTCTACCTGTAAAGTAGGGACAATGATTTGACCTATAAAATATAAAGATGTAGAAAGTAATGCATTTTGACAGTTTCCCTACAGTTCAGTATAGTGATGAGGGCCAGATGAATAATGCAGATGTTTGAGCATTGTTGCAAGACTGCAAAGAGTCCTTAAATTCGATTCCTCAGAGTTAGTGGATACTTTTGAAAACACCACTGACTTCGCCAAGTTCTAAGGTGATTGTAAGGCCAGTACTGATGTTAGGACCTGGAGGGCACTCAGAAACATTAACAGCCCTGAGCAGCCTCACTTGTGAAATTCTCCCTCCCCAATTCCTCCACAGTCCATAGGCTCAGGGGCTTCAGGCCTGGAAATTCAGTCCTTCTCTGATCTGTGTTGCAGAGATGCTGGTTCTCAGCATTAACAGCCTCACATCACAGCACTATCTCTCATGCAGACTTCGTTGGGACCGCTCAGATGAGGCAAGGTCTCATTCTTTTGCCATGCCTGAGGTTGTCACATAGTCCTGACTCAGCCCCTTCAGGTGTGTGTGTGTGGCAGGGAACTCCTTGGCTGCTCCTCTCCCACTCCTCTTCATGGGTTGCTAGCCTTTGTTGCTCCCTGACAACTAAAACTAGATTCAAGAAAGCCTGGCCCTCCTGCTTGACATTTTTATCAGAACACATCCTACTCTCTTCAAACACCACGTGCAGCTACCGCAAGACTAGTCAGTTGGTTACTTCCACCCAGTTTCAACCAGTAGACTTACGCTGTTTCTCTGGACTCAGAATGGTTGAGAAAAAAGGTGGCACCAATGACGCTGAAAAGCAAGACACAGAAAGCTTCAGCTACCCAAGTCTTGTTGGCACTGAATTAGAGATTACAATTATTCATGTTCTCAACGTTATAAAAAGCCAGGGTTTTTCCTTCGTGCAGCTAGAAAGGTGAGGAAATTGATAGTCTGACCATGTGGTAAAGAAGACAGAAACAGCCTCCAGCCCTTGGGGAAATTAATTCTTGGAGACTGAAAACCTCAAATTACCCAAAGGAGAATATTGTTTAGCATTGTACTGTGAATCACTAACAGGTAACTCTACCCCTATATGTTTCTCTTAGATGCAATACGTATCTCTTAATCATTTTCTGTTTATCATAAAACTACCAATGATAGCAGCTTGAAATCTCAGACTGACACTGTCTAAATTTTTTTGCATTGCTCTTCAGACTTCTTTAAAACACTGTTTGATTTTCTTTGGACTCAATCTGCCTGAATTCCAAATCAATCAAGAGGTACAATGTTGTGTTCACCTATTTACTCTTTTAGTTACAGGCGGGGGAAGATGACTCCAGTGGGGAGTTGCAAAATTACATTTGTTTACTAACTTTTTACCCATACCACAGATATGACTTCTCCTAGTGATTATTCCTCCTATTTTAGGAGAATCACACCTATCTGTGTGCACATAAATCTTAGCTAATTGGAAAATTTATGTCCAGTGCAGATATTTGCATTTGTCTGCTTGTATAGAAACAGCTCCTTGACAGGTTCTACAAACTATCAGTCTGGGTCAAGTTAAACTGTAATAATTGCTTCACTGACTTTAAAAGGAACATACTCTGATGATGCTATTACTGCAGCAATTTGGTGTAAACCCATCACCATAAAATCCTGATTCCTACTGTTATATCTATCTCTACATGTGTTCTCATCTGCTTTGTCACTAAAAACAGAATACTGCATATAGCTACTGCGAAGATAACTCTTAGCATCAAATATCTCTTTTTCTCCATCTGGTGTTTTAACTCAATTAAAAAATTAGAATGCGAATGACTGATGTAGATATAATAATTAGACCTACTTTCCTCTTCTGAAAGGACTCAGTTTGCAACAAAAGTGCATGCACTTTAAAAGTGTAATGAAGACGTTAGCTAGATGATCCTTACT
This sequence comes from Centrocercus urophasianus, assembly GCF_019232065.1. Taxonomy (NCBI): domain Eukaryota; kingdom Metazoa; phylum Chordata; class Aves; order Galliformes; family Phasianidae; genus Centrocercus; species Centrocercus urophasianus. The sequence continues at coordinate 14,464,865 of NW_024884586.1, read as the reverse complement.
ACATCTCCACATGGCAGCAATTTCTCTCTGCTTACTCATTTTTCACAGTAAGAGAGATACTTAATTTTTGTCATCTCATGGCCTCGCACAAGATGAGGATAAGTGATATCTTTTGTGGAGTGGCATGTTTATGCCTTGTAGCTTTGTGCTTTTCATGCTAAAGTTAAAGGCCAACTTTCTAGGATGGGGTCAGTGGCACTAAGATACAAAGTTGACTCAGAGACATGTAATATTCACAATTCCAAGAGTTCTCCTTTGTTTCTGTATAGAGTTGTTTCTGCTGTATGTTGTTTCTCCTTTGGTATTCCCCTGCTTTGGTTATCTCTGTACTTCTTAAGTTACAGATCCCGGGTCGCTTTAAAATGGAAAAGCCCTAAGCAGTGTTCAGAAACATTCTCTCTTATATTCTTTACTGGAATGGTCATTGTGAGATTGCTGCCTTTGAAGAACAGTTAGGTAAGACATCCTTCAAATGAGGAGACAACTTACTGAAGATCTGTAAGGCATATGCAACTTTGAACATATATAAAATAAGGAAGACAATTCCTTTGGGAAGACAATTGAAAAAGTAAGCTGGTATACCTTTAGTCCTTCTCAGAGGAGAACTTCTAGCTTGGCTTTTAGTCTCCCCTGAAACAATCCATCCTAGGATATCAACACAAAGGAGAATGAAAAAGAAAAAAAAGCTTTCCTTGTTCCTTTAATAAGCTACGTGCAGAAAACTGAAAGACTGCCAGGGATGTGATTCACACTAGAACATCCTTTCAGCCTTCTCTGCAATGCTCCAGTCCTTGTCAATGTCTGGTTTCTCTGTCAGACAGATTTAGTGCAGTGAACTTAAAAGTGCTGGTGAAGAGACTAGACATAAACCTTCCAGTTTGTTGCACAATGGAATTACTCTGTTGTAAACGAGCAATGAATAAACGTACAAAAGAAAAACATCACTTTTTGTGGGTTCATATACTATACAATAAAAATATATAGTTCCCCAGTTATAGAATCAATCAAAGTTTTTCAGCCATCCCATATTTTTTACATGCCTTCACAACTGTGAGCAGCTGCGTCTACATATGTTCCTTGATTTTATGCCCACATTACAATGGCATCAAAGCACTCCTAACTGTGCAGGCACATTTTTTATCCACCCCCAGCCTTCTGCTGCTGGGACAGTAAATGCATTTGATGGAAGAGGAACAGGGGCATAAGGATAGTGTAGAGTTTGTGATACTAAGACTCTAATGGAAGTTGGGAGGAATAAATCATATTTCCTACCAAACTATGGCACAGTATCCTGTATTTAGCATTCAGTCAAATGTACTCAACTTGGCAGGTCTGTTTTATGAAAAGGCTTGTTTATCTTTCATGATGGAATAAAATTTTATATAATTACTTTGGTACCAAGATCTTCTAAATTTATTTTTTATAAATGATGGCAACATTTCTCACAGGTGAAGTACAGAAGAATATATAGTAACTGATCCTATTTAATTTGTTAACATCAATCTTCTAAGAGAACAGGGCATATGCCATGCTGTACCTGAAGCAAGTTTCTGAAAAAGGGAGGCCTTAATTTAGGAAAATAATTGAGTATTCATCTAATGTATTATACAAAAGCCAGCTACAATTTTGATCCAGTTGTAATTAATTCTTCACATGTTTTAAAATCTGTCATTTTTAGACTTTGGAGAAAATTCCCACATTAATACTTCTGGACAATTATAAGTACTACACACAACTGGCTTTTCAGTCTGCATGATGAACTCCATTTGGAGTTGAAGGACTTTTCTGCTTGCATGCATGATGGCAAACTTCAGGCTTTGTCTAGTCTTATTTTAAACAACTGATGTACTGAGGTTCTACAATCTCCTCCTGAAAACAGCCAGCCACAAACCAATAAACACCTTCGGTAGGAAATACTTCCCAAGTCCAGCCATAACCACAGCTCTCATTCATTGAGAAGGCCAAAGAAGAGAAGAGAAGTTTGTGTATCTTGAAGCATTAGATAAGGAGAAAACTTTTTTGCACTCTTAAAGTTCTTGTATATCTCTGCACAGAGGGGCAGAAGCAAGAAGTGTATATTCCACCAATGAATATGCTCAGCCCACAACATTACTTGTGTGCATACAAACATGTTCTTCAAGTCAAACAAACAGCTTTTAGCAAGCTTATCTAGACATAAAGGCAAATCATAGAATTATGGAATTGCTTGGTGTGGAAGAGTCCCCAAGAATCATCAAGTTCCAACATCCTTGCCACAGGCAGGGCCACCAATCTCCAGATCTGGTTCTAGACCAGTCTAGAATGAATTGGGGTAGCTTATATCTCACTAGAAACAAGTTAGCACAGAGCACTGACTGTAATTGAGCTGCTGTAAGCCAAGAAATCCCAGCACGAGTCCATCATGTTGGTTTTCTGAAGGAGTATATTTTTGTCTCTCAACTGAATTCATCCACCCATTACAGAATCCATTTTTAAGGCATTAATGATGCACACACATTCAGATGTCTTTGCCAATCTTCACTGTGTGTTTATCATAAAAGGAGTTAGAAATAAAAGGAACTAAGGGAAGGAAAAGAAGTGGCAGTACAAGAATCCTATTTAAGTTACTGCTATCAAATCTCATCTCACAAGCTAAATAGTACAGTAATTAGGCAGTATTTACAATGCAATAAAGATAAAGCTAATTACTAGCAATGTGAACTAGATGAGGCTCTTTCTCAGGGAAAGTATTCAAGGATCAGCCCAGAGCAGTAAATCCTTCAACAACCTCATTTGTCAATTATCTTCATAATCTTATTTCTTATAATGATTATCTAATTTATTACTACCAAACAGGACAAATCAGGAGGTAAAACAACTAAGGCAATCAAGTGAGCTGGAGTTTGTCAGCCAAACTATATGCAGGATTCAGGTGAGCAAGAAGATGCCATGGCAGTTGATACCAGGGGCAGAAAATCTCAGAAGAAAAAGGCTGCTGTTTATGGGTCTGCATATTGGACAGGACTGTGAGTAGTTATTATGCATTAAAAATTCACGGAGTTCTTTTCCTCAGAAGGTCTTCCTACTAAATATCATGGATTTTCCAGCCACATTTAAATATTTTAAAGGCTTTCAGAAGAGACTGATAAGCTAGATGATTCTACTAAGCCAACTGATAAAAACTAGCTTAAGTATATAATCACTTGTTCTAAAATTAAACACGGAACATTGATTTTTAAAAGCCACACCCATTAAAGTCAGAGTATACAGGTTGTAACACTATAACATTATGGAAAGTACAGCAATGATAGCAGGGTGACAAAGCCTTTGGCTGAAGAAACGAGGACAAGGCCAAACACAGCCATGGATGCAGAGACAGAGGAAAAAAATTTGCTCACCTTTGGAAGGCCTCAGGTATGCAGGAATCTCTGTCCAGCAAGACACCTTTGTCTCTACTGCCAACTCTTACATGAGGTCTGTGAAGGGGTAGATCCTGGCTTCACCTGTTCTGGTCACGCAGGTGTACTTCATGCACCTGAGCTCCCCTGGACTGGCCCTGCCTTCCCACCAGGTGCTCAATCACTGGTTCAGGCTGTGACTTAGCTTTTTTGCTACACAGGTGTTTCTGTGCTCTCTAGAGCAGCCTTTGGCTGTGAGCAAGGAATAATCTTGTGGTATGCTGATTTTTCTGGTATACTGGATTCTCAAAAGTAATTAAACAAGTTTCTTAATGATATCTTCTTAAATTAACCAGACACAGGTAAAATCAAAGATCATCACACAGTTAATTTGATTAAGCAGCAGAAAATAATGGGAAGGAATGGCCAGTGTTGCCAGTGAAAGGAGGTCAACCAATAAAGTCTTTGTCACGCCTTACAATCTTCAGCATGAATCTACCTTGAGAGAAGGCAAGTTCTGCTTCAGAAAGCTTTTGACTCTGTATTGTGCAATACAGAGTTGCCTGACCCAAATCTAACTAAACTAAATTGTAGATAGAGAATATTACAGTCCCATACAAATGTTAGCTTCAATTCTGAAAGTAGTTTAAGTGCATTAATGTAGTATTGCAAGTAGACCAAGCAGTTCTGCCTTTCAACTGAATATTACTTGTCAAAGTGCATTGCCATGGTGTTCTATATAGCTGTAGATGGTGGTCTCTGCTGGCCACAGAATTCCTGTACCAATTTCCTCTACATGTGACTCAGACAGGACTTGGGAGAAGACAAGGCAAAGGAAACTTAAGACCCACAAATCTGAAGTTATATTTAAATCTCTGCAAAATTTTAAAATGAAAAAGGAAACATGGAGCAGGTTAGGAAAAGGACTAGAAAGTATCCAAGAAATACCTCTGATAACTAGGTTTTGATTCATAGACATCAATCTCCTGAGCAAACCATGGACCTTATCAGTAACTGCCCCTCCACCCCAGGCATGTGCTGTAGCTGTCAGTCACACACCTGAGGAAAGCTTGTTGGTGGCAAAGAAAAAGCCTGCAAATGAGAGCTTGAGTGAGACCTACTGGCCAGAGATGGCAGTTGGCTAGTGCCTGAAGAAGAGGTAAGAGTGGAAAAAGAAATTGAATTAAAATCATTATTCGCAGTCTTGGAATGGAATGACTGAATCTTTTCCTGAGCTGTGAATACATACTGAGACAATAAAATATGTTTTCTAGGGATGATATAGCAGAAATGAATTAACAGCAGTGATGGCTATTTCATTTTTTCCCTCTTTCTCAGCCCTGTAACATTATTACCCTTTTGCACTGTCAGATATTAAAATTATATTAATGATCAGGAACTCTATTAAACTGTCTGAAAATGAAATAATATGATAGCGCATTTGAAGGTTACAGACAGCCCTTGGGTGTAATTCACTAAGCTCTAATCTACCTGCTTGGTACTCTACCAGATAAAGCAGGAAGCTTTGTTTTTGGGACACAAATTACTAGTAAGATATATGCTCCTCCACCCCCAAACATACACCAAGCAATACTCTTAACAAGTTGACAACTGGAATAAGGCAGTCATCCAATAACAAACCAGCCTAACAGACAGTTTTCTTCACTGCATCATCACAGGCTTCCTTAGTATAGCTATGAGGAAAAGTACATTGCCCCTATTACAAGCAAAGACTCTCAGCAAGAATCAGAGATACAGCCTTTGACACAGTCAAATAGTTACAAGGAGTACCCTAGGTGACTCTAATTTCAGTGGTGACAGAATCCCTTGACAAAGGAATTCTTCTACCAGTGGGAACAAGACTAGCAGCCATTTCTCACTGTCCGTTCTATAGAAGATATTTCTTTGTCCCTTCTTAGGACATCTTATGCTTTTTACGCTTAATCTTTTCTAAAGCACAAGCGAAGCCTTAATCCTGAGTCAAAAGAAATTACTGCTCAAATCAGGCTCTCTTGGAAAGGCTGAACTGTGATAGGTGTGTCATAAATCATATAGAAAGGTGGGGCTCAAATCCTTTCTGAAATTTTATTATCTAATTTTGTCATCTCTGAAATGAAGAATGTCTTATCTGACAGGCAATAAAATGAAGGAAACCCTATAAAAGGGTGTTCATAATGTAACTGATTAAAGTGTTTTTCCAGAGTTCAAGTTTTTGTTAAAAGGGATAATTCATTTGGTATTTGGTTGGGAGGGCACAATAGAAGGTGAAAGTAGGGAAGGAAGAAAACTACTGTAATATTTGCTGAGAAATATCTTCAGATTTTCTGTGCTCCTACTTCTTCAATCAACAAAAACCTTCATTCTACTTTCAGACCCTTATTAGGTCTCAGTGTTGCACAAGATCACAATTCTCACAGATGATAACTGTAGATTAGCTTAGATAATTATGTGATGCTTTCAAAATAACAAAGTGACAGGAATACTCATTATCATCTTATTTTTATAATGGAGGTATAAATATTTGAAATCCTTTGCTCTGCAATGAAGTCAACCCCAGAGGAAGGACAGGATGCATGAGGTTTACTGCAGAGAAAGGGAACTACTGAGAGAAAAGAAACTTTTATATAAATTGTCAGGACTCTCCCTATAATGGATATATATAAATATTGGCAAGAATGATTTCCATGCATGTTATGCTACATACAGTGCATTTATTTGATGCAAATAATCTAGACAAAAGAACATCAACTGTCAAGATTACTTCCAATTGATAAGTCAATGAATGTAATGTAGGAACATTTGAGAACAAAACTGAGAGTCTGGTACTTGAGTAAAATGACTTAGTGTATAATGTGATAATTCCTCGTGTGGAAAAATAACATTTTAATTTCACTTTCCCTTGTTGTTCAGAGTGTCATTTGGAGATCTATGTATTCAGCTAAGGTATTCAGCTCATCAGACAAACTCTGCTATAGACAGTATTCAGGCTTCTCTGCATGTGTATTAATATTATTGGCAGTATTGGTACTATATTTTAATTCTATTTACTGGGAGTATTAGTACTATATTTTAATTCTATATATTTTTCTGAGTGAAAGATGGCAGAAAAAAGCTTTTTCAGACTTAAGTGCTACTAGCATTTCCTATGATTGTCAAACCTATCAGTTTTATCAACAATCACTGCCAACTTCCCCAGTTCTCCAGTATAATAGGCTCATATTGGCTAGCGAAAGTGCAGAAAATTCCAGCAACATACTGTACAAAGTCCTTGATTATTATACAGTTGCTATGGTGAACTTCGCCACCCTCTAATCTGTCTTTCCTTAAAAAAAAAAACAAAGCAAAATGTGTTTCAATTCTACCCCTCCCCCCAAAAACAAACAAACAAACAAACAAACCCCAAACTGCCTTTCACACCATGGGTTACTTCTGTAAATCTGGAGAAAATGTAAGACAGTTACATATCCTCTGCCAGTAAGAGATTTTAGAATTATGGAGGTGCTACACAGAGATATAGCTTAACATTGTAAAAAATTGCCATTTTTCACATTAATGGGGAAGCAGGCATTTCATTATATGCCATGCATGGCAGTTAACCAATGGTAATGACATGGAAAGTTAATATCATAAGGGTCTCCATTGTTCTGTCCTCTCCAGAAAACTTTGAAATCTCTCTGAGATGGAATACAGTGCTTGACAGTTGTGAAATACATTTGCTATCAGTTGGTAACCTCAAAATACTTCTAAAAAATAATCATCCTTCTGAGCAAAGTTTGTATTTTCTAGTTCAAAATGACTGTTTAAAATCCAGATTCCTTAGAACAATTAGAATGGAAAAAATGTTATGGTGATTTTCTCTTCCTTGAATATAATTGAACTAAATCCTGAACTAAATACTGAACTAAATCCTGAACTAAATACTTCAGATTTTATTTGAGCCTTAATTAGGATAAACATCCACTAAATTCTGTGAGAGATTAAAAACAGTTCAGAAATTATTATCTAATTGCATCTGTACAGCCAATAAATAACCTCATAACTATTTGTAACAGATGTAAGAGATATCAGCCTGCGTGTCTGATTTCTACTTCACCTGCTGTGGTAAGCCATGCATCAGCTAAATATGAAAATTATTATTAATATATTAAACAATTCATAGATAAATAAAACACTCAAACTCATGAAGAAACCATTTGTATTACAGCAGCATTTGTATATTGGCTTTAGGGACAATTTGCCCATCTGGGAGGGGTGATAACAATTCACATCCTTAGGACAGGTGGAGAATTCGGTAATCAGTCACCTTTGGATGAAAATCTGATACTGAATGCATACTTCCCAGCCTGGATTAGAGTCTTGTGAGGGAGCTGCTTACACATCAGAGAGAGGTTTCATGTAACAGTGCACAGAACTCAAGCACGTTAGTCTCACACTGCCACCAGCAAACCAACAGCCAGGAGGTTGGTGCAATAACAGTGTGGTGCATGCAGGAAGAAAAAGCATCATATACTGAATCTGACCTTAACTAATAGCGATCTGCCATCTTTCTGAAAGAGACATATCTCTTCTGCCTTTGAGAAGATGGTGCATTGCCATTTTCTGCAATGATCAGAATAATTGCACTGGCTAATGTATACTCTCCCAACGTCTCTGGTACATTCAAGATAGTTTTTCCCTATCCAGAACAGTTAATAAACAGACAACACATAGCTGCTGCACTGCACCCTTCAGTAGCTGCTTTTCCACAGTTCAGCAATGATCCCAACAGCCATTCTTTTTTCCACTTATTCTTTACTTTCAACACACATGACCATGCAACAGAGAAAAATTTGATCAGTGTCAGATGCCTGTTTTCCCTACACCAAAAGTCTCAACAGTTTTCCTGACTTTCCCACATTTTTTTCAAATAATTTTGTTTCTACAAAATACTTTGTCTTACTGACATGAAATTAAAAAAAAAAAAAACACACAAAACACCAACTTAAAGCTCTTGTTCCTTTATTAGTCCACTTCAGAGACAGGATTGGGGCTCTGCTGCATAATTTGAGATTCAATCCAAGTATTCAGAAGGCTAGGGCTTTGCCATAAAGACCATGCCAAATGTAAATGGCATTTCATTTCCCTGAAATAAAATTTGCAAGCAGGAGTTGTGTCAAATATATATTGCTGTGTTTTCCTCATGTTAACAGTAAGACAGTGTTAACAGAGCATGATGGGAAAAAAAACAAAATTGCCATTTTCTTTGTCCTGTACATGCTTTGGAAAGAAACACTGCATGAAGAGAGGCCTAAATAAAGCAATGTTTTCCCACTGTCCTGAATCTGCAGTATTTTTTAAACATCAAAGAAGTGATAGCAAAAAAGAAGATACAATTATTGCTGCTTCCTCCCAGTCAGTATGCTTGCTCCTTTTCAGCAGTATGTTTCTCTAGTTGGGATCCAGGCGGTGATCTGAATAGAATAAGGTGCTATCAGCTTGGCTGTTTGAGCCTTTTTCTGCCTAGAAGCCATCCATAGTTCATCCCAGCAGGAGATTGCACCTCAGAGATTTTGCAGGTGACACCTGCAAAAAGGCTAAAAACTCAAATGAAACCAGACATGGTGCAGATTCTCCTCTTTTTCTTTGAAAAGTATTCAGGGAGGCATTCACAGCTTTGATTGCCATTTTGCGTCAGCGCACTCATCGTGGCGTCACACGACCTGTAACATCTGTTCCTTCACCAACTAGACTATTTCTTAATGATAAATTAAAAACAATTCTAATTAAACACTATAATGGAGCTATCAATCTGTGTTACTGAGGCAGAACAAGGATGTAATTAGTTATCGATACGAAAAGATTTGCTTAAACTAGTTTGGTTTCCTATTAGCCACCAGAAGCATGTTTATACAGAACTTGAAAAAACATACTGCTGTATCTCTCTTTTAGGCTAAAGATACACATGGGAGCAGATTATCGTAACGTTCCAAGTCATTTGTTTCACATTTTTCCCTATTTGAGATAATATTTGCACATTTAGTAGTGATATTCTTTCTTTTGACTGACCTTACTTTCACCATTCAGATCGTCTATTTAACATATACTATATTCACTTCTTCCTGTATAAGCAGCCTTTTCTATAATTATTTTAAAAGATGAAGGAGAAATCTATAATTCAACATTTACCAATCACTCTTTCCACTACTACCAGAGAAAATCCTGTTTTAAATCCAAAGAAAATCCAGATTAAACAGGAGAATGTGGAGGAAGAACAATGACAGCACATGAAATGTAAGAGAAGGTAGGAAGATTTGTCTGAGTAGGAAATGACAAACATCCGGTGCAGTTGGGAGTTGAAATGGAGTCAATGCATTCTTAGCAAAGCTGTGGCAAGTTCGAAATAATCAAACTCAGAGGTCTTATTAAAAAGCTGCAGAAATATTTTTAAAGGAGCTAGTATTACTAAACCAACAACAGTATTTCACTGTCATGACATGGTCTTATATATATTTTTCTTCAGTATTTGCTCTATAGCTTTCTATGATCTTATGGTCAGACCAGTTCCTATAGTTACCCACATAGCTTACCCACAGTATTTTGCCTGGATTCTGTCTTAAACAAGAAATATTATGTGTACTCCCTGGCCACTGTACCAGTTCTGAAATTACACATGTCACAAAACTGCCAAACCTGTACCATTTTTAAATGTGCACCTTCTTCATGCATCTGCGGCACTCACATAGATTAGACTGTTTATCAAGGCAACAGGTAGAGATATTCTCCCAAAACTATACTTTGCATAGTTCATATTCTCTGCTGTAGTGTGTCTTTGCAATAAGTTCTGCTTCCAAAGCAGTAGAAATCTGTTCTAATGGAAGAACAGTATGGCAGTACTGAATGTACAACAGAATGGCAGTAGTGTAATATTTTCACCTGAGTTACTCTCAGTTTTTTCTATCAATTTTTTTTCTGCAATTTTATCAAATAAATAAATAAAATATGAGAGTAAACTTGTTGTATTTTGTCCTTCAGTAAATAATAAAAACAGTCATAAAGATGATTTATAATAATAATAATAATAATAATTCTGTGTTTTGAGGTTTTTGCTTGACTATTTTTATGTGGATTTTATGCAACTTTCAATTTGCCAAGTTGACCATAAGGAGTCTAATAAAAATTTGGACGTTTAGAAAATAAAATATAAAATTACTTTGGAATAAATGGGGGAAATGGTTTGTAAAATGTAGACAGATTGGATTGTTTTGTTCCAATTTACAGCTCACCTCTGCTGAGATGAACATTGTTCCTTGAAGGAACATGTCCTTGAAGGAAAGGAGAAATATCTCACACCACTATTGTATGGAGTTTTTTAATCTGCTATCAGAGATCAATTCCCTTTTCTTGAATACAACATGGAAGGCTATTAAAAAACATCTCTTCCATCAACCTAAATTTATTCAGTGAAGTCCAAACCAAGCTATTTTCCTCATATTTCTCTCTGTCAACCTGAAGGAGAATTCTAACTAATATGTGCAATCCTTTCAGTTCCAACTGCATTTTAGGCACAGAATCTTAGCTGTAATATATGTACAGGAAGCCAGGGACTGCATCATACTAAATTTGTGGTGTCATGAAATTACCAGCCTGTTTGCAGGTATTCATCTATAAAGTTGTCAGATGGCGACAACCCTGGCCACAGATAACATGGACCTAATTAAAAGTGAATAATAATAATAAAAAAAATCCATCTACCAAGCTGTCATTACCTTTTTTTTTTTTTTTTTTTTTTTTTTTTTTTTAAATCAATTCCTCTGCACAATATCTTGTTTTATATAGAAGCCTTCCACTCTATGGAAATAACTGCTAATAAGTTAAAAAAACATGGACAACTATGTCCTTGACAAAAGGCTAACAAAGAACCTGCTTTAATGTATTTTCCACTTTGTTTTGGATTCCTCTCCCTTCAATGAAGTTTAACTGACTAAACATAAAAAAAATTGCACAGGAAAATGTCTATATACAGTTTAGATTGAAATAAACATTTATAGATGTACTGCTTTTTTTTTTTTTAATTTATCTATGAATTAATCTATGAAGTTCATTTTCATTTCTTTTCAGCTCTATTTTCAAGAGCAAAAAGAAAATTTAACACAGGTAATTTTACTCTGTCATAGCTTAAATCCTTAGGCTGTGATAAGAAGCGCTAAAGAATAACCAACCAGCTAATGTGTCTGAGATATCATTTGTTTTATTCATAGGGAATATATTTGTGCAATAAAAACTGTAGTTTTCCCCTGCCTATTAGAGGGTAGTTAGTAGAACATAACTGTCTTTCATATTCACTGTGCAAACATAACCGAAGGTTCTTTCTTTTTGTTCAGTTGCCAGGTATCATTTGCTATATGGTTCCTTTCAAATTTACAATTGGACTTAAAGTCAGGAAAATAAGGGACCATCACCATAGGGCAGGGTTCTTGAAAGTTTAAGGAATGCTAACCGGGTTGGAAGATGAGATTTACATGCTGATCCAAATCCAACATAGGGGGAAGGAAAGGTCTGAATCAAAAATGACACTGCATTTGTTTTGCAGCAAACCCTTCCATGAGCAGACAAGGAGTTAAATAGTTAAAGTAAAAGGTTTCCTCATTTGTTAATTTGTACTTTTGTACTCATTCTTATTTACATAATCCAGTTACATTCTCATATGCTTTACTGCATTTTTAAGAAATGTTGATTTTGACATTTCAGGCTTTTCCTGCACCTACTATCATTATTTTGCATGGAGATAAATTCTGTTTCTTCATTCAATTCTCTGAGGTACTGCCACCAAGTACACCACCACTCTGAGAAACTTCTTAATCTTCATTTTTTCTTTAATGTGCCTCCAGTGGTGATGTTATACCTAACATTTCTGTTTGTTTTCTTCTTAAAGACCATTATTTTCTCTAAAAAAATTCCAGAGACTGCAACTTCTATCAGTTCATAGACAGTCTCATTCATATTGCCTTTAGTCTTCATATTCTCAAAGTTTCCCTGTTAGGCATAATCCAATCAGAGAAACCATCAGGATAGATCTGACGTAGAAAGAAGCCTTCAGGATAGACTAGGATGTAGAATTTTTTTTTTTCCTCAACAGATGAGTAATTGGAGTTAGTCATTACTACCAAATCCTATGGTCCGAATAATTGTTAGTTGCTTTTATCCTTATCAATCTATACTACCCTTAAGTTTTCCTGTAATATTTTTCACTATCTATGCTCTATATTGTATTCAAAACTTGACTGGGCAAGGCCCTGATCTACCTGATCTAAACTGATCATGCTCTGAGGGAGAGGTCAAACCATATGATAAATTACCCCATCATGCTGTGATTTGTGAATATGCTGAATACTCGTAGGATGGACCTCCACATCCAGACGTCAGATGAAATGTTGGCATCCACGATAATATAAGAAACTTTCCTCTTTCTCCAATCGGAATTTAGAATACCCTTTTGAATTCTAAATTGCAACTGTATGAATCCATGTACCAAATCTCTGCAATACCAATCAAGTCACCTTTTTCATGTGTTAAGAATTCTTGACGTTTTTTCCCTCCCCTCCCCTCCTCTTCCCTCCCCTCCTTTTCCTTTCCTTTCTTCCATTAGTATCCAAACGTGTATAGTATTTAGAAGAATGGCCCAGCATTCATTTTAGGCATTACTTAATGATCCTTCTGGGTCCCTTCTAACTCAGAATATTCTTCAATTCACTTACAATACACATCTTACACAATTTGAATTCATAGACTCAACAGTCTTGTTGTAGTGATAAACAGGCACTTGTAGGGAGCAGCTATATGGTCTGTTTTGTTACAAGATAAATCACATTCCAGAAGTGCTAGTCTCCATTAGATTCATTTTTTTTCCACAGATAAAGGTAACCTAAAGTACCAGGCCCACATATACGTGAAAATCTAGACAAAATAAATCCTGTATAGGAAGATATAAGTAGAAACTCCAGATATGATTTACGTTTAAGATGCAATATAAATCTTCATTTTCTAGGCTGTCTGAACCTAAAGCATATTAATCACCAACCACCCAAACAGGAATTCAAGTTAGTATCTGTGAAATCATCTTGCTTTCAGGAAATTTCTCCAATTCTGAGCAAATATTTAGTGAATTACATGCCTGATACCCTATGCTGCCCTACACTATATCATAGTATGGTAACACTTTAGTCTCACTTTGAACATGAGCAAATATACACTGCAGGGCAAGAGTAAATTAACTTTTTATCAGTTTTCCTCCTGTCTGTTTGTCCTTTAGGTACTCTACTATACTAATAAGAATGGATTACTGAAAAAAAATCTGCTGCTATTCATCACTTTGAGCTGATAATATTGACTTGAGTATCAACAATGGAAGGGTAGAAGTGCGTTTGTTGTAGTGAAGGAACAGTACAGGTGATGAGTACAAAATCTGCTTCCAGAATGATTGGGATTGGGAGCGACCGTTGGATGTCACCTTGTCCAGCCCTCCTGCTCAAGCAGCAACACCTAGAGCTGGTTACCCAGTACTTTGCCCAGGCAGTTTCTTAGCATCTCAAGAGATGAAGATTTCATTACTTTTCCGGGTAATTTGTTCCAGTGCTCAACCATTTCAAGGAAAAAAAAAAAAAAAAAAAAAAAAAAAAAAGTGTTTCCTGATGCTTGGAAAAACACCTTCTGTGCTTCCATTTGTGTCCATGGCCTCATGACTTCCCACGGGGCACCACTAAAAAGAGCCTGTCTTCTTTACTTGCTTCTTTCAAGTACTAGCATGCACTGACTCATTACCCCGAGTCTTCTCTAGACTGAACAGTCCCAAATCTCTCAGCCTTTCCTTGAAGACACATTCTATTTTCTCCACCTTTGTGGCCCTGCACTGGACTATCTCCAGTAGCTTCATGCCTGTCTTGATGTGAGGAGCTCAGTGTTCCAGGTATGTCTTCACCAGTGCAGAGAGAGGAAGGATTACCTCCCTCCATCTGTAAGCAGCAATCCTCCTACTATATCTCAGGGTATCATTAGCTTTCTTTGCTGCAAGGGCACACTACCGGTTCATGTTTAACATGATGCACATCAGGACTTCTAGTTCTTTTTTTCAAAGCTGATTTCCAGGTGGGTAACCTCCAGCATTTGTTGATGCATGGGTTTGCTCCTTGGCAAGCCAGACTTCGCACTTCCTATTGTTTAACTTCATCAGTTTCTTGACAGCTCATTTCTCCAGCCTGTTGCAGTTCCTCTGAATGGCAGCACGAGCCTCCAGCATATCAGCCATTCCTCCCACTCCTTGTAGAAGTTCCAAATCTTTGCCATCTCTCTCAGTGCAAAGAGAGGCATTAGGATAGTTTCTAGCTGAGGCTTTACGGATTTTCTTGGATAGGAAACTGTTTCCATAACAGTGAAATTTAACTTAGGAGAAACTCAGGCAACCTAAACCTGTCTCACCATAAACTCTTCACACAGCAGATGTCAACACAGCCACAAATGCTAGCAATTTTTCTGTAAAATAGCGTAGACGAGATGCACCGTAGAGAAGTCAGTGGGTAAGCCAAGGTCTTTTACTTTCAGTATGATTATTAATTTTTTTTAAATTTTTCTTGAAAGTAATAAGAACACAATAAGCAGTTACTTAAACTAACTCTCTTAAGAGACGTATCCTTCTCAACTATGTACGCTGAATTTAAATGTACATGTGCTATGCATATATTAACTCTGACAAGCATCATTCATATTGACAGTGTCTGTAAAATTAAACTACAAAGTCATACTGAAACCACATATTTCCAAATGAAGAGCGATAGCTTGAATTTTGATACTCTTTCTTGAGTGAAAAATATAAATGATGCAGAGGCCAAGGAATTTTTTAGCCATCCAGAAGTGACTGGAAGAACAGCAGAGGGATTTGTTTGCGTTTCACCTAAAAATCCCATTTTAGCCAGATTACTCATCAAGCATGGAGTTTTTATTTGAGGGGAAGTGGCTGGAACTCATATTTTACAAGTATTTTCATTTCCAAGGGCACATGCTTACTAGCCACGCAATTATCCATGAGTAATGTGGTTCTACTAAAATGCTTCATATCAGATTTTTTGTATACTGCAAGAAATATGTGGTGCTACTGGCTTAAGGCCTACAAGATTATCTCCATACAGGTGTTCATAAGCCAGTGCACGCCACTCACCAGAACTTCTGGATGGAGATTTCAGAGCCTAAAAATGCAAGAAAAACTTCAAGTATTATTTCCATTAGGCAACTACATATTGTAGTCTAAATTCTCTCACCTTCACCTTCTGTTTATTCAACTGTGCCTGAGGACTCATTTATACTTTATTTTGTAGAATTTGAAAAGAGAAAGCAACTGCAGCTGTAGGTTTAGAGCAACTTCATACTAACACACACTGAAATTACGCTTCTTCCATTAACTGCACTCGAATTTTTATTATTTAAATACTTCTAATAAAGATTTCTTAGATGACAACTAATCGATCAGTTTCCAGAAGTAAATCTCATGAGAGTAAAGAACTAATGTCTTGTTGGTTGTTTTTTTTTGGCTTGCAGTAGTCAGAGGCGATCCTTTGTATTAGCTCAAAAGCAAAAAGAAACATTTCTTCTAGCCCTGCATTCCAGTTCATCCATATGGGTCAAACACTTGTCAACTCGCAAAAGCTGTGGGAAATTTTCACCACTTTCTTTGACCTCTGAGGCAAAATTTGCATTGTTGAAACTGGAGGAAAAATATATTGTTTGATTCAGGCATACTATTACAGCAGGATGAATCACAAAATGGAATCACAAGATAAATGTGAAAGCTTACTCCACTGCTATTCATTGGGTAAGATTATATGTTATGCACTTAACCATTCAGACAAATTGCATTTTGCTAGCAGTAGGTTCATACATTCTAGAGCATTATTAATTTGTATGCAAATGATAATCCAAAGACTTCTCTCAGGTTTTGTGCCATTGATTGCCATTTGTCATCGGTTCCACCAAAACCTACAACAAATGAATATTCAGGAGGGAAATGCCTTTAAACTGATAGGAAAGCAGGAATTCTCATGAGTTAGTAAATTGTTGAATGCATGGATATACCACAAGAAGAAACAGAAATACCTACCTACTCCCCTCCCCAAACCCTTAAATGAGGTCTGTGAAGGGGTGGAACCTGGCTCCACCCCTTCTGGTCACTCAGGCACACTGCATGCACCTGAGCTCCCCTGGGTTTGCCCTGCTTTCCCACCAGGTGCTCAATCACTGTTTCTGGTCCTGACTTAACGTTTCTTCTACAATTAGTAAAAGGGCACATTTTCTACAGAGTGAATACCCCTTTATGTCAATTAATGTTACAACGCCACTGCCTTTGGAGGAGATATCCTGAGTAAATTGTGATTTTTTAAATCAGCATATTGGCTTATAGTTGTGTTCTAAAAGCATCAACCTCCTTCCACCACATTATTATATACTTATAGGTGATAAAAATGTAGTTCCAGTAGAATTCTATCATATGTTTTCACAAAGAGAAAGTTCTTAGACCTTTTTTCAATCTCAGAATTTTGAATGAGGATACGGTAACACTGTTGCTACTTAGAGTCCTCTCTTCAGGTCCAGGTACCATTGTTCAAAGCCATGTAAAAACACCTAGGATTACATTGCACTCTGCGTATTAGCTTGGTGTCTAGTACTGTGCTCACCATTAAGTATCACTCATATGCCTCATCTGAAATGTTTTGTTGTTTGGTTTTTTTTTTTTTTTCTAATACCGCACAAAGTAATTTCTGGATGTGAACTTATCATTTGCTTATATCAAATATGCTTTTCTGATCACTTATAAAACGCTGTAAAGTGGCTTGAATAGCAGCTTTGGGTTTTAGTCTGACAACCATGCATATTCACAATATGAAAGTAAGTTTATTTTCTGCCAGTATGTAACTTTAAAAAAAAAAAAAAGCACACTAAAGCACACACCACTTCTTTGAAGACAGAGAAATAAATCACTGCTTCTTTCAGTCTGATTGCTTCTGACATCTCTGTAGTAAATATGGATTAGATCAGCTAGTTGCAGAGGACAAGGCACTAAATTTCCCTTAATATTGTCCTTGTTTTAAAAAAGAAATCTGCTTTTTTGTGGAAAAATTACTTGTAATGTTAATGAAACCATGGAAAATAAAAAGCTGAACTTGCATTTGAAAAAATGCTTCTTTTTCTTCACCATCATGTTCCTGATGTGTAAAATACATGCTTAGCAGAGTGCTGAAGACTCAGCAATCACTCTGGAAGAGACTTCCCTATCTGCTTCTGCAGACTGTCTGGGGCAGTTAAACATAAGTGGGAGCTGTGGGATGGAATGGAGTTAACAAACAGGCTCAACAAAGAAAAACAAGTTTCTTAATTAGATGGGATGGAATGGATAGGGGTTCTCACAAATAAAATGATTTTGGTTAAAGCTTTATTGCCTAAATTATTTAACTGGTTTAGATGGACATTTGGTAACTCACTAGAAATTACTTGTGTATCTCCTTGAATTTCTAAGAGCCCTAGTTCTCTCTTCAGCTAGATTCCTGCTAAGGTGAGAAGCTTGCTCATTGCATGTCTGTTACAGAAATAAAGGCCATGTATTCCCTTATTTATTTAAACTCTCAAACTGAGAAAAAGAACAAAATAAATGTATTAAATACAAAAACTCAAGCTCAGTGTAAATGCTTCCATATTATCTGGCAATGAGAAGAAATGCTAATTATCGTTAATGTGAAATTTTGAAACAGAGCCTTCTATCCCATCTCTTCTAAATGATATTAATACCTAAATTCCACTCAAAACAAGAAAATAAATCTAGACAATATTGGGATGTAGTAAAATCAATATTGATTATTAGGTGCAAAAGTGCTTTATGAAAAACAATAAAAATGTTTTCAGATCCCTTAGGAAAAAGACACTGTAATAAAACTGGAATAAATTACCACAATCTAATCAGCTTTTAAATAACTAACATTCTTTCTCAGAATTTATGTTGTCAGAAGTGCTGCTGCTGTTACTTTTAAGCAAACAGCTGGTGTTGCTGAACGCAGCTACAGAGCATGTGGAAGTGCAGCTTTGACGTTCTACCTGCCTGATTAATCATTCACTGCTTCATTATGTTTCTCTCTGAAACATATATATTTTTCCCATTTGCACATTGTCCTGAGCCTTCTATCTTTTTCTGTCCAAGTCAAGATTATCTCCTGAAGGGGCTGTGAAGGAGGGGAGGTTCATTTGGATCAACTGCCCTAGAAGTGGCATTTAATATAAATTAATTTATTCTAAACTTGTACTAATGAAATAGTAGTTGACTGTCCTTTGAATGTGTAGCCTATCCCTTTGCCCTCCTACTGTAAGAAGCCTGGAATTCTGTCTTGAACGGTGTGTTACTTCTCTTTAATGTAATTATTAGAGAAGATGCATACATTAGAGGAGATGCATCAAACAACTAAACGTTGCATCTGGACTGGAGAAATCAAGGTTCGTGGTGGCAATTGTTCATGGGTGAGTCAGTTGCAGCTTTGCACCGATTTCAAAACCAGTCTCCTCTGCACGTATGAATTTTGCCATTATTGCAAAGTGTTCAATGCCTAAGCTGCCGTTCATACTCAAACCTCAGATATGCCAGGCCCAGACAACTGAATGCTACTGAGGGAAGCCATGACCCTGAACTCAACTCAGTATTTTATAGTGAACAATTTTAGTGAGCAGAGAAAAATCTGATGTGTTTTCAGTATTTTGTGTTGCTAAGGAGATGTGTTGCAGTGCTCTACAGTACTAGGAATGTAAGTGCACAAAGGTCACATGCATTGGTTATTCTATTACTATCATTCAACAAAGAAGTAAGGAACATGCAAACTTTAAAATTCCATTTCTCAGCTATTCTAACATAACTGGAATCTCTTTGGTTGATGTGAACCCTTTTGCTCCATAGACTTGTATGATTAGTTGGTTAATTAAAAATTACTCCAAAACAATCTTTCAAAATCAAGTATAAATCATTTTCTTCCCTCAACTACTCAGAACAGCAGGAGTTGTTGGGTACTGTGCAATGTAATGTCATAGACAGATTCAGCCTGAACAAGCTAGTCCAGAATGAGAGCTGGCAGGAAAGCACTCAAGGTAGTTAACACCACTAACCCCGCCTTCACTCTAGCCGTTGAGGCCTAAAGAAAAAGCTGCAGAGGGTGTCAATGTGACATATGAAGTACTGATATTACAGTGTTTTGGCTTACATACTTTTGAAAGCATTGCTGAAGTTATGAAATTCTGAAAGAGTAATCTGTATTATTTACATCAAAAAAATCTTTGTTATTTCTACTGATACGTTATAGAACAAATTGAATATTCAGTAAAGTTGTCATTTACCTTCACTTACACTTTTTTCTAGCAAGACCAAACATTTTCGTGTGGTTGAAAAAATGATGCACTTCTTCTTGTTTCCTACTTGGCTATGTTGTTTGTACAAGCACCCTCAGAGGTGTGCACAAGTATACATACTGCTGCAAGGATATCAGTGCAAGGTGAGAGGGCTCAAGAGGTGAGCCATCTTACACATTTTTTTAGAGGCATCTTCTCTCTGGCTCTGGAATTTTCATATAGGGATATTCAAGTCTCCTGAGCTGCTGTTAGAAAATATAACAACCAGTATGCAACCTGTTCCTTGGGTGTTATCTGGTGTATAAGTCAAAGATTCATAATTAGTACTGGGACTACATCCATCCTTGCATTGTATATTCACACTGGCTCATCACAATCATGGGCCTAAAAGAGGAACATCTTACACAGTAGAGGAATGTTACCGAGCTTTGAAGGCTCTTGTTTTTCAGGAGAAAA
The DNA here is from genome assembly GCF_019232065.1 of Centrocercus urophasianus. NCBI lineage: Eukaryota > Metazoa > Chordata > Aves > Galliformes > Phasianidae > Centrocercus > Centrocercus urophasianus. The sequence goes on along the minus strand of NW_024884586.1, from coordinate 14,444,631 downwards.
AACTAGGTCAAATTAGACAGGAAGGACAGATTTTTTAAAAAAGTCTTTTTTTCTTGTAAAATGCATTCCTATGGAATCCATAAAATTCTTAGAAAATGATGGATTTTGATATATTTTTGAATGGGAATACAAACGATTACTTCTTCAGATTTTATTCTCTTTTTATACTAGTAAAACAGCTTTTAAAAAATTTTATCAGTACTGTGCAGTACTTTATTTTAACTCCAAAATTTAGACTCTATTCCTTTAGCCTTCTTATATGCTTAAATATTTAATTATATAAGTAATACATTGTGTTAAGTTGTAATATTTTCTCCTAAATTGTTTAAACAAGGCAGTGAATTGATATGATTGAATGGTTCTAGTTTTCCTACAAATATTTTTGAAATATTAACATTTAGTTCTGATGGTGAATTACAAAAATGGCACTCTTGAAATTTCCTATGAAATGGAAATTATGTCTTCCAACCCACTGTATAAACAAACTGCAGGTAGATAAATTGTCTACTGGAAACATATGAGAGAATGAGCTAAATGAATTAATATAAAACCATTTCAGTAAAGACCTTAAACTGACATTAAGAAAGCTGAAATCCACACCAAATTTCAGGAGATTTCCACATGAGAAATTTCTGTGTGGGTAGTATTTATGCTTAAGGTATATTTACCTCAGTATTGTACTATCTTGTTTTGTGTCTAAAAACACTCAGACATAACAAGCTGCACCCCACAGTCCAATCTGTGAATTCCAAGAAATAATCCAGCCTTGAAAAGAAATAAGAATCTCCGCTATCAGCTTGGATTCATCAAACTGAGCAGGAGCAGCAAGAACCTCTCAGATACTATGATGCAGATTAAGTGAGGGAGTTTGAAGTTCAGAGAAAAATCAGTAACAACACTGCAGGTAGACTTAAAATTTTTCAATCTAAGTCAGAAAGGCATTGCTGAAAGAAATTCCTAAGGCTGGATCCACACTCAACACATATTTTTAGTACATCAACAAAATCTTGTGTTGGTTCAGCTATTATTTCTGCATTAAAAACATATGGTTTTGTGTTTACATACTTAGAACAGTATCACTTTGACAAACCAATTATTTTAACACGTGATAATTCACATTTGATGTGAAGGAGGCTCACCAAGTGCCTGTGTGTGTGTATTTCTTAGACAACACACATTAGCCCTTGTGGTTTAATAAATATATCAGTGAAGTCCACTGGTAACTGAGGGGATCAGGCCTATCTGTGCATTTGGCACAATGATCTTGCCCTCAGGGATTGTTTCCAACTTTCCTGAGGGGTTTCAATATGTGATCATTGTGCCTGAAACCCCACCCTCATTAGGAGCATCATAATTCTGCATGATTGTGAACTACATGTTTATTATGACGTTTGTGATACACAAAGCTTGTTCCGAAACTAACGCCTCCTATTTATTTCCATGGAAACTACAATAGCTATAAAGAGCACTACAGCACTGTTTGATTGAGCAAATTCGCAGCTACAAAACAATATTTTTCAACATAGTCACCACCATTAGCTACGCATTTCATCAGCAGTGAATAGGAGCCTGCAAGCCACGACCGTAAAAGCCTGCACCAGTGAAGGTGACACACTGTTGCTTTTTCAGTATTGAAATGCATCACCCACTGCCTCACTGTGCTCACATTCACTGTTTGGTGTCAATGAATGTCAATAGGTGCCAGTTTTTCTGCATGAAGGAATTCAATGACACATCTTTGCTTCATACACATTTCCATGTCAGTCATAATTTTGTCAGACTGTCTCTCTGTTGCCATCTGTTACCTGGCAACAAAATGTAATGGGATATTGGTGGGAAGGTTCAACCTCTACTGTCATACAGTCAACATCTGCCTCTGATGTCGTGGGCCAACATAATAAAATAGGAAGCATTATTTTTGAAGCAACGCTTGTATTCAAAACCTCAAATGCATTATGAAAAGCAGAGACAAAAAGGAAACTTAAAAAACCAAAGTCATAATTTTCTAAATTTCCAAACATCTTTGCCAATTTTTAAGGTGAACAGACATTTGAAGAATTTGCAATCAAATGCTTAAGCTGGTGTAACAGTGCCATCATTGTCTTCATGCATGTAACAAATCTCAAATCAAGAGATTTCAATTCAATGAAAGTGTGCTTTGACATACATGAAATTATCTGAATACCATGCTTCACGTTTTCATGAAAATCCTGCTTGTGGAAATCAGTCTCCTCTTGGAAGGACTCATCTCTCTTTTTCCATAAAAGCCAAGTCTCATTTTGCTATCTTCTCATGTCGAAGATGACAAAGAAGAAAATGAGAACACTGGAGCTACAACGACCTTCACTCAAAAAATTACTTGTAACAAAGTAACAAAATTGTTGATGACTTTCACAGAATCACAGAATCACCTGGGTTGGAAGGGACCTCAAGGATCATGTAGTTCCAACCCCCCTGCCTAGCAGGGCCACCAAACACACACATTCAGATCAGGTTGCCCAGGACCCCGTCCAGCTTGGCCTTGAACACGTCCAAGGACGGGGCATCCACAACCTCCCTGGGCAGCCCGTTCCAGGGCCTAACCACTCTCCTTGTAAAGAACTTCCCCTAACATCCAACCTAAATCTTCCCTCCTTCAATAAAAAAACTTTCATAATTGCCTTTTCTGATTTTATATAATTTTTGTAGCTATTATAAAACATTAATCCTTTTCCACTTTAAATGTTTCATTACGCCTAATATTGCACAGGAGTAAGACTTCAGTAGCTCTCAAATTTTACATCACTTCTGTGTCATTTTGATACTCAGGTTGGGTTTGATGGACTTTTAAAGAGAAGTCTCCTATATGTTTTCAAGATTAGCACCAGTTGAAGGCAGAAAGTCATATCCTATTATTCTTTTTATTTGAGTTCTCTAAAACTATGAAGTATTTAACTTAAATCAAGAGCCTTGTTAGGAGTGTTGCCTCTTTACTACCTTTATTCCCATCTTCTATCCTTGACTGTTCAGTGCTTTTAATATATAGATATACTTGCAAGATTTCTGTAAGATTCCTAAATCTCCATCTAGGGAAAACTCAACTCATGTCTTCCACACTTCTTAGTGTTTCGCTCATAATTACACCTGGAGAGAAGCACTAGTGTCTGCAAGGTGAAGAGAGCAATCAAGCTCCACCTCTAAGGTCTTAGGATGAAAAAGAAAAAAGAAAAAGGTTCCTTCAAAGAAGGAAGCCGGTAGCTGATATACCACTCTATCTCCCGAGCGTTACAAGGAAAAAGAAAGGATTTCATTGTATCAAGAAAAGGCCAAGTCCTTCTGAAACTGTTTTTATCTTCAGATGGGAACTGCTGTGCAAAAATCCATCACACAAAAATGAGTAACTTGCACAACTGAAGTCTATGCCCTGAAGCAATACATGAATATATGCACACTCCACATAATTGGCATAGTAATATTATCCACCGAAATATCTAGGTGTCTACATCAAGCTAAACATCACAGAACTATAATAAACAAGCAAATAAAAAAGTGCTGATTAGCAAACTGGATTTATGTCCTTAAGTACCTGATGTGCTGTAAGTCACTTCATACGCACATCCTAAAGCAGTCTGTGAAATGTATACCTATTTAAATGACATTTACAAAACCTGTTTATGCTTTCAACATGACAAATTAATCTTCAACTACTTGGAAAAATAGAGTGAGTATTTATAATATGTTCTGCTTTTTTCGTAAAAGAAAAACCCACGCCCAGGCATTCCTAATAATTCTTAGTATGGTCTCATCCACAGTATGACATCCACAGTGTTCAGAGTACAACGCAGTGCTGTGCACCTATGGGAATTGTTGCTTAATTTCACAGTTTAGGTGCCCAAATTAAATTGCTTTGACTCCTGTATCAAAAATTACCTTTGGTGGTTTTAATATAGATACGCAGGAAAGTTTAAATTTTAAATGGATGACCACGGGTTAAGCTTTATTCCCTGTCTTATTAGGAATTAGACTGAAAAAGCTATAACATCCTCCCCATGCATTTGCAAAAATCTTTCTGGTGACACCTTATGACATCTTGTCAAAATACTCACTTTATTCCTGCTAGTTTTACATTAAGTTGCTGTCTGCTGGAAATAAGTTTTATCACAGCAGGAGCCTAAACCAACATTTATTTCAGAAATCCCAAGAAAACATTCAGAACTATGACAATTATAGAAAAATGTGCCCCACGTCTTCTGTGGGCGGATAGATACATGCCTGCATCTGGAAGGCTGGAAGCAGGTTTCAGCCCCTGACTGCGGATGGGTCTGTCTGTTCAGAAAGCTCAGCTACAACAGCCTGTAGCCATCTGCCTGTTGCAATCAGATCCACTTCAAAGTGCCACAGTCTGACCTTCGTTATGGCAACAATATCTTGTGACGGATGCTCAAGCCAGCTGGTCTGCAGAGATCCTGGATTGCCTCAGTGAGTTTAGAACGACCTTTTGCAGTGCAGACACCAGAAGTCAAAGAGGTGAGCTATGCTCTTATCACAGAGATCAGCATGCTCTGACGAGCTTTTTCAGCCTAGTGCTGAAAAAAAGGGACTCCTTTTAATGAATCCTGAAGAGTCAGCTTCTTACTTCTGTGGTAGAGCCCAACTGCGTTCTCCTTTCTCAGTTCAAACTTCACATTTAATAGAAATTGTTTTTATAACAAATATTTATGGAAAACCTGCTCAATAACCTAGGGTAGGGCTTCCTGTTACTCTTTCACTGCTGCTTATGTTTGTGGAGCTACTCTGAAGTGTTTGTATTACTGCTGTAAAGAAGAAGCAGTAAAACAAACTATTCAAAATGTTGTTTTGAGCCTCACTGGCCACTGTTTCTCATATCTCTTGCCTTAACAAGGAATTCTTAGGTAAAATAGCCAACCTTGTGTCCATTTCCTCCTCCCCAGAAGAAACTCCAGAGAGTTTCTAAGAATGCAGACATACCCAGTTTCACACATAATAGACTACATTTCACTGGTTATATTCTGTCATATTTGAAAGTTCTGACTTCTGTCTTTTCATCATCATTTATAGTACACCAAGTCCATTGGTGAAAATTTTACCGAAAACTTCTTGAAGTGGATATGCCTTTATATGCCTCCCAGTATAAGGTACCTAACAAAAAATCAGATTTGAACAGATGTCTATATGTAATATAATCTAGCTGCAATCTTGGACAGGTAAGAAAAAGAATGAATATCAGATTTTCTAGTCGACACAAACAAATCCATACCTACTGTGCTTCAGAGGACAATCTTCTCACGTGGAAAAGACAGCTGCTCTGTTTTTGGCATTTGTAATAAGGCAAGTCAATATCTTCAGTACTATTATTAACAATTTTTTTTCAGTATATATGTATTTTAAAGATATTTTTTGTCCCTCAGTAACCTTCAAGATCCTTTTTTACTAGTTTTCTCTAAAAGGTAAACGTGTCGTGATCAAAGTAACATATCATCTGGCACTAGAGCTTAGATTTGGGAAATACTCAGACGATTTGTATTAATAGGCTAAATTATTCTCCAAAGTTTTTCAACCTGACCTATTTTTTGCAAGTCAAAGAGCAAACTGGCATCTTTTCATATGGTTGTTTTTAGCCGAGTATGAATTTTTTTTTTTTTTCTTGTCAGCAAGGACAAAATTGCTGATAATCTCAAAACTACCAGAATCTGTATGTGCAGTTCACTGTATTACTTCCAACGTGCAATTTTTCCTAGCATGTTCTGTGTTTCTCTTCCTCAGCTCTCCCTTTCCCACAAGACCCGTGATGAATGTCTAGGTACAGGCTTTATCCCAAATAAAAATATCCAATTAAATCTTTTAAATATCAATACCATCAAAAATATTTTATATTTCAATGAAACAGATCATGGTCCAAACCAAATTCATAGAACAGTCTTCAGTAGCTTTAACTGAGCACTAAATATTCTGAACACGCACACTGATGACAAAGGGTACATCTATTGTATTTTAGGTAGTTGTTTGGTATCAGCCATGTTGCCCCATTCTTCTTCTTTATTTGTTTATTTAAATATATCTTCTTTTCTACAACTTTATTCAATGCTTTTGGATCTCTACAATCAAAGCATTCTGTTAGTTTCTTCCTTCAAACATGTTTTCTGCTGTAGTTCTTGCTGTAGTTTTTTAGTGCTAGTGGTGGCAATGGTGATGAGGAGACGGTTGGACCAGATGACCTTGTAGGTCGTTTCCAACCTTGTGATTGTATGATTCTATGATTCTTCTATTAACAAGTCAAGAAACCTAGTAAGTTTTTCTTGACCCTAAACTTCCATGCAATGGAAACTCGAGGCATGAACTGTAAAGTGCTGTGCTTTTCATCTTCATTCCATTAAGAACAGAATTCTTTATTTCCTGAAAGATAACCTCCCAGTCCTCCTATACTATGCACAGTGAATCTCTACTCTGTGTGCTTACTGCCTTTCAAGGGTAAGCTGTCTCCCTGACCTAAATTTTACTTGTTTATTTTCTACTGCTGGGTTCTTTCAGTACCATTTCATTTCTAGCTACACCTTAAGTGTGTCTTCAGGCTGAAACCTTCTTAATTTTTCTGAAACTAATATTCCTTAATTTTTTTGTAGCAGGGTCTCATACATTACTACAATTCTCTGGAGCAATGGGAAAAAAAAAAAAAATAACATACTATGCAAATTTTTTAGTGCCAGAAATCATAAAATCTGCTAATGGACTTCCAAAAATCCAGTGCTCCTAGATAAAAGTTTGACTCTTTTCAACTGCGTTCATAGAATCATAGAGCCATGAAATTGCTTGAAATGACCTTAAAGATCATCTAGTTCCAATCCCCCTGCCATGGGCAGGATTATCAATCACTAGATCAGATTGCCCAGGGTCCAACCCAACCGGCCGTGAGCACTCCAGGTTGAGGCAACCACAACTTCTTCAGGTCACTTGTTCCAGTGCCCTGAGTAAAGAATTTCTTCCTTATCTCCCATCTTTTAGTTTAAAGTGATTCCCCCTTGCCCTATCACTATTTGACTGTGTAAAAAGATGGTCCCCCTCCTGCTTGTAAGCTCCCTTCAAGTACCGGAAGGCTGCAATGATGTCTCCCCACAGCCTTCTCTTCTCCAGACTAAACAAGCCCAGATCCCTCAACCCTTATTCATAGGAGAGGAACTCCACAGCTCTGAACCTTCAAGGTTCTCCTCTGAATCCTGCTCCGACAACTCAAAATTTGGCATTTCAGACATTAACTTCTAAAAATTTAAAGGCTATTTTTTCTTTCTTTCTTTCTTTTTTTTTCCCATCTGTTATCATTCTACTTAAGGTCTGTTTGTTTCAGTAAGTTACAATGCTTAGTAAAAAATGCTTGATAGATTTTCTTTTACCAAGTTGGCTTTAACTACTTTTGCACAGAAATACTTGGGTTCCTCCAGCCATTTATTAAACTATTGTGTCTGGGGCTATGCAACTAAATTATGTTCAATATTATACAGGGGTATTACAGATAAGTTGATGTGCAGTGAGAAAGAGGTAACCATAAGGTATACTTCTAAACAAAAATAAAGGTCAAGAGATTATTACACTGCAGAAGACTCCTGCTACCTGAAGGTCTCAAAATTAAATTAGAACATATAAAAGAAATATTACAAATGATTTAACACTGTTCAAATATTTAACAACACCTTTTTGCATTCATCTCTTGGATTCTTCATCTTCTCCTATGACTATGAACACCTTGCTGACCTCTAACTTTGACCCTTCTTTGACAAGCATGTTCCTAATGCTGTGCTGCAGTAGTATCTGGATGATTAATTGGCTTATCAAATAAATCACTACAGTACTCATTTTCCATTATTAATCAATTAATCACTTCAGCAAATAAGATGTTGATGCTATTCTATCACCTTCAGACAATTCTAGAAATGAAACAGAGAGTGGACTTAAGCTTGCATTCTAACCAGACCCTATTAGTACACACCAACAGCAATATGAAACACAGAAACTGATAATTTGGTATTTTGGCAGAGAGATGTAGACTACAATCAGGCAATTAATAACATTACATTACATAGCATTACATTAAGAATTTTTTGTTTAAACACTTTACATACTTCTATGCCAAGACTGACCAAGGACATCATCACAAAAACTAAGTGACAAATGGGGTCAAAGTTATATGAGAAAAAAGAATAATGTCTGTGAGCAATAGACATTTCCATTCATCCCCACAATGTCATTACATCAGAATGATGCCCTTGAGAGTGGCTTGTGTGACCTTTTGGAGACGGACTCTTCTAACTGTCCATCCTCCTGCTCTGAATGCAGTAGCATGACTTCTTGAGGGTTCTTTGTCTTTGTTTATCTTGAACTTTCTTCCTTGTTCTAGTCACTATTTCAGCTTTGCTTTTGCTTTGTTCTTATTTCAGCTTGGAATCAACTCTTGGCTTTTAACCCCATTCACACTCCTAATCTGATCCCATTAAAGCCAGTCATCAATAAGAATGTCAAAAAGATTTACTGACAGACAGCTAATTTTTCTATCTTCAATCTAGATAAAATACTCAAATCTCTCCTCCTCTCTCCCTAGTAATTAGGTATTATTTTTATGTTAAATGTATTTGGAGATGAGGAAGATAAATTTCTTGGTTATACTATGTCCACAGTAAATCCACTGACTTCAATTATACCATTTAAGATTTGTATTGTAGAGACAAGGAGACTTTCAAACTGCAGACTTCATTCAAAATCAGGAGGCTCAGGAAATGTTTATCTTTCAATACAAATATATCAATTACACTAGTAGAGATCTGAGGTAGACAGTTTGGGATGAGAAAATGGTTAATTCAGATTCAAATAGGCTTAGCTGCTAGAAGTTTTTTATTCTTTTGTGTATATGACAAATTGCATTTTTACTACAAAGATATCTACTATATTTTTTGTTTATTTGCTGAAGAATCAAGGGGCATTTTATTCATTTTATAACTCTAGTTCATTTTATAACCCTATCTAAGAAAGTTACTTATTTCTGTATTTACACTTAGGCTGACTTAGAATGACCTGTTACAATTCTCAGAGAGCGTGTGAAGATTTAGAAGAGAGATGCTGAGAAAGGTGTTACTGAAAGGCTGAGTTTTTTCCATTAAATAGCATAAACTTCAAAAGTTCGTTGTTTTTTTCTTTCAGTAGTTATATTGATTTTCAGTAAATTTTTCACCCTGTATGGAAAAAGAGTTTGTAAGAGCTCCTGAGGAAGCTAGGTTCCTTTATTAATTGTAAATATTAAACTATGGAGTTCTGCAAAAAATCCCTATTGTTCCTGTTCATGAAAATGGAGTTAAAAGGATAAATATACGTGCACACTAATCTGGGAATGTCTGGAGGATGCTGATTTGGACGCAGTTAATAGCAAGACTTATATAAAGACTTTCTTTATGACTACAAGTGAATGGACTGTACAGCTGATGTCACTCTTCTGTGAACAGAGTACCAGCAAGCACTCCTCTTGATGTAAACTAACAAATTCAAACAGAATTAATAATATGATCAAGCCCACATTGTAAGACAAATTTGGATTTGCCTTTGGATTAATCAAGACCTGGTTTGAAACTCATAAGTGAAAATAGAGCAAGAACAACAAAATCATTACCAGTCTACAGCTCAGACACACAACTTTTTTTACTTAAGGTAGCAACAAATCATGTTTGATTTGAAATTGCCTTTTTTTTGCTTGTTTCTATCAAGAACTTGTGCCCTAACCATAACACCAACAGCACAACACTGTTTTAGAAATTCATATTAGAAAACAGAAATAGAACAAAATTGACTGGCAGTGTGTGGAATCATCATCAGGCCTCAGAAAATGACGTGTAGGAGTTCTGATCACTTCTCGGGTCAAGATCATGGTAGGTAGCTTCACCTATCCACAGAGCACAAAATATGAAGTTTAAGAATCCCTCAACTTTTGGGAGGCTGGAAGAGAAGATGTTTAGCTCTCTTCTCTCAGGCATGCTAGACCAACTGAATACCACAGGCAAGTCCAATCCATGGGCCATGGGCCACATGCAGCTCAGCTCAGCTTGCATTGCAGCCTGCCCTGCCCCAGGCCATCATGGCAGTGGCCAGAGTGCACCCATTACTCAACAATGACCAAATGCTGGTGCACTATTACTAGTATTTGGGCTGAAACCAGGACAAGGGGGAACAGCGCAGTCCAGACTGAATTTATGGCAAATAATTGTATTTTGATACATTAACTAAACCCAGTCCTGTGAACAGTGAAAAATATGCAGCCGTGCTTTCCATTGTGATAGAAGAATTTGAGAACAAGTTTTCAGATAGCAAACAAATTATAATTTCTTTCATGTATTTGTGACTCCATTTTTAGTAAGCATAAATGACCTGCAAGTTTTCAAACAGATGTGCAGAGCTGCAATCAGATATTCAATTCAAAAATCTTTTCACATCTCTTTACTGAACTAATGTCAGTACTGTCCTAATGGAGAGAAATATTCCTTACTTCACAGTCATGCTTTTTTCATGTTATTGCCTTTTGACAGTATGTATATTTGTAAAGTACTGTTTTCAAGGATGGACCAGAGGGACAATGAAATTGCATAAAAAAATCTCTCATGAATACCTGGAGAGCTCACCAAGAACTGAAACCACTGCCATCGAACCAGACTGATTAGTTTCACAAAAACAAGGTCAAATATCCCAATAGTTTTATGGCTTTGTTGCTCCTCTTTTTTATGTTTTAATAAGAAAATACTAAAAATGTTTTGTTCCTTACATACATTAGATATATTATATACTTTATGAGGGGATCTCAAGAAATAACGTCTCCTTTTTTATCATGCTCGCCCACAAAGTCAGAGGCAAATGTTGACAGTAGGTCAACAGAGGTTGAACCTTCCCACCAATATCCCATTACATTTTGTTGCCAGGTAACAGATGGCAACAGAGAGACAGTCTGACAAAATTATGACTGACATGGAAATGTGTATGAAGCAAAGATGTGTCACTGAATTCCTCCGTGCAGAAAAACTGGCACCTATTGATATTCATTGACACCAAACAGTGAATGTGAGCACAGTGAGGCAGTGGGTGATGCATTTCAACACTGACAAAAGCAACAGTGTGTCACCTTCGCTGGTGCAGGGCCTTTACGGTCGTGGCTTGCAGGCTCCTATTCATTGCTAATGATGGTGACTATGTTGAACAATATTGTTTTGTAGCTGAGAATTTGCTCAATCAAACAGTGTTGTAGTGCTCTTTATAGCTATTGTAGTTTCCATGGAAATAAATAGGAGGCATTACTTTTGGACTGATCTACATGTACGTGGTCCAAGACACCCCTTTTCAGTGCAGGCAAAAGTCAAAAGGTTGGATACCCCCCATGGAATACAATAGTGTAGCAAATAATTAGCAGCAATAAATACACAGGTTCCCTTCTTCCTCACCCTCCAGCCTCCACCACCATCCCACCCAAATTAATTATATATTATAAATAATAAAAAACAAGCTAATCATAGCTTTATTGCTCCAAGATCTACTTTAAAGATTGATAGTAAAATCCTATTGGCAATTCTGGGAGGAGGATGTTAAAGTTATGCATATGCTTTTTTTTTTTTTTTTTTTTCCTTTAAAAGCCTTCAGAATAATACCAGTAAAGCAACAACATAAAGCATGGCAAGCTTTGAAACACAAGGCTGACTTATGAAAACTTTAATTTCAATTCTCTTTACATCATATATATGCATTAGAGCAGCATTATATGTGATACATTGTTTTGCATATGGGACCATTACTTCATTTAATATCCATAAAGAGAGCACCATGGTAAAGATTCAGTACCATGCAAACAACTTTTGACATTTTAATCAATATAAATTCTTGATTTATCAGCTAATGTACAATGCTTTTTTCATGTAGCTTTTCTGCATATCTTACTAGATTGATCAGAAATAATTACAAGGATGTCCACTAGAGTGAGTATCTGCTGCATTCACAGATTTTCATCCGTGCATTCTGATTATAGGCTAGGGAGAAAGAAACAACATTCTGACTTCTCTAGACCTTTCTGTTCTCATACAGAGCTGGTTATTTCTGAAGATTTCTATATCAAGGGCAATGCATTCATTCTTTGTTAGCAGCTGAGCAAGCCCACACATGGCAAATTAGCTCTAAGATCATTATGAAAGTATTTATTGACCTGATTTTCCCAGTTACCAGCAAGGTAACCTTGTCTTGTGTTTACATAAGAAAACTGCCACCTGAAAAGTTAGCTATACCATTGTGCAAGAGAACTCGTGAGGCCATGATAAAGTAAAATTTAAAAAATACAAGCATGCCATAAGTAAAACCATAGTAGGATAAGAAAAATAAGAAATCTAGAAGAGGATACAAAAATGGAATGTTTCAATGCACAAAATGTCTGTTGGTGTTGCTTGTAGCAGACAAAACACAGTTACAGAGCCTTTAATGATATATGTATGTTAGATAGAGGTCCCTTAGTACTGAAAGGAATCCTGGGGGAAAACCCCAACTTTTTAAATATCTACTTTACAAGCAAAAAAAAGATTTTTCTAGGCTATTTTTGTGGAAGATATTATATGCTTCCCTTATGAGTGAAGCAGCAATGTATTTCATTGCTATAAGGCAAGTGATTTAACAAAGCTTCTGTGACTTCATAAGATTTACGATGGCAAGGTCACTCGACTATGCACTGAATAGAGAACAGAGTCAGATAAAACTGTTAGGGAGATGCTTCTGTTGAGTCACAAGTTTTAGCACAGATCCCCTGACTAATGGCTTATGTCTAAAGGATTATGTGTGCAATCGATCCTTTATATCACTCAATATGATGTAGCAAGTCAGTAAGCTATTAGCAGATAAGAACTCTTAGTCTTGCAAGAAGTTTCAAAAAGCTTGCTATTAGTCACTTGCAGGATATCTGTTGCAGGTAAGAAATCTCTCAACCTAAAGGAGTAACCCTGAGAGGCATCTCTGCGCAAGGGGAACATCCTGGCATTCAGCCTGCTGCCATGCAAGAAGAGTTCAAGAGGCTCTGGGATGTCTGCTATTCATGGAATGAGATGACTGACTACTAGTTGTATTTGCATAACTCATTGGCGCATGCTATCTCCCCTGAATTCACCTTGAGCCTAGTTCAGCTATCATGATCAGTTGCATCTATCACAGCAATCACTGATGGTCACTGCACAAGCAGAGTTATGGGTGAAAGGTCGAGTTGGGGACTGGGGAGCTAGTACACCATGACAGCTATTTCGAAAGAGTATTCATTATAAACAGTGACTGCTAGTGGTTTGAATTTTGCGTTTGTTATTTTTAACCCAATGCATTCATAGTGGTAAATCAGGCTACAGAAATCATTATTATTGAAAACGTAGCAAGAAATAAGCTCTCTAGGTCCCATTACTACTCCACTTCTTAGGGAGGAATCAATGTCCTTAACAGAAAGCTGTCCAGTTTCCTCTTAAAAGCATCTACTGGTGGGGAATCCATAAGCTCTCTAGAAAAATTCTCAGAGGACTTAACTATCTTTACAGCAGAAGGTTTTCTTAATGTTTAACCTCAGTCTCCTTTGCTGCAGTTTAATCCCTTAAAAGCAGCCTAAAATCATGAGATTTAAAAACTAATATCCCCTGGGATCTTCATATTATTTGCCTTTCAGTGTTTGATCCTTTCAGATTAACCTTTATAAATGTTCCTTAGCATCCATGAGAACTTGAAATTTACCTTCTGAAAACTTAAAGTTGAATTTCTTGTGAAATAATTTTACTCTACAAACTGGGATTTCAATTAAAAAACAAAACAAAAAAAAACACCCAAAATTGCAGGGTATGAAATAAAAAACCATAGAGGAAAAAAAAATCAGTCTGTGAGAAGTGTATGATTGCTGGTGTTCTAGATTCCATTAATCACCACGAGGCTTAACTAGACATGGTTACAAATTTAAGGTTTGATTCAGATTTCCAGTACACTGGCGAAAGTAAAATGAAGTCTGCACAGAGTAATCTGATGTGAAGTAAGAATGGATCTCATCTTTGAGCATAACATTGTTTTTCTCCTAAAAGAATTACTTTTTAAGATGTTTTCTATGAAGAAGCAAATTTGGGGCTGATTGATTTTCATGAAATATTCTAAGTGTTTCTTTTCTGCTGGAGCACACCTATGACCTTTTCAATTCAGAATAAGCAATGGAAAAAGCTCAGGTTAGGGTGTCATTGATAGCACAAAAACAGTAATCTGGTTATACTGAATTTATTCATAGACCATGATGAATTAATTTATTTTATTTTCACTGGAGGTGTCCACTCTAAATTAGACACTAATAGATTGCAGGACTGGCAGTAAAGGACTGCCATACTGGGATACCTCTCAAGCACTATGTTCTCATATTGTGTTACAGTTAAAAGAAAAACAAAAAACATAGTTATTTTGGCAAGGAACTCAATGGTCTTGGCCACTAGCATCTCTTTAGTACAGAAAATTCAAATAGTTGTAGTATATTTTCCCTCTAAACTTGTTTTTTAGAATCCTGTTAAAAAAAAAAAAAAAAAAAAAAAAAGCAAAAATCACCAGGACTCACATTTTATCATTCATAACAATATGATGGGGGCCAATTCCTGTGACATTAAGCAAATAGAGAAACATTAGTCTGGAAAAGCACCAACAGAGAAGTGAACCCCCTCCTCTGCTGGAGCTATTAAAATACTGAGGCAAAACCTGATGTAGGCCAACCTCCTTCTGTACAGACACACTTCATTTCCTATGAAAAATAGCCCAATTATATTTCATTTCAGCATGCAGAAAAATGATCCAACCATGCAACCATAGATAACAAATCCAACGTGTATAAATGGTCCCAGCGCAATTAGTTGCTAGACTGAGCCAATTCAGCCCAAAAGAAAACTAACAGTTCTAGCACTCACTGAGGAGAAATCTAAGACACTGGTGTAGCGTGTTCAAACTCCATTACCAACAGCAAAAGAAAAAGAATTGGATATCTTGCTAAATACGTGACACAAGAAGAAAGTCTTCTATATAGCTTAGGTAGACAGAATAGAAAGCACTAACGTATTTGCTTGACGTGTATCTGTCAGAGCTCCGAATCACAGTTAAGCAAAGTAGATGAAACAATGTTTCCTGAAAAGGTCATTCTTTTTAACTCCTGAGCTGCCAGACAGCCACCTCCCTTTTTCCTAGGTACCTGTGCCCTCTAATTAGAAGAAAACTAGGCTGGTAATCTGAGGTTATAAAGCAGCTGACATAAAACACACATGGCAGTTGCATTCCTGTGACTAGAACATTTCATTTCTTTGGGTTAGGTTAAATGTAAGCTTGCCTTTTTTTAAGAATAAAAATTTCCAAAACTGAATAGCAAAATGAAGAGTTCCAGAGTTTTCACGGTGGAAGAAGTGCGGCTATTACAGCTTCTTACAGTTTCTTAGGCACTGATGTGAGGTGTTCTCTTATCATTTTGAAGATACTTTCCCCCCTAAAGATGCTTTTTTGAAAAGGAAATAATACGAAGTCTGAACTTGAACATGTTCCATAGTCATATAATCCATAGGACATACCAGCAGTGCTTTAAGATTACCTTCACTTAACAGTAAGGAAAGGAAAAGCCTGAAGTCATAGGTTCATAGTCATAGCAGCATTCAAATTAGATCCTGCATTACATGGTTCCCGGTTTTGCTTCCAACCACGCTCTGCAGGGCTACGCTGTAGACAGCATAGCAAACTGCAGAGATTAGTCTTGTTAAAGGAGATGGGTCACAAGTTTCTCTAAAAAACTGACTGACATCTTGATTATATAGGAAATGTGACCAACTCACAGAGTCTGGACAGCACAAAAAACTCTCAATACCTCTTATTTGACACAGCTCTTGCAGCTGGGTGACAGAATGTGACCTAATGTATGAGTGGCTGTGGACCTTTTGCCACACATCTGAGAAAGCCAGAATGAAGTGGGGAAAAAAGCCTACATGCTGCACGCTGATGAGGCAGGCTGAAGAGGTCTGATGCTTCTGTTTAAGTCCAGTGCTTCTGAAGGCACAAACTTAATGGTCCAGATCTGCTATGACTCTCCCCCAACCCACCCCTGCCCGGGAAACACTGGCATTTCTGGGCAAGCACTCATAGGCATACATTTTGTGTTCTGTCCCAGAGTAGAATTTTGAGTAGCACATCAAATGGTGCTAAGAAGTTGGACTTACACAGTATCTGAAAAAAATATGAACTTTGCCATCTATGCCACTAGTACAAGCAGTGCACGTACAAAGGCAGATAACTGGAATGTCATAGAACCAGGCATACTGAGGTCCTCAAATTTTGACCTGATTATTTCTTAAGTTCTAATTCCCTTTTGTGATAAAGGGAAACAGGCTGCAATCCAGACTACACTATATATCACAGCAATGTGCTATACATAACAATTATCTGTACTAACGATGACCTCTCTCTGTAGTATTTCCACTGAAAGCAAGAGTATGAGAATATGAAGTCCTTTCTTACTTAAAATGAACACTGGATTTTTTTGTGCGTGTGTGAACTGCATTGAAAAACCACTTGAGTGCACCACTGTGATGTAGTTTCCATGGACATAGGCAGAATGAATATCTTCTAAATCAATAAGTGTCTTAGCTGATAAAATTTCAGGGTGTAAAAACTCTATATTCCTTGTTTCTGCTATTGAGAACCATGCAGATTAGTCTGACAAAACAGACAGATGACATTTAAAACTATCTAAACATATTACAGTAATTTCACATGTGATGGTCACTTGACTTTCTGCTTGAACTTTCAGTATCCTAAAGGAAATCAGCACTTTGTTTCTTCTCCTCCAGGGGAGGAAAAGCTCATTGGGCAAAGGAAAATCTGCAACAGTTAAGACACTGTAGGGCATACAATAGGTGCAGACCCCACCGGCAGGGACTGTCAGGGAAAAAAAGCATTTTCCATGCAGATCAGTATGCTTACAGTAGCCCAGATAGTCACTCTTTCTTTCACTTTTCATATTTGGGGATCCACCTCAAGGCTATGAATGAAGTGTGTTCAATATAACTGCAGTTTGATATGAAAAAATTGACTTGATGGATTCTTCAACCCCATGCATGATAGTTCCTGTTTTAGTCAGTTCAAGGAGGCTGATCTTGTAGTCTTCCTCCAAGACACCTGAGCCTCTGCAGAATGATCTACATACACAGTTCAGTAGCAAAAAATGGAACAGGCTTGAATCTCCACAGTCTGAATTCAGGGGACTATTAGGCTACTGATACATATAATGCTATGTTTTTTCTTTCATAACTTTTGCAACTATTAGTACATAGCAATGGTCTGATTATCCTGATCATTGATGTTGGATGCTACCTTCAAAATGGGACAACATAAATGCTCTTGTGTATTTTTCTAATTCTACTTTAAATAAAAAGAATTCTGGGGATGTTAAGAATATTTCTCAATACAAAAATTGCAGAACAGCAAAACAAATGATTTCTGGGATTCAAATATGGGCTCTGAGAATTAAACATTTCACAATGAGTTCATTTTTTCCTCATTAAGTAGCTCCTCCTAAATTGATGGGATGTGTAATGCAATTAATACGATATGGGCTGAGGCAGCAGCATAGCAAAAATGTAGGACAAAAAGAGACATTTAAGAGACTTTGCGTGGAGCCTTTCTGAAATTGCTTATATCGTTGTGCAGATAGCTATCTTTTGAGTTCGGATCTTTTCTCACTTCTCTTTTAGAATGAACTTTAATGCTCTTATTTTTGAAAAATGAGCTTCAACATGTTGACTCATGCCTAACCACTTCAGTGCTCTTTATCTCATAGTATTTTGTTTACGGACTGACAGACACGCTTAAGGTCAAGAATAGGCCTGCAACCTCTTAAAAGCCTTGCTTTGGACTCTGACAGAACTTCTTGCATATTGGTATATAAAAAACTTCTCACATCCTTTCTAGAGCCCAGCAAAAACTTTGGATCCAAAGAATGCTATTATCATCTGTGCTGTGAAGTTTTCTTCCTTGAGAAACCTGTAGCAGATAGCATTGCAACATCGCGAGGAAAAAGAACCCACATTAATTTCAGTGCTTACTGCACCTAATGATAATTCATTGCCTAGAGTTGCAGGCAGCTTTTGCACAAATTCTGCAAACTTAACCAGATTTCCAGGTTCCTACTGGAACATAAGTAGTATTGTGAATAGCTGAACCTATTTAACTAAATCATTCTCTTTGGTTATCTGGAAGTCTTAAAAATTGTGAAACTATACCTCTAGTCCAGATCATAGAACGGTTTGAGTTGGAGGGGACCTTTACCATCATCTATTTCCAACCCCCCGCCATAGGCAGGCACACCTTCCTTCTAAACTAGGTTGCTCAATGCATTTGCTTTTCTGAATATCATGGTAAGTTAAAATATATTTGGTTTTGACCTTCCAAAGGATTAGAAAGAAGAACTCATTTGGAATGAAAGCAAAAATAGTTGGTTTCCTGGACTGACATTGGACCTGTTTTGTCACTATGCAATTACTATGGATTATAGCTATTGTTAATGCCATCCCTTTTTGAGTCTTGCTCCGCTCCTTGCTCATACAGAAAGCCTAGCTCTATAGTCTCTCTCATACAGATGCAATTCAATTTCTCTCCCAAGGATAACTAAGCATACAACTTATTCTTTCTCAAGAATCAAAACAAAGAATTTATTCAGCTTCACCTGGGTCTGTCTGTGATATGTTTGTTGAACAGCACCAGAATTCTTTTATCAGCCTTGAAACAATACAAAAATCAGGTCTAAAATTTATGGCCTAAACTGAGTTTTATTTTTACATACATGTTTACTCATATCTATAAAGCTGTGCATTAAGAAGTGACATTCCACACTGGATAGCAAACAGTAAGTGAACACTGCAAGGAACCTGCTTTAGAAGTGGGAAAATCCTGTCTAATCTTACTCTTAGGTAAATTATTGCTTTAGACTGATTTCACGTTATATTTTAAAAAGACTGATTTAAACAAATTTCTCACTCCTTTTATCTTTGAGTTATTTAGTACTGTTTCAACACTATAAACATTTGAAGTCAACTTCTCAGGTTCCTCCATTGTGCACTGCCCAAGGGGAGACCTTACTGTTCCCTACAAATACCTGAAGGAAGGTTGTAGTGAGGTAGGGATCAGCCTCTTCTCTCATGTGGCTATTGATAGAACTAGAGGGAACTAGAGCTGTACCTGGGGAGATTTAGGCTGGATGTAAGGAAATACTACTTTTCTGAAAGAGCGGTCAGGAACTGGGATGGGCTGCCCAGGGAGGTGGTGGAGTCATCGATCCTGGAAGTGTTCAAGGAGTGTTTAGATTTTGTGTTGAGGGATAAGGTTTATTAAGAACTATTGGTGATAGGTGGATGGTTGGACTGGAAAAGACCTACAAAATCATCCAATCTTGGTGTTTCTGTGATCTTCTGAAACCTCCTGTTCAGTGTGGCATTCAAAACATTAATGCAGCTAATTTAGAAGTTTAGTCAGAATATATCACATCACTTCCCCTCTTTTGCCTCACCTTATCAGCAACAATTCAGCCTGATTTTCTTATTTTTTATTATGCGTTGTTTCAGCAACAACCTGCCACAGTAATGTACTTAAGATGGAAGGTCAGAGATAGGCCCAGAATGCAACTTCTGCAGCAACTGGCTGGAAGGAGCTGAATATTGTTTCAGATCTAGAATCATCTTATAGGATCAACCACCTTGCTATTTGCAACCTCCTTCAATTCTGTTTCTTTGGGCAATAGATGGCGGTATTGTATTAAAAATTTGGCAATGTAAGGTGACTTCAGGGTCCTACTAATGGGATCCTCTGTTGCTGCTGAAAGAAGAATGCACCTCTTCCTCCTGAAGTGCACCATAATCTTTACAAACTCCACTCCATCAGGACTGGGATATTGTTTTGAGCCCTTTCCTGGTCTTGGTATCCTCTTCAGTAGGTGCATCAAGGGTGAAACAGGCTCACCCTTTCTACTCTCTCACTTAGCCCTTTCAGTTGTTAGAAAATTAATAGCTCAGTCTGAATAGTAACAGAAAAGTTACTTGGGCACTGCTTTTACTGAATAGCAGACAGGCTAAATGCTGCATGCTTCTGAGTCTCCTAATGAGGATATTAACTTGAGATTGCTTCCATTTGTGTGATTTTTTTTTTTTTATGCTTGCAAAAAAAACTCCATTGATCAATATATTTTACAGTAGATGACATATTCTAACACCAAATTTTCAGTCACAATTCTTTGCTGCTCAGTTTGTCTTCTAGCACTGTTCATTCCATTGTTCCCTATTAATCAAAGTAGTAGAGGTGAGGACAGCTAGGAAACTTGTGCTGGATGATTCTGTTCATTCATCCTGTGATTTGTTAGTGTTCTGATTCCTCATAGCCTGCCTGCATTTATTCCAGTGAAACTATGGTATCATCCAAGAAGCGTTGATTTTCAGCTTCTTCTGAGCTGAAGTCTTGATTTTTAGTTGCAATAATGAAAGCTTCTGTTTTCCACTATTTGAGCGTCTCTGTATTCTCATGTTAACAAATTGAAGCTCACAGCTTCCTCAGAGACAAATCCATCTTGTCTAATTTGGCAGCGGAAGCAATGAGGCATGGATGTTAAGGGTCTTGGCCAAGGCCATGCAGAAACTGTACCAGAGTATGTTCTGGGATGCTGACTCCTTATCCCTCCAATTTTTCTTCCCACCTTTCCTGAGTGTTAGCCACAAGACTGTACTGGAAAACTTCACCTTCAAGTAGAACTAAATGTAAAGCCACAAACAGAACGTCCATTTGAGACCATTTGATAAATACAGTCACTGCTGATCAACTACATCTCCCATATGAAAAGATTGATTTTGATCAGTGGATTTTTCTTCATTTATAAGAAAGACTACAGATAGGCTCCAATGGTTTCTTTGCATTCTTAATGTTTTTCTGGATGCTATATTCATCTCACTCTCATGTATTAAGTGCTATAAATGAAGAAGTGGCCAAGTTTTGTAACAGAATAGTCATATATAAACTTGTTAGTATTTCAGCTTGGAGTTATTGCTCTCTGAATCAATCAGATTGAGCAAGGATGACTGGTAGAAGGATTCAAATGCATGGCTAGGGAAGAAGTATTGCGCTGGAAGTTCCAAAGAACAATAGTATGGGAAGATTAAGAAGAGACTGAGAGAAAATATACCTATGAATACATTGAGGTTTACAAATTAGTATTTTCACTCATATTTTAGACCCCCTTTTCCCTTTTTCTGCATCTGTGATCTCTAGTTTCGTCAAAATTTTGTCAAAGTTTTGTCAAAATATTATGTAGGTATGCATCATAACATTAATGATATCAAACCATTTTTTTTAGTCCCACAATAAATGTAATGAAATGTAATGTAAAGTGTGTCCTGATTCTCCATACCATACTGAGTTAAAGGTTAAATACAGTAAAGCAAATAGGAACTTGAAAGAGTAGCACAGCAGCCAAGGAGAATAAAAGGGGATTTTATACTGTCAGGACTCCACAACCTAAGCAAAGCTCAGTACATAAAGTTTCTTTGCCATATTCCAAAAGAATTTTATTATCTGTTTCTTTACCTCTAACGTAAACAGTCACCAGTAAATTTAGAAATTTATTTTCATGAAGAGTTCTAATAAATAGGAAGTGCTTAACATAGGCAGTAAGGGCTGTAGAACAATTATCGGAGATTTTCTGAAGATCACATTGATTTAGTCATTTACAGCCAAGCTGCACAAAGCAGAGTAACACCTTGCACTGAGAGGAAATTCAGCCATTTATTGATGATCAGAAAACTAATCAAATCTTGTTTGGAGAAACCAAGTAAAAGCTCAGTGAGGCACAGGAATTGAATGGCATTTTTATGTAATTCACAAAAATGGAAAGGAAACAGCCAACAACAGACATGGAGTTATTGAACTTTTCCTTCTTTGCCTCTATTAATTAACCATGGTAAAACCAGAGGAGCTAGTGATTGGACAATTTCTGCAGGAAAGTTAAACCCAGATATCTAGTGATGCATGAAATAATTACCAAATTCTCTCTTCCCTAACATTGTATCAAGGCCCTCAGGTTTCCCTATTGTAGGCATATTTCTTACTTGACTATGCAGCGCTAATGAAAGACATAGTGTACCCTATGGGTTCTTTACTACTCTGTAAAGTATCCACATGCTTTGCCACCTCTTGCCACCACTGAAATTCTTTAGAGATACACAAAGCACCTTCCCCAGTATAATTGCACCAAGTGTAGAAATACACCACTAATGTGGAATACCTTCATGTTCATGCATCTGATTCAGATCTGCAAGTGCAATTTCTGGCTCAATTACGAGTTTAATGGACAAATTGTTTAATTAGCGATTCTACTTCACACAACAGAATAAGATATGCCTTTCCCACAGCTTGTTTCTAATTAGAACGCAAATATATCAAAGCAGGTTTTATTTATCACCGGCCCATGCATGTTCCAGTACCTTGGAGTCTCAAGCCATAAGATAGTTAGAAGCTTCCAGCTGATTTGTTTTACATAACAGGGGTGGTTTCAGACATGACAAAAGTTATCATAACTTTATCAGAAAGCACAACATATTGACAGAGTACATTCCTATTAAATCCTAAGAGAATGCAGACTATCTCTCCTAAGAATAACACTAATTATTGCAGCTCTAACATTTTATCCAATAGTAGTCAGAAGTTGAAATTATCATGAATTGCACTAAATCAACCACTGTGCAATTAGCAATCTTAGAAATAATGATTTTTTTCCCCTTCTGCAAAATATCACTCTGAAAGCTGACCACAATTAACTACTAATATTTACAGATCAAAAAAGATTTGATGAATAATTATAATAAGTTCAGTGTTACAAATGAAGAAACAAATCTAGAGTTTCAACCAAATCATGGAACAAGATTACTTCTTATGCAAATGTCAAGCTATTGCTTGACAATGAAAAAGATTTAGTGGTACAAACATTCATTCACAAGAGAACAGATTTGTGGAATTATATTTCAGTCAGAAATTCATCTAACCATCACCTCTGATTTTTGAAGAAATCTACATCTGGTAACAGCTTATATTTCTACAGCAGTACTCTTTAGTTACAGAGCTCACCTTTGAAAGCAGTTTTGCCAACAGAACTACCAAGAGCAACAAAAATTGCATCCCAGAAGACATGTATCTACTTCCCCCGAGAGTTAGAGAATTGTGTTTCATAAACTGAGCTAGTGGGGTTTTGATGATTGAGTAATCCTTCTTAACCTTGTATCCTGCAGGGAAAGGGGCTTGGAATAAGAGCTATCAGCTTACAGAAACCAGAAGACATACAGGCAGACAAAGCTGTTCATTCGCATACTTCTCTTTTCTGAAGTTCTACCTAGACTTAATGTTTTACTGTTAGAACAACAGTAGTATTTTAGGGTGCCTAAACCACACTTCCTCATATTGGTACTCTTTAAGGGAATACAGAAATTCTCAAGAGGAAAACTCAAAACTGGTGATTAAAATGCTCTACAATCCAAGCGAATAAAAGTGATGTGCTGTAAACATGAATGGATAAGTGACCTAGAAATAGAGTATTACAGCCAGTATTATACTTTCTTATTGCTAAGATTCAAGTTTATAGCTTGTCCCAGACAAAGTGAATAGCATGCTGTCTACATAAACATTAATTAGCTATATATGGAGGTTGTATGTGCTATTCTTTTCCTCCCTTACTTTTCATCTAACTCACAGGCTTTTTTTTTTTTTTTTTTCCCTTTTTAGTAAAGACAGAAAAAGTTCTCACTCAAGAGCACCTCTTGTTTATTGGTGTTATACCTCAGATTATGGCACGGTTTCACAAACACCTAAGAACAAGTTATGAACTTCCTACTTGAACTTGGAGACAGCTGGAGCTTTGGAGATGAGACACAAATATTGCTTCATACAATTTTCACCTGATTCCTTAAAATATTAGAGGAATTCTTCTGTGGAAAATTTATTACTGGTTGTACCGGGCACAGAGAGGTATGAAATTGCCTCCGACCAGTTTTAGGATAACCCATGAAAGGTAATTGTCACAAACCAGTGATAAGGAAAGAGTAGCATACCCTGTTGAAAACGCAAGTACTTGCTTAAAACTCCCAGAAAGAAGCAATCTCTGAATATAGATGTTTCACCCTTGGCTACCAGCCCTTAAATGGGGTTAGGGAGGTTGCACAGGTGAATTGCTTGCACCTGTGTTCCCAGGGCTAGCCACACCACTTCACCAGATGCTCAATTGCTTGCTCCCTGTTTCAGGTCATGACCTGACAGTTCCCATACACAGGTAAATAGTGCTCTAGTACAAGAAAAGTACACAAAGGATGAAATTTGCCTTCAAAGATTGCTTATAGTGCTTTGATCTTTCTGAAAGAGCACGTTCACCCTTTAAACTGAAAAGACTTCATGTTCTGATCTCAAAAACTGAGTGTATCAACAGAGTAACCATTAAAATTACACTTGAAGTGTTGCCGGTAGAACTCTTACAACAAAATTACATTCTTGCTTAAGTAAAAATCTTCACAGAAAGATGCCAGCCTTTGATTTTCATTAAAAACCTTGTAAGAAACAACTCCAGAGCCTAATAATTTATTTCTGAAGCTACTTTCAACTAAGAGTAATTTTCAGCTGCAAATTAGCGTTAGCGATTGAATTTTGCAGCAAAAATGTTAGTAAAAAATATCTTGTATACATAAGAAATAATTTCAGACCAGCCATTCTTCAAAAAGAAGAAATATCTTCAAGCCAACTTTCCTTACAAATAGTTGCCTAGCCATTTTGAATATGTACGTATTCCAAAAGTAATGCCTCCTATTTAATTACATGAAAACTACAACAGATACAAAGAGCAGTATAACACTATTTGATAGAGCAAACTCTCAGTCAGAAAATATTTTTTTTCCACATGCCATCAGATTCATGTTTTCATCAGTGATGAACAGGAGTCCGCATGCCATGTTTGTAAAAGAAAAAAAAAAAAGTCAGTGGAAGTAGGGCCACCACTACTGAAGCGCACCACCTACAGCCTCATTTTGCTCTCATCTAGTGCTTGGTCTCCATAAGTGTTCAGCAAGCATCAATGGAAGTCAGCTGGTACCATTTTTCTGCATGGGGGAATTCAATTTCATATCTTTGCTTCATACACATTCCCATGTCAGACACCATATTGTCAGACATCCAGAGCAAACTTAAAACAGAAGCATTATTTACCTGAAGAAGATCTCATAATACTTCATCTACTTTTCTTTAAAAAATGTTTATACTAATTTGGTTAGTTTTTAACAGAAATTATAAGTCAAAAGAAAAAAAAAAAAAAAAACATTCTAAAGTGACAAAAACATTAGGTTTTCAGGAGTTGACAAAATGAGCAAAACCAATATTACAGAATAAGTCTAGCATAAAACAACTATGGTAAGCATTCAGTGTTAATACGAATATCTGAAAGTAACTCAGCATGTGGAAAACACAAGAGGAAACAGCAACTACGACAGAACATCATAAAGCCACACATTGTGGAGAATACTGAGTGTAATTTATAATATTAAAGGAGGTAAAGAAATACAAATAATTCTTTGACTTGCTGTATACAGGACATTTCACCACATGCTAACAATTCATATAGAGTGCACTACAGAAATTCTTAACTATCTACCAAATCAGAGTGCAACACTAACTAATTTTTGTGACAGGGAAGATGTGATGCTGTAACATAAGAGAAAGCACAGCGATGACAGCAGAGTAGCTAATTCTGAGGCTATAGCAAGAGAATACTCACTCAAACGCAACTGCCATAAGCACAGAAATAAGGAAAGAACCTGTTTACCTTCAGAAGGCTTCAAGAAGACAGGGATGATTTCCAGCGAGAAAACCTTACCTCCAGTGCCAACCCTTACATGAGGTCTGGTTAGGGGTGGACCCTGGCTCTACCGCTTCTGATCACTCAGGTGCATTGCCTGCAGCTGAGCTCCCCTGGTTGGCCCTGTCTTTCTACCAGGTGCTCAATCACCGCTTCAAGCTGTGTCTTAGCTTTCTGCTACAGAAGTGTTGTCTGTGGTGTGTTAAAAAAGGGAAGAATAATGCTGTGTTTGTCCTTAGAGCATCAACTTCTGTTGTGTTCTTACAAGGTTCTTCCAAGCACAAAAGAGGAGTACTACAGCAGCAATCAATAATGGCACTTAGTTTTTGGGACATTGCAAACCTCAGAAAAGTATTCAGTTTATACTGAATGCAAAGAAAAATGTAGTGAATCAAAAGAAATCACTTTTAAAATAAAGCAGAAAAATCCTTTTGGGTCACCTTCCTAACATTTCACTTATCCTAAACAAAATAGCTTCTATGTTTTTACTCCAAATAATTAAAAAAAAAAAATTTGCAACAAAAGAATTTTTCAAAGTTGTTATTGTCAAATGCCTATTAAACTAAGCGTTACATCCATTCTACAAATACATAAAAATTTATTTGTATTTATTTTTATTTTTCTCTAGAGCTAAAAACAAAAGTTAGCTTGGACTTTGCAGACAGTTTCTATTGGGATGATGACTTCATTTCACCGTTTGTCCAAAAAATGTCACCAAAATCTGGTCTTTAGCATTCTGAAAAGTGGCTGCAGTGTTCTCTATCAGCAAAGCCTCACATCTCATAATTTCATTAATTAAATGACAAAGCAAAACAAAGCCACAATTACTGTGTTTAATCATAACTGTTTAAGAGTAAACAAAGTCTCCCACACTATATTACTCAGGAATAATATAAATGAGCAGCGGTATTCTGCATCTGTAAGATGCAATTACAAGTGTCTGACTGGATCTTAAGACTACTCTAGCGTATGTTTCTGTGGAAAACACCACTGATTCCATAACAGTTTTCAAACCACTCTCTTCTCAGTTTGATGTGTTTAATGTCTCATTACCTGTAAAGTTTGACAGTCACTGATAGACAACCACTGCAATGATACAATTAATAGAATTTTTCCACATTGAAAATTCATCACTATTTCAATCAAATCTAGTAGTAAAAACAAACAAGGAAAAACACCCAACAACCTATCAGGTAAAACTTTGCAAATCTGTCTTGTTACATGCACCCAGTTCTAGAAAAGAAATAGTATAAAACCCTGTCCTCTAAGCACCAGCCCTTTTCCTTATGATCAGCAAATCACATTTCCCTCACACCTTCAAGTCTTCTTTAAGACTCATAGAGTGGAAATCCTAAACAAGTCAGTACATGCCAGTATAAGACCAAACTTCCATCAAAGCTTGAAGAAAGTATTGGCAACAATACCACTCCTTGCATATCGAGATTGGAAATTCTGCCAGCTGCTAAGTTTAATTTATAAGAATTAACTAAAATAACGTTTGCACACATGTAATGTATCGACAACAATGCAGCGTAATTGCAAATCTATGCTGAGGAAGGAAAGTTCAGATTAAGTTGTAAAAAAAACCCACCAACAACACATTCCAGTACAGCTTCTGTAATTGCTGTGCTCTTATTATCCTGAATGCATCTGATTCATTTCCATTAAATGAAGCATTACAAATAATTTTCTCATTTAATAGCAAAAGCTCATCTGGAAATTTAAATACAAATATCTTGATGCTTATTAGAAAGTAAACTTTATTGGATAAACTGTTGGTAGCTACATAGAAAGATGGTAGATGAGTGTTAAATAGCTGCATTTGCTTGAACATTCTACGGGGAACACTACATTCATACTAAAACTTTAAATTGTGTAAATCAGTAATCAGACCTAGTACTCCACAGCTTCTTCAAATTCATATGTTTACCGCATTCCATAATCAACGCATATTATCTTCATTTTACAGAATAAGCAGCAAAGAGGAAAATAATCAGAATAATCAAATCTATGAACATAACTTCTGAAGAACTCAGGTACTCATATCTGTATCTCCTCTTTCTCCACTTGACAAAACTTACTACATTTTGATTAGCAAGCTGAGTTTTTTTAGAGAAATATGTTATGAATCAAGTTACAGCTAGGATGTGTGGGGCAAGATGTGGCTGGAGTTCAGATCTCTTAGTGGTTCATTCTAAGGAAAAAACAATGACTTCATTATCTGCCATGGTAGGCTTGAAGTCTTTTCATGCTTCTACAATAAAGAACAAGCGCTTTCAACTCAGAGAGAAAAAATAAGTTGTAAAAACCTGATGAAGTAGATACAGTCTGACCCATATCAGTATCCCTAGTAACACACCTATCTGCCCAAGGGAACGGCAGAAAACATGAACCTTAATTAATAATGCTTCTGATTAAATGCAATGAAGAAAAAATGAAATATTCATGCAATTTCTGCTTCGTAAGCTGCTTTTAGAAGTCCCCAAGATATTCTACTAATGGCCAGAGGAAGTTTATACTCTCTGTTTCGTATGAAGAAACACTGACTTAAGAGATAGAACATCATTTACATCTTTGTTCTGAAACAAAATACATTTGGGAAAGAAGCTGAATCACAGCACAAAGGTGACCAACTACTGCTGTTTTGAGAATGCCTTTTAGAAATGGCATCACCCCTTTCTACTACGCCAGCAGAAAGCATCTTCCTCCTGTCATAGTGAAAATGACAGGGAAATTAAGTGACTCAGATGTCAGAGAAATCTGCTCTAAATATATCTCAAGGGAACAGATCGTATTTGTTTGATATATGTCACTTGTCTCAACATTCTTTATAGTTTACAGTTTTTCTACATAAACAATGGAGAAGATTCCACTATTGTTTACATCTTGTTTTATGAAAATATTTATTTAACAGGGGTATTCCTCCATCTAACCAGCAAATAAGTAAAGAAATATAAGGCCAGTGAGTAAGAAGTAGATCTGGATAGGCTTCTGTAAGAAGTAGATCAATTCCTCACGTGCATTTGCACTGCAGTAGTCACTGATCTCCACTTGGTCTAAGCACTATACCAAGTCAGCATGAAATGTTAAGACCAATGTCTTTTGAGTGAAGTTTAAATTTCAAGTAATGGATATATCTCTGTCTATATCTATCTATACCCCAGCTCCCTCAGCCACTCCTCATAATGCCTGTGCTCCAGACCCCTTGCCAGCTTTGTTGCCCTTCTATGGACACAATCCAGGGCCTCAATGTCTTCCTTGCAGCGAAGGGCTCAAAACTGAGCACAATACTCAAAGTGCGGAAAGAAAATAGTGAGCAAATGTTTGAGAATTTCTCAAATTCTAGTTAATGTAATATTTTCTTAGTTCCTCTGGGACAGAATTCTGTTCTTAAAGTTTCTTAAATACTTGGAAATTGTTTCTTAAATTGTTTCTTCTTTCCCCATTTGTCCATATTAACAGTGCCACTGCTGTCAATTGGTTCTAGGCATGTGGAGTAAGATATATTTCCAGCGTTGCCCAACATGTTACAGAGGTTATTGTTAAAAAGCCAATATTGATCCACAGTAATCGAATCTCAAATAATATTAGCACTGAATCAGTGGCTGACATTTTAGTGACAGCAACAAAATGTTAACACACAGTTTGAAAAATATATTGCTAGCCTCATTCTCTGCAAGGCATTACAGTAGTTACCTTTACAACAATGATAATTTTTGTAATATAAATATTGTATAGACCTTTAGAAACATTAATGCTATATGTTTTACCACACTGTTCTGAACATCTTCAATGCACATAATTGTGTCATCAGAAAAGCTTGAAGAGGAAAAAACTTCACACTTTTAAGGAACCACAGCAGTTAAGGAAACTTCCCATTACTATGATTAGAACAAGAGCTTCACAGTGAGAAAGCTGCCTCAACAGCTGTTCAGAATTACATGTAATTTATTGCGACAGTGTTTGAAATAGATAGAGAGACAGGAGTGATGACATTAGTGGACAATGGAAGGGCAACTGATGTTGTCCATCTGGACTTGTGAAAGGCCCTTAACGCAGTCACACATCACATCCTTATTTCTAAATTGGAAAGATACAGATTTGAAGGCTGACTATGAGGTGAACAAAGAATTGGTAGAATGATTGAAGCACAAGGTTGTTGTCAATGGCTCTATGTCCAGGTGGAGGCTAGTCATAAGTGGTGTCCCTCAGGGGTCCACCTTGGGAATCTTCAACACCTTTATCAAATACACAGACAGTGGGATTGAGTGTACTTTCAGCAAGTTCGCTGACAACACCGTGCTGAGTGGTGCAGTTGTGCAATACAAGGGAAGGATATCATCCAGAGTGACCTGGACATGCACGGTAAGTGGGCCTATCAGAATCTGAATCCCAGATGTAAGTACAGACTGTGAGAAGAACTCACTGAGAGCAACTCTGCCGAGCAGGACTTAAATACCATGGCGGATGAAAAGCTGGACATGAGCCAGCAATGTGCTCTTTCAGTCCAGAAGGACAACAGTATCCTGGGCTGCATCAAAAGAAAATGTCCCGCTCCAATTTACAGGAAGGAAAGGAGGTTCTTTGATATATGTATACCCGATGGTGAGATTAAGACACAACAAGTCAAATGTTAGCCCAACCAGTTTATTACAAAACGTAGCTGCTTAGGGATATGGGGAAGAGGAGATGGGCAATAGAAAAGAGATAGGAAATAAAAAGCAAGGAGTCTTCATAGAAAGCAAGAGAAAGATAGTCACCGCCGTGGGTCCAACGAGGTTTGTGGCAAGTCCGATGTTCTCAGGAACTCGTCTGGTCACCACGAAGGATGGGAGGAAGCCAGGAAGCTCCACAGCAAGCAGACTCTGGTGGGAGGGTTCTTCCAAAGAGGTTTTCCCCTCAGGAAATTACAGTCCTTAGTTTAAAGAGGGCCTTTTATTCCCCATTTCTCTGGGCTTTTTCTTGTTTTCTCTTTGTTAGTGTGACATACCTGGCCCAACAGCTAAGTTGGCAGGGAGTGGTGACTTTGTTGCCACACACAAGCCTTATCGCCTTTTGCAGTGGTCAGCTGCACCAAACCACACCCCCAAAAAGGTCTGCTTGTCCGGCTTCTGCTTATCTTTACAATCATAAGCAGAGGTACTGTGGCACAGTAACACCCACCACTCACCCCCCTAGATAATCTGCAGTTGTCACTTAGAGGCTTATCACCAGAAAGGCCTCACGAAGTAAGCTTTGAGACAAAAAGTTTTGTCTTTCACAGAGAAGTGGCAAGCAAGGACAGGGAAATGATTGTCCCCTTCTACTCTGCTCTCGTGAGGACCCAGCTGGAGTAAGGTGTCCAAGCCTAGGGCCTTCAGTATAGCAGGGATGTAGAGCACGTCCAGAGGAGGGCCACAGAGATTATCAATGAGCAGGAGTACTACTTCTATAAAGATAAGTTGAGGAACTTTGTCTTGTTTGGCTTGGAGAAGAGAAGGCTCAGAGGAAACCTCATTGTGGCCTTCCAGTACTTGAAGGGAGCTTACATGCAGCAGAAGCTGACTTTTTGCACGGTCTGATACTGACAGGACAAGGGGGAATGGCTTTAAACTAAAAAAGAGTAGATTTAGGTTATTCGTTAGGAAGAAATTTTTTACTCAGAGGGTGGTGAGGTGCTGGAACAGGTTGCACAGAAACACTGTGGATGCCCCATCTCTGGAGGTACTCAAGGCCAGGCTGGATGGGCCTCTGGGCAGCCTGGTCTGGTGAGGTACAACCCTGCCTGTGGCAAGAGTGGAACCAAATGATCTTTAAGATTACTTCCAACCTAAGCCATTCTATGACTGATTCTTTGAATTGTGCTTCAAATCCAAAGTTGCAATTATTTAATTCTTCTATTAAGATATTTTAAAGGGAACTCACTGATTTTATGGGCATTAATAACTTTAATCCATTTATAACTAGAACATCTAAAGCAAGATGATTTAACATTATGAATTATTGTAGATTTACAGTGATACAGGATTCTTAGTAAAGTTAATGAAAAGTCACCTTGCATTAGAGCTTAAGATAGAAACTATTGCTATTGGCAACAACAGCAACATAGGACTTGATGGTTCAGAGACCCAGAAACATACAAGCAATTATGTATTCTAAGGGTCACATAAGGAATTTAGAGCTTTTCATTATGTGTCAGACTCAGTTTCTAGTGACTGGGAAAACAGAGAAGCAAATAGAGTCTTTGCTATCCATTCATTTACACCTGTGTAAGATTTCATTTCTTTTATACCAACCCATTATTATACCAAGAAACCAAAGAAACAGAACAGTCCAAAAAGCCAACAAGAATGATGAAGCGCTGCACAAGTATGTCATGCTTTGTGACTGTGATACTCTTTCAATCCAGCCAGTCTCAACATACTACTCACTGAAATAACAATTGCTTTTGGAATAAAAATCAAAGCTACAACAGCACAGGCTGAAGCACCATGGAGTTGGAAAGTCCTAATTTCTCATGTTTTCTGTGGAAGAATTTTCAGTTCTAGTAAATGGAATAATGATAACAATACTATCTTTGCGTTTACTCATTTAACTAACATCTCAAGAGGTGGGAAGTTATGGTCATCTGCCTTGTTTGGATGGAATGGACTGCAATATATATATCCAAGGCTCAACTGTTATCTAGACTAGACGACAGATTGCAGAGCACTTGTACCTGTTGAACAATAAACACTGGCATCCATTGAAGAAGAGAACTATAATAGAGGTTTAAAATGTAATTTCTGTCTCACTCTCCTTCTGAAATTACCCTGTCTGATGAGATATGACACTGATGTCTCCTAATATTGACTAAGGAACATTTTCTAGTAGATTCTAATAGATTCATCTTGACAACATGTTACTCACTGCCAAAACCAAGCCCATGGCTCTATCTGGAGGAATCTTTGTGTTGTTCTGGGAAAACATCACCACCGAGTTACAGTTAAAGTTGCTCTAAGTGTGTTAACAGGCTGATATGGATCTGTTTTCATCAGTAATAGTTCTGTGAGGGAACAGTTAATCCCATGAGATGTGGAAAATTCTTGTGCATGTCATATCCAGTAAATATACATAAGAACTGCTGACACTGCTTGTTATGAGGCTGATCTCATGTGCAACTCAGGTTCAACTTGTTCTTTACGAAGACCCTTGTGACCTTTTCTGCACAGCTACTTTCCAGCAACTTGTTTTATTGATTTGGATTATTATATCTGAGGTGCAGGACTCAGCATTTGCCAGCTTTGAACTTCATAAGGTTTCTGGTAACTTGTGTCTTCAAATTTTTTTTTTTTTTTTTTTTTTTTTTTTTGAGCTCTCTGAATGGCAGCCATAAACTCCAGTTTACCAACCATTGTCTCTACAATTAATCAACTTGCTGAAGGTTTGTTGCAAAGCTTTCAAGTTGTACCAATACAAATCACTTGAAATTAACCAACAAAAAGTACTAAATTCCATATTCAGCTTGGTCTTGGGAACTTCTCACTGCATAGAAGCTCTTCTGAAAAGAACCCAAGGCTAAGTGGAAACCTTGCAAGAATGGAGCTGCAGTTAAGTGGAAATCTTTCCTTTTCTTGATGAAAAATATTCAAAACTTAATCGAGACATGGATAATAAAGACAATTTCTGACAGCTAGCAAACAAATAAAATCCCCCGGATGTACAGTTTGATCAAGATTTACATCTCACTTAACGATTCATTTGATAGGTGAAAACTGTTGAAAATCAATCAGTGTAGCACTCTTGTGGCAAGAGGGCTCTGAACTCCTTTGCTGGTGCAGCGAAAGAGGCACAGACTCCATTGCTGGTGCAGAATGAAGGACGTTTATTGTAGGTGTTTACAACCTTTTATACCTGCACAACAACAACTGGCTACATGTAGGAGCCAGGTGCCTTCTGTGTGTTTAAGTCTGTCTCAAGTCACTGTAAAGGTTTTTTACTCATTAGCAAGATAATGACTTTCTTTATTCCATATCTCCCTCCTCTCTATTAATAGAAAAAGAAGCACAGTTCAAAAACATCTCTAAACTAAAATTAACACACTGAACAAATGATGGGTTCTTTAGAGTATAAACAATAGTCCATATTAACCAATCCCAATGATTCCAATTCTTATTATTCCTCAGTGAGGCAGCTGACAAAGTGTGTCTTGTCGTGAGAGTCCAAACTGCTGATGAAAGTACTGTGATCATATTACAGCAAGTAACAAGACAGTTGGCCAGACCCATCATGCTGATACCCATCTTGGACTTCAAGTTAAGACACAAGCATACCTTTGGCCCCACATTAACATTATCCAACAATTTAAAAATTAAGAACAAAGTATGCTTTAGCTATTTTTTCCTGACGGGTCATACCTGCACTCCCCCTTTTCAGTTTTTTCATTTTGTTTTTCTGTGGGGCAGGAGGGGGGGTGTGGGGGTAGGGGCCTACTGACACCCCGTGTCACTGTCACAGGTATAGACTGATCTAGTTTACTCCGTGACACATAGTTTACACATTGTTAGGCCTATCTTAGAATTTTCTGGAGCACTGAACAACTGCTACAACAGCTAAAAGGTTCAGAAAAATACACTGCAACAATGCCAACAGCTGGATTGAGTGTGAGAGTCCAAACACCAGCATATGTCCCAGCAGCAGCTTTCACTTTTGCAACTCCAGCTCCCACTAGTTGACAACCACCAAGCCTGGAGGTGTGATCCTACTTCTCTTGTAGTGGTCAGTGAGCCAGAAGCTCAGGGTCTGCAAGCCTTGCTTCCAGTTGCTGAGCTCTGATAGGTTCAATTCCAGTGCCTCCTCTTGTGCAAATTCCTTAGTAGTGGAGTTCTTTAGAGCAAGCAGCACTTTTCAGCAGTCAGCGCTGGCATTTTCAATCGCTACCTGCAAACAGCAGCTCTCTCCTGCTCATTATCAACTTGTTTTTTTTACCGAGTTCTTAAGCCTGTCCAGAAATGACATATATGGTTCTAGAAACTGTTGCTTAACTAACAAAAGACTGTCTTCACTTTCCAGTCGCTGGTACAGTTTGGAGAGCAAGCACTGAAACGCTTAACTTGCTGTAATCCCTCTACAGAAATTAGCACCTGGTGAGCTGAGGTCGATAAAATTCCCTCCCCCATCAAGCCATTCACATTCATGCCCCAAAGCAGGTTTCTTCCCTTCAGCAACAAGTTGTCAGTTGTCTGACTGTGCCAACACCCTCAATTTCCATTTCCACATGATGCCTTGCAGGACACACTAGGACAAAGCCTCCCACGGCAGCTCTTGTGCTGGGGCCACAATGGCAAAGAAAACCCTCAACATACCCTTCTCCCTAGCTTTCCTGGTTTCACTCTAAAACACACCGGGGAGAAACAGGCAATTCCTTAAAGTGTATCAAGTCAGAATCAAAAGGGACAAAAGGACGTTTGGGAAACGAGGCAGCAAGGACCCTGCCGAAACAAAGGTAATGAAGGCACAGCAGGTGAGCCAGAAAAGAAGACATGCTAGAGCATCCTCGAACGAATCGGGGGCAGCCAATTATGAGCCTGTATAAGAATTTAAGGCTTCAAAATTTTTCATTAAAGTTTTTAGTAAAAGTAAGGCTTCCTTTGAGCCTTCTCTCGGGCCAGGGCGGCTTCCTTTGAGGCCCCTCTCGCGGCCCAGGCAGGGCGCCTTCCCTTCCGGCCCCTCTCTCAGCCCCGGGCAGGTTCCTTTCTGCCCCTTTTGCATAATAAGCATCTTGTTCTGGAGCTAGACATGAATATTGTACCCAAATTCAAGACAAGCTCACTCTTTAGTGTAATAGAGGTTTCAGTCCTGATTTCACCTGCAGAATTAGTTTTCATTTTAGAGCTCAACAGGAATTAAAAATACCAACGAGGAAGTACACCAAATACCACTTACTTAAACATAAATGAAATTCTACATTTCTCATCCGATGTTCTGCTTTGTCGTTTCTGAATTCGTACAAATAGCAATTAGATCAATATTATGGGAAAGAGAATACAACATGTGTGATGACTAAAGGGGTGGCAGCAATAGAGAAATACTATGAAGGAATGGAAGAAGACTGCTCTCCTGTATCAGATGAGTCTTGGTTTGCAGGTGAAAGCTTCATCAAGTATGGTTCACCAGAAAATGATTTTTCCTCTATGCCAGTCTGCCTTTTAATAAGGTCTTAGAGAGGTGCAGCCAGGCTCCATCCTTCTGGTCGCACAGCTGAATTGCCTTCACTTGTGCTCCCAGGGCTGGCAGGGGTCTTTCCCCAGGTGCTCAATCAGTGGTTCAGGCCATGACCCAACAGTTACCATATAATATGAAAACCTAGTGACTTAGTTAGATAACTCAATAGTACAAAATATATCAACATAAAAAGTGCAGAAATATAACAGGCTTATTATAGCAAGGATCAAAGTGTCTACCACATTTACCACAGAGCAGTGTAACAATTCCACTTTGTTGTTATTTTTTTTTTTTCCAACAAAAACAGAAATGCGGGAAAAACATAAACACTGAATTTTGTACAATGCCTAGATTTTCCAGTGGTAGAAGTTATAAAGATAAAAGATGACTTTGCTAATAATTACAAATAACATGCTTACATAGCTGGTTTAAGCTTAAAATAAAACAGGAGGGAAGTATTTTGGCAAAATAAAAATAATATAAAAATATTATAATAATCTCTTGATGTCCACTCACCCCCAAACTGTAAAAATACATGAGAAAAAAGGTGGAACACTTTAGAGTAAGAATCTCATGAGTAAGTAGATAAGTTTTGCTGTACTTGTATACTTCAGGTATTTGCTACAGGTAAGTGATAAGTAATTAGAGTACAAGCCTAATATAATCTGTGTTATTTATTTTGTAAAGTAGTTCTCCTTTCAGGGCATGTTTTCTTAGAAGATTGATTAGTCTATTTTTTGTGCAAGTTTGGAAAATGCAGAATGATTAGAGATGCAGGGTTTTTTTTTAATCCTATCTCTGTCATTCTTTACATGAACACTGGCATATTCCCAGTGGTATAATCTATACCAGTATGAAAGGTAAAGCTTAGCCATCAGCACAGAAAAACAATCCTGAAGGGCAACTTCACTGCATTATAATGAGGGCTGGGAAAAACATGAAGCTTTCTAACTTCACGGTGCCTCAAAAAGTTTACAAAGAAAGCTCCACATGGAGGAAAAAAAGCAGTTTAATGCACAAAATATTGCTAGGTAGATCAATTGCTACTCCCATTGGGTTCAAGCCTGCTCACATTGAAGACAGTGGTGAAACTCTAATTATCTTCACAGTTTTTCCACAAAGAACTCACACAGACCTGAAAAACTGCTCACACTGTACATGGGTGAATGTTGAGTGCTGAGTGACATTGGGAATATTCAGGAAATGTGTGATTTGTGTGTATCTTTATATATATATATATCAGCGTATCTGAGATTGGAATTTATCTGAAGCAGATACATAGCAAGTATACTTATTTCAACATAATGTGAAGCTGTATTTTCCCCTTATGCTTAAGGATTAGTTACTCAGTTTTTGCTAGCAATATTTATTTGAGAAGTAAGAATCCTATATGACTGTTTTTCTGAAGTTTGCTAAGCTGTATCTGAAATAATATGGTAAACAAATGCTCTCCGATTTGGAAACCTGGTTCTAATTCTCAGCATTTGCCTTGGAAATCCTAACAATTCTGGTGATTTAGGAATTTACTCAGCATTTGGTAAACAAAGAATAAACTAAAGAGCTTTCCACCTCCTTATTTCCACTCCCGTCTGACTGCTCATGGATGCAATAAGGACAAACTGCTTTCCAGACCTGTCACTCATCTCCAAGACAAAACTTTGAATTACTGAATAGTATTACCAATATGTTTGCAAGCAGAATCTAGAAATAAACCATCAAGTGATAAAATACTGTTACAGACTTAATGGTATGTAACTAATTTTTTGTTGGGAAAATACACTACTTAAATTTCACTACTATGTTTTCTACCTAAAATATAATTGTGATGATGTAAATAAGAAATGATATGTTCACACCTGGAAGGCAGTTTCAGGAGCTGTGACATGTACTGTGCCTTAAACATTATGGCCGTTGCTCACCCCTGAAAGTCAAGCAGAAGAAATATTATGGTGGGGCCAGGGTAGGAGAAGGGGTTTCTAAAAAGATAAATACTGGTCCTTGGTACAAAATCCAGCTTTTCAGACTGCTCAAGTGTACATCAGGAGTGAAAGGTCACAGTACACAGAACTTATTTCATAGATCCACAGATGATGATTGAAAGGTATCAGTACAAGCTTATTAGATCTATTTTGCTTCCATTCTCTCTCCATATGGAGGGATGGATTTTTCTTACTGTCTTCCATACATATTCCGACTATTAGGGGTAGCAAAGTGGTCTACTATTAACTCTCTACAGTGAGTGCCTTCTTTCACATCCATTAGGTTTAACAGGCCTTGTTGATCAAAGCATTCACATAGGGACACAGAAGGAGGATGAAGCATTATGATATAGCTGGGTCTGGTCCCACCATACAAATGGAGCTTTTTAATCATTTCTGATGACTCAGGGTTCAGAGTTGACCTCAGTGAACCTCAGTAAAGTTAGCAGTACTGAAGTCCTTTCCTCTATCCTCATTAATTTATATAGTACCAGAATATAAATACATTGATATTGTAATGCATGTGCTGCTCAAAGGACTCAGGAGTTGTAAACTTGAGCCTTTTTGAGGGTGGGAGTGCTGACTGCTACTTAGTGCACAAGCTAGAATAAGGATATCCACACTTGATTTCAGCATGGATTTCAGCATTCACTCCCTTAATACTTTCTCTGACCTTGCGCAAATCATTTTAACTTTCTCTGCTGATCTTTAACTTCTCACATGTATAGTGAGAACCTTGTAAGTTACAGTTAAGTGCAAAGCATTCCTTTTCTTCATGAAAAATATTCATAACTTTACCAAGATATGGATAATAAAGACGATTTCTGACAGCCAGTAAACAAGCAAAATCCATTGAAAGTACAATTTGATACAGATTTACACCTTTCTTGAAGATTCAGTTAAGAGGTGAAAGCTTTTATTTTATTACATAAAAAAATGAACTAATAAGACAAATCTACTGAAAAATAAGTGCCAGATGCCTAAGTCTGATGGCTTCCTCTTCTTGAGCTTTTGAAAATAAAAGATTCTAAACACTTCTTTTATCAAGGCCTCTTAAATGGAATAATTTAAAGGAAAAACAAACAGCAATTGCATGATTGTAAAGCAAAATTAGCATTTTGCTCAAAAGGAATGGCAATTAGCAACGATGACATTGTGATTTATACTAATTGAGATTAAGTCAGACAAAATGGCAACATCAGTAATCATTTGAAGTACTGTATTACTCATACTGTGCTTTGTAAACATCTCTCTTGAAATTAAAAAGTAATTAGTAGCATTTTAGTCATTTAATTCACTATAATTAGGATTTTAGGGAAACTACAGTCCTGCTGTTAGAAGCCTTTAAGGTTTTGAATTGAGGGAATGACTTTTTTAATTTTTTTTTTTTTTAACTCAGCTTTTAGTGGTGGTTCACCTTCTGTGGTTCTCCAGTCCATAGAGGAAACTGGTCTCATTGGCAGTAATAGGAAGGTATTCATTAGGGATGGCCTGGAACAGACATATTCATCTGCTTAGTGCAGTGACATGAAATGTCTTAGAGAAATGCTTATAGGTTTGTTTCTTCAGAGGCTTTTTTTTCGCCTCCTTTTTGTTCTTTTCCTATCTCACCACCACATTTTACTAGATAGAACACAAGCTTTACAGTTTGAAATCAAGCTACCTAATCCGCCATGTTCTAATAACTTTAGAATTAGATAAAACAAATTTACTTCTCTTTCCTCAGTGTGACAGAACTACTGAAATTCTTCTTTGTTATTCTGAAAGGTTGCCTTTGAAATAAAACCCAGCTACAAAACATGTAAAAGTTTGCTGCTTTTGTGCATAGTAAATCAACAACCACACCATACAGTTGCAGCCAACTTCAGAAAGATTTATTCAGTAATGGATTAAATCTATTTCTCTGCTACTGTGTGCCTGATCCATCTGTAACAATGTGCCTCTCTTGAGCTGCAGGGCTTTGTATAGAGATGTAATGCCAGAGACAAAGGCTTTATGATCTATCAGGGTCATTCCTCAGGATAAAATATTTGATAGTTAGCATATTGATAGTGCATTGGAATTAATGAAGGCAGACATACTGCTTTAATTGATACCATTTGTTTCCGTAATCACTACTAATTCCACTGTCCAGATTGCTCTACTACTTCCTCATGCTCCATTAAGGCACTTCCTTCTGCTGCACAGGTGTTTGGTTTTTTTCCTTTTTTTTTTTTTTCTCCTGCTAAATACAGGAGAAATAGTAATTGGACAGCATAGAGGAGAATGGGCCCAAGTTGACTCAGAGCTTGAAGATCTTTGCGTCAGAATGTCTGCATCCTTCATGAAACCAGCACTCACATATTTGTCAACATGCCATTTAACCAAGGGTTCAGCTTTTCTCCAGTGCTTGCTGGCAAAAAATGCCAAACACGTTCAGCACCTGCCAAATACACGCAAACACAGAACAAATAAATATGGAAGTCAATGCTATTGGAGTACTGGGAACTCACCTGAGAAGCCACAGATTAATGACGTTATTAGTATGAGGGTAAGAGGGTTGTGAATCTCTAAAAAAATCCTATTTGTGTTAACCAAAAAAGGTAATTTTTAGTTGGAATGTGGTGATAGTTTTATAGGAAATACTAATGTTCCCCTTATATTTCATTCTTTGAATAATTTCTCTTTCTTTAGAAAATGTATTTATATCAAACCAGCCCTTCTTGATGTAAGCAGAGCTGAATGCAATTCCTTAAGAGAGAGGTGGAGACAGTTCTGAAGTCAGGAGCATTTCTAGGTCAGCCATGACTCTTCACTTTATACTTCTGTCAAAGAAGAAATACGTGCCATCTGTATTCCAGTCAGTGCACCAGTCTCTTTTGGTTAGAAGTGAATGAGGCTCCCAAGGTAACAGTTATTAGAAAGAGACTGGATTGTGCTGTTTCCATGTCACTTTAAAACAGGCCAAAAAAAAAAAAAAACAAAAAACAAAAAAAGAGCCTGAAAGAGTTCTAAATACGGCTTAAGAAGGACATATATTGGCAGAATTTGGGTCTTTAAGGAAAAATAGAAGAGTGTGCTGGTTTTGAAAAACACTGTCTCAAGAACTGAAATACTTTTCTCAGACTATAGTTATTCCCTTTGCCAATTTACGAGACTTCCAATACGTAAAGCTTTAATTTCTGTTACATATAAAATTTACTGATAGTCTATTAGACAGTGTGAGTAATCAGCAATTACAGTGATGTTAAAAATTCTAAGCCAGGCAATTAAACTTATTACTACAGGAGTGTGGTCTCTGTACAGGTAGCAAAACATATTAGTTCAGAGTAATGACACCATGTAATGAGTATGAAATTCGCTGGATAATGATGAAGAATTCACTTCTGTAGCTAATCTCCCTTTCATGTGACTTAGCTGCAATTACTGATATTAAAAGTTTTATCCTTTACATAATTACGTACTAGATGAAAAAAGAAAAATTGATCTCACAAATTTAAGATACTTATTTGGGGACAGTCTTGCAACCTGATTTAGGTTTCTAAAAAAGCAACAGAATGAGTATCCCCATTCTGAGAATCTTTTTAAGACCTTGAATAATTTAGACGATTAGGGCCATATGGTTCTGCCCTAGAAATTCAGAGGAAACAAATACATGGATACAGTGTGAAGTATTCGTCTAAGACCAACAGCCCCAGTAAACAATACGCTGACTGCTGGTTCGGTGTATGCAAAACAGATCTGTGCTTTTATGTCTGGAGGACAACTAAACTCCTCAAAAGCTCTGCCTTCGCTTATCTGTCTGACATGAAAACCCATCAAGGAAATGGGGAAATTTGTCATCTTCCTTGGACAAAATTTCAAATAAGGAATTAAAAATGAATCTGGAAAGTTTGGATGCATAGTAGTCCTAAAAGTCAGCTACCGGCCCCAAGCTAAGTTACAAGTTTCAGAAGGTTAAAAAAAATAATTCTATATTAACTCCTTCTATAGCTATACTAAAAAAGCAATTAAAAAATAATAATAATTAAAAAAAGCTTGAAGAATCTCCTATAACAAAGAAATCATTTTGTAGAGCTTGCAATTAGATTTGAGCTCTCTTTCAATGTGCATGAGCTTATATGAGATCCAAGAACTCATAGAAAAGGATGGAGGTCCTTTAAGAAGCCTGTCCTATCTACTACAGAGTAATATTTTGTTATCAGTGAACTCTGTTTTGTTCCTGTATAAAATAAATCTCCACCATTTGAATAGAACTACTGATACCAGTACAGCACAATTCAGCTAACTAGCATCTCTGCTCTGTTCCCAAGTCAAAACTTTTCTCATAGTTTAGGAAGATGGGTTTGCCTTGTTAAGGTGCCACAGACGGCAGATGAAGAAAACCTGTATTTCATCTCTTTAAAAATATATTTTCTCTCTGTTTTTCCTGACCTTTTCTGTTCTGCTCAAAGTCATTGAGGCACGTAGTGATTATCTGATTGACTAGCATGAGCAAATGTGGTGCTTGCCTTCTATTTCTTTTAGTTCTCAGAACAAATATAAGTGTTCTTGGAGAGCACAAATCATTCCTGCTTATCTTCAAAACACAGTAAGGCTTTAAGCCACTTCTTTACCTGTTCTCCTGTTCACCCAAGGAGAGAAAAGGCAACATAGGAGAGTCCTCTGATGGACACCTCTACTGACAACTAGAAGGAGGCAGAGGAAAAAGACGAAGAAGCACTTCTGTCTTTGTTACTGTGCTCTGCTAAGAAGGTACAGCTACTGAAAGAAAATGTTCAAAGATCCAATAGGATGACGGTCAAACAAAAATCAGTGAATTACAGAAACACCACTCATACTTTTCACAAACTCTTCTTGAGAAGATAAAAATTGGAAAAACAACAACATTGTAAAATTCTTGAATGTACTACTGAATACTGAATAGTTTTTGAAAGTCTAAGATAAAGTTGTTTAGAATATCTTTTCCTAGCCAACTATTCCTCCCTAGAATCTCACTTCTTGTTCAGTTCTACTGCATCGCTTTTGATTTATCACCAACTAAAGTTGGGGAAAAATGAAATGCAGTTCCTGAGGCCAGAATCAATATATTTTTCAGTCTGAGAGGCAATAGAGTAAAACTTTGGAGAAAACATGTCATCAAAAATGTGTGTGTTTGAATGGCTTGCTTATCGTGAAGTACATTTTCATCTTTAAAGTGTTTTGGTTTTTTTGCAAAATGCACTAAAAAACTGGAAAAAAAAATTGTAAGACTGCAATGCAATTTTAAAAAGAAAACTAGCAGATTTTAAGAAGGAATAATACAGAAGGAGAATATTATATGAGTGTTTTTAGGAAACATTTCAAAATGTTTTACTTGCACCTGTACTTAAGCTATTAGAACTAAAAGTGTATGTTTGGAGGCCTTTTAAAAGACCTTTGTGTGGTAAAAGCACAGCACAAGTACAAGGTGCAAAATCATTCTTCAGTGATTTTCCTCCCACACCTTGAAGTAACTTGTCTTTTTTAGATAAGCACCTCCCTGGACATGACATTAACAGTAATATCAAAACAGAGATATCAAAATTTATCCAATACAAATTCTGCATCATTCAAATCTTCTCATACCTTTGCATTTCACAAAAAAAAATGAAGCCACTATCTCATTCAGGTTCTGCTTTCTTTTCCTTCAGCATCACTAATTCCTTATAATACCATCTAATTACAGCAATCTTCTATGTCTCCTTTTGTCCCTCCTTCATCTTTTACATATACAGTGCACTTTGAAAGCACTGTCAGAACTATTTTTGGATCTTATCTCAGTTACACTTGAGAACAGTTTCACTTCTGTCGGGATCGCAAACACTTTACCTATATTGGTTTACCTGCTTTCCCATTCCAACTTATCCATGAAGCGAAACAAAACCACTCCAACTTTATTCCTTTTTTTTTTTTTTTTCTTCCATGTGTTGCCTCCAGTATTTGTTTTCAGATCAGAACTTTGTAACAGTATATATATATTTTTTACATTTTTGTAAGCAGAGCCAGGAATACTGTAAGCTCTTATTAAAGAACAAAAAGGAAACTGAAACTCAATCTTCTTACATAACTGAGAAAATATAAAACCATGAGTTTTAACTGCTACTCCACAGAGGTAGGGAGAAACTAAAATTGAGCGAAATTCACTAAAGTAACAGTGGATTGATTTGCCAGAACGTGAGCATGTGTGCGCATACATGTATATGCACCTTTTCCATGCCTTCCACTCACTTGTGATTACAAAAGTGGAATTCAAATCCATATGCTAGTTTCTAAAGGAAAGATATTTCACATACTAGTTGTATTTTTACCACTGGTGAATTTTCATTTCAATCTAGATTAAATGTATCACTGAAATTCAATGTGATACTAATAAAATCTTTGGTCACCAAGTCACAGTA
Organism: Centrocercus urophasianus; assembly: GCF_019232065.1. NCBI lineage: Eukaryota > Metazoa > Chordata > Aves > Galliformes > Phasianidae > Centrocercus > Centrocercus urophasianus. Next base: position 14,400,127 of record NW_024884586.1, on the reverse strand, counting down.
ACTACTCATATAATGGAGTAAGGGGGAATTCGAATCAGGTCAACTTTTTTTTTTTTTCTCATTGATGATAATATGAAAAAAAGAGATAAAAAATATTTATATCCAAGCTGGATTTTGGAACTATGGAAGTTTTTTTTTTTTTTTTTTTTTTTAAAAAAAAAAAAGACATTTTTATGAAACTAAACGAACAGTGAAAAAAAATATAAAAATCACCACATATGTATATAGCATAATGCCATCATAAATTATAAAATCCTAGAAAAATGTGAAATTCAAAATGCTTTTTTTTTTTTCTTATGTAACAGAGATGAAAGAACAATAAATCTCAGCTTGAGCCATATCTAAATGAAACATTTTTGCTTTATTTTGACTACATTTATACTGTTCTTGTGACCTACTTCATGGAGTAACTGTTGTCTCCTCCAGCCAATTACTCCAGAGCAGCATGCATCCATGCTACTCTGGGGATGGCCAGTCCCTTATAAAATTGATTTGGACAGCACTCGGCACATTACTGGCAAAGAACATATTCCAGAAGCTACTGTGCCTACTCAATGCAAATACCCATAAGCACGCCACACTTACCATCTGTCTGCCCTCGTGTGCCACGTGTCCGCACCATCAAGCTTGAAAAACAGCCATATGGAGCCAAATGCTGCTCAGTGGTCCTGGAGACAACAGGCTGCTCCTCCAGTTGCCACTGATGCATGCCCTGTGTGACATCTTGTCAGGTCTCTACTAAGCCTCCCACGATCGAGGTCAGTCTTAGTTACAGGATATTAATTAAGCTTCCTCTTTCAGAAATATCCCTGAAGAAGAAACACATGCAGCTGTTGGTCGTGTATTGAGAAATACGATGTTGCACGGTGGCTCTGGGAACCCAAAACTAGACACAGCACTTCTGAGGTAGCCTTCTGGACTACTGAATGGAACGATCGCGTCCCTTGGCGTGGCTCTTTGCTGCCAGGATGTATTGCTGGCTTGCATTCAGCTGTCCACCAGGGTACTCAAGCCCTTTTCTCTATTCCATCAGCCTCATCCTGCACAGGGACTTTTTTTCAATCTTGTAGCAGGACTTCAGATTTGCTTTGACTGAACTTTGTGAAGCTCCTGACGTCATTTCTCCAGTCTGCTCAGAATAGTCTGTTCCAAGTCACACACAAACTCAACGAAGATATACTTCATCGCATCATCCGGGTCATTAAGGATACAGTCCGAGCACTGGGTCCTGACAGATGTAACCTACTTTTGGTCACAGGCCAGCAGCTGTGCCACACAGTTCCTTCCTTTTGTTTCATACGCTACACACATTGGTGTTCAGACATCTGAAACTCACCCTGACCCGTGCTGCTTCTAAAACAGACATGTGAAAGCCGCCTTGCCTAGCTGTGCCTCTAGACACACCCGTTCTGGTTTTCGTCCCCTCATTCCTCTTTACCTTACAGTACCCATTTCCTGGCATATACGAAGTCCTTTCACTAGGTCAGTAAGCCTGTTTGCATGCGGACTAGTTCTCGCTCCTCAGAAAGCCCGCTTGCGACGCCTGCCAGGTAGCCGACTAACCGCATACGACGACTTTTTTTCCCCTTTTTTTTCGACTTTTCCCTTCACGTAAAACCTCCCAGCGCGGCCAACGCACGGGCCGATGATCACGCGCGCAACGCCTCTCCGCGCGGACCAAAACGGCGCGAGCCCGTCGCCTCAGCCCGCGCTGCACCTTCCCGCCTGGCCCCAACCGCACCATCTGCCGCTCGCACGCGCGCATCCCGCACGCGCATCCCGCACAGCCAATCCCGGCGCCCGCCCCGTGCCGCTGTACCTCGGCGGCGGTGCTTCTTCCCCTCGATGCCGGGCTCACTTTTTTTTCCCCCGCGGGCGGCTGCCGGTATGGAAGCCGTTGAGTCCCAATGGTTGTCGAATGCCCGTGACCTGGGAGCAGCGCGGAGGAGCCTAACGGAGGTGCGTTCTGCTATCCGAGACACCCCGAGAGCCCGCTTCATACAGGGTGGGGCTGTGTGAAGGGAGGGCTGCGCCTGGCTTTCCTCGTGGTCTGGTCCCATCTCCCCTATTCCGGATAAGAGCTCTTGGCTCTTGAAAAGTCATATGTTTCTCGTGTTGGTAGTCACCCTTATGAACTGATGAATGCTTTGTTGTTGAATCTTTCAGTTTTAATTCTACAGTTTCAGTCCGGCAAGCAGTTTTGGTATAAGACAGAAGTGCCCAAGCATTTGCAAGTCTCACACATTTGTTGTCCAGCAGCTGAGAGAGACAACGGCAGTTTTTTAAAAAAAATCTACTGCACACTTTGATTTTGTTGATAGCATTCCCAACTTCTGGGTCCAGTTAAATTCTTACCTCTGGTGATGCTTGCTTGAATCCTCAGTCGTCACCATCTGAAGAACAGAATGAAAGGACTGTAAATGATCTGATTAAGTCTAAAGATCCCTTAGGAACTGTAAGGGTCACATCTGTTTCTTCAGGTCTTGGTGACTAACAGCATCATAGGCCAAAAACCCATCTGCAAAAACTGCCTTGATGTCATACACACTATTTTGCATTTTACATATGATTTTGTTATTTAACCTTATAAATGATGTTTCTACATTTTAGTCTCACAGCTACTGTCTTCAGAATGGCTTCTGTGCTGTTAATGGTCATATGCTGCTATTACAAACTCCATTTTACTCAGAGTTTGTCTGCATAAATATTTACTTAGTGTAAAATCATCCCCTTAATTTGCAAAACCTCACAATCCGTCTACAATTGAAAAGTTTATGATTCTGTACCAGTAAATAAGGTTGGTTTTGTGTATAATATTTTGCTTGAAATAAAAAAAAAATACAATAGAAAGGAGGAATCAAGACATTTAAAAGAAGCATGGAAGTTTAACGCCTCCATAAATTAGGGAAGTGCACTAGCATTGGCTAGAGCAGTTAGTTTTCAGCGTAGGAGCCTATCTGCTGCTCTGTTTTGGATTTGTGACCAAAAACAGTGCTGATAACAGACTGATTTAGCTATTGCTGAGCAGTGCTACACAGAGCCTATGGGAGTTTTCTATTTCTTTCACTGTCCTCCCAGCAGGGAGAACAGGAGCGCACAAGTCTTTGAACAGCTGTCTGTATGGTGGTGAGCTGCCTGCTGAGGTTCATCCACAGCAGTTTTCTGAAAGGGGCACAGAAGTTCAACAGCTCAGTAAAGTAGGAATCCACACAAGATTGGACCTCAGCATGGTAAAGCAAGCTCATCCCAAAGTGATCAGTAATGAGATACCTAATATTGATGTCTCATTGGTCAATATTTTTTTCAAGGTTAACAAGCAATAAAATGAATAAGGCAGTTAACTTTCTTATACAGAGACTGCAGTAAAGTATCAGCAGAAATTGAATTTCTAAAATACTTTCATTAAAATATGTAATAAGTCTATCATATATTATTCATCCAGGCATTCTTCAAAACAGGAAAGCTACTAGCATACTTGTCATGTTCTGGACTGTTATTCTTACTGTGAGTATCAATAATGTGATTAATTGTCCTGCCAACAACTTGCAGTATACACAGGCGTGTTTACATTTCAGCAAATGAGACTACTTTTTTAACTTTCAGTGCTTCTCCTTCATGTTAGAGAAACTGCAATATTGGACTTAATGGATCTGTAATTTACTGTGTTTATTAATATTACATAGGAGTTTCGTGCCATTTTTCCCCAGCATGTCTGGCCAGGGATCCAGATTATCTTCATTGGAATTCTTGGCAGGATTTTTTTCTCCATTAAATACTCCATAACAAGGAAATTTCAAAATGAAGTGTTCTTTGGAGACCTCATAGTCTCCAAGCCCTCGTTAAATTGCCATTTATACAATATGCTTCCTAACCACCAGGGTCACTTTGCTGTGAAGGTACAACGCAACAGGAAAGCAGTAAATCTTGGGGAAGATTTCACAACCGTCTCTGGCAATTAAGGTTTTGAAAGACATCTTCTCTGCATAGCCAGTAAAATGAGAATCAAAAGGCAACTGCAGGACAGCCTAGATGAAATGAGCCAACTGCTGTCTTGTATTATTTCACATTGAGAGAAAAAACTCAGGCTAAAGTGAAAAAATGATAGGCATTGTTGTGGTACTCCACTGTGTAGTAACAAAAGATTCTATGGAGTTCTTTTGACCAAGGGAGAAAAATATTTTTAGGAGCTGTTGTTTCATTTCAAACATACAGAATTTCTTTGTCAAATAAGAATTCAGAGAGTGACAGTCCTTTTTTTTTTCTTGCTTTTTCAGAAGTTCAGTGTCTGTTGCTGAAGATTCTCTCTTGCTGTGAAAGACATTCATTGAATTCAGTCTAGACAATCTCTTCAGTGTTTCCAATTTCCATTAGACTAGAAATAGGACTGTATTCCCACCCAAATTTAGAAGTTTTCAATCCACTGGACGTGCTGACAATTGTTTTGCGGAAACATTGTAAGGCACATTAGAATCTCAGGAGCTGGAAACTTTTGTCTTTTTTTCCCCCAATTTTTGCTCCTTATAATTCTAATACTTAAAAATACTGTAGAATTGTGTCAGTGCAACTCTGCACATCAGTAATCTATACCTTCATCCAGGTCAAACTATGTATCTCCCATCCTAAACATGGATGTTTAAATAAAGCTCCTCAGATATATTCAAATAATACTCCTCAATGCAAATTTAAAAAGTTAAAATAAAATTTGCTTTTTAATCATTTTTAATAATAGTGTTGCATTTTTAAGTAAATTGATTGTGTAGTTAGTCATCTTACTCTGAAATAGCAAAAGATTTTTCCTAGATCATGCAATACTTAATAATGCAGCATCATTTTGAAGTACGGTTAATGTTAATGAATCTTATGTCTTCCTGTATGTTGTTACATTAGGAAACAACATCATGCATATGAGAAAGAGGAACGTGATATTTTGTTGTGTCACTGAACAAGTTGCTAGTTAGAAACCTATATCTGTCGAAGAACTGGTTGCAGTGTAAAACTGAAGCAAGAACTTTTTCATATGGCTCCACCATATACTACTACATGCCTCACTTGCATGATTCATTACATGCATGCACACGTGTTCCTAGTAGCAGTACTGCATTTGAGCTACATTTTTAGAAATGCTTCAGGGCTAGGAAAGGGTTCAGCAAGAAACAAAAATAGAGTAACAAGGACATGATAAGTCATATAATGCATGTGTTAAGTCTCGCAAGAAGACTATTTATCAGTGCTGGTTTCAGGATAGATTCTGATCTGATTGAAGTACTATCATTCATTACATACTCTAGTTCTTAAAAATCTAGTAGGAAGTTCAGCATTACACTTAGTATTTGCACCACTATGGCAGTACACTTGTGGTAAGTGGCACATTTTGTGACACAAACATCAGATGAGACATTTTATGTACTTGAAAGTACTTAGTATTGATACTAAGTGTTATGAAAAGCAGTGTACTGCATTATATAGAAAAACACGTGATGTGGCATTGAGTTCCTATTTTTATCTTTTCCTACAACATAGATAACATATAGTTGTATTTCATATTCCACTTTACCAGGAGCAATGCCAATATGAAACATCAATATGTGATGCAATGTAAATTTCAAATTTCCAGGCTGTTCTGAAGATGAAATTTTAAATGAGCAATTGGGTATTCTTCCTGTCAAGGCTCTGAGTGCTCTAATAGACCTCAGTGGCCATGAAGACCTCACATATTAAGAGACAAATACCACACCCTCTCCTCATGGCCTATTTAAGCTCATGCTTGGACATTCATTCTTTTGTTCAAATATACTGTAGGCACATCTATCTCCAGCTCACAGCCATTCCTCTAACTGATCATGGACGAATGTCAGTGATCCAGAATCTGACCTATAGACTGATTTATAGCTCGACTTCAGACCTGCTTTGTTGCTGTAGACTTTTCTGGCAATCACTGGACTGTGTCTGATCTTACCTAATCTCCCTTAGACCTGACTTTTGCCAGGAAGTCCTCTGCCTTGCCAGCTTTGTTACCACGCTCAGCTTCCCTGTCCCCGTAGGGAGCAGCCAGACCATGCTGCATCCTGACATTCACATGCATTGCTTTGTCAGTTAAGACATCTCAGAAAGTGCTGAAATATATGGAAAAGAATGTATTAATAGATATACCACCCGTAGAGTCACATGCATGACATGACTGCCCTTTCTTTCCTTAAGTTTAACTAATTTGCTATGGCTCTGAGTAGAAACTAATTAAGTGCCCATAAGATGTTTCTATGGCAGACTTCTCTCTTCCTTGTTCTATCAGCATGCTGCAGTGATGTATTAGAGCATAATAAATATACTGCAGCATTAATTGGAAAGAATTAATTGGAAAGAACACAGTTTGATTCATTCTGGTGGTGTTGTATTGATCATTTATTGACGTTTAAAAAATAAGCTATCATTTAATTAATTCATTTTTTTCCTAGACACCTTTACAATAACCTCTTCACGTGCTCAATTCAGTAGTTTGAGTTCTTTAAGCTCAGTAAAATATATCAGAAAAGACCCCTAAGGCAGTTCTCTCTATTCTTTTTTGAGTTGGCTTTGTATACAATATGCTATTCTAGAAAAGATGCCTTGGAGATGGAAAACCACAAAACTATAGTCTAACCCTATACTTTTACATGCCTGCTTTGCTTATACTATGGACATCCCATCCTTCCTTCTTTATTCTGCTGGCTCTGATTGTTGAATGTTGCATCGTGTGGCCTGGAGTATTTCTTTAGTATGTTGGTATCTGCTGTCCTGTCTGTTCCCTCCCTCCTTCTTTTACACCCCCAGTTTTGGTGCTGGTGGGGTAGTGTGAGATGCAGAGTACCTTGGCTCAGTAAGCCCTGTCTAGCAATAACTAAATCATCAGTGTTATCCATATTTGTGTCACAAATCCGAAAACTAGTAGTGGACAGACTACTACACTGAAATTAACTCTTGCCTAGTCTGGATCAGTGCAGGAACAAATGAATTGCTTTCTGATAGTGATGATTAAGTTGGCTGTTCTTCTTGCTGCTCTCATAATATTAGTGTGCGTGTCATCAAAGTAAACTGAGTCAATTTTAATTCTATTTCTCATTCAATTTCTCTTCTATAGTGTGAATATGCCACGGTATGTAAAAATTGAACATGTTTCAGAGGTTCCTAAGCTGCTTTTTGTCTCATGCCTGCAGGATAACCTCCTCCAATTTTTGTGATTTTGAAGCTATTATTTACAGTAGAATGTAATCAACAAACAATGTTCACAAATTTAAATGCATTCAGTGCTTTACTCTGGCATAATGTCAATAAATAAATACTAGTTAAAGTACAACAGAATCAATTCAGCATGGGATCAGAGATCAGAGATCATGCGAATGCAGTTATAGTAATAAAGCCTTGTATTTACAGCTACTTCCATCTTGTTTTCATCAAATGAAAATGCTGGGGCTTGTTCTGCTTTTGGTGAATTCCTGTGCTTAGTTCATTGATCTGAAAGTTCATATTGCAGTGGATATACTTCACATATGCTTATGTATCATGCTTATTTGTATTACCTGGCAAGTGTACTAGAGTTGAATATCAACTTGCAGCTTTTACAGTCAGTAACTGTCTATATGATGTTGAATTACAGCATAACAATTACTCCTTTCTTAATTCTGAAGCATATGAGACTATCAAAGCAAGAATATATGTAAACAAATAAACAAAAAAGTTGAAACAAATGCTTTCCACTGGAAGCAAGACAGCCTAGACTTTAATTTAACTGAACAAAAAGCAGTGAGAATTTGCACTGGGGAAAGCTACAAAGAGTTTATTATTTCAGTGCAACACTTAAAATGGTAAAGGCAAAACCAACAACAACAACAACAAAATAGCAATTACTATTCTTTGTGGAAAGGAAGGGAAAACTAGATTTTTGTTTTTTTCTCAAATCTCTCCTGTCCAAGGTGAGTAGGAGATACAGACTTGTGTGTAAGCTTGAGTACGAATTGGGCACGTTCTTTTTAGCCAGTTCATCTTGTACACTGATGAACTCTGCTTTACACGACAAATAATAAGCTGGAGCTATGTCCCAAAGAAGCATTTCATTGTTAATAGATGTGTTATGAATACGAATACTTTTATTTTTCCTTTTAGACACTATCAGAGGCAGGTCATAGCCACAGCGTATATATGCTCTGAGTCAGAATATTAGTGTCTATCAAATCTTATGACATACATTTTCTCTATCCCACTCTATCACCTGCAGTTTTGTCTAAGAGGAAAGAATAGCAGCACCAAATGAAAACTATAGTGTCAAACATTAGGAGATTGAAGTGATGGTAGTAAACTACAGCTTGTTTTATTTGTACATATTTCATACACAAACGTGTTTGAGGATGCTGATTTTATCGATAAGCAAATTATTTGATGTTCTTAGATGTTAAACAATTTTACTTTGCTTTCAGTTTATAATATCACAAGAACCTGAAGATAAAATTTCAACCTTTTATATGCAATTGGGGGCATAATTCCTTCAATTATTACTCTGATTATTGTTCATATCCTATTAGTTTCTCTACCTTGAACTGATATGACATTTCAGGCTATGGGAAATCAATGGCATAAAAATTTCTCATGCTACTCTGAACTGCTGATTTAGATAGAGAGACTAAACATCAGATAGTATGGATAATAAAAAAGACTAAAGAAAGGAAAACCCATCTGATTTAGAGAATCTGTTAAATTGTTTGTGAATATTGATGTAGTATACAGGGAAGAAAAAAGCTTTTTGTTGATGCCTGAGGCATGAATAAAACTTTCTTTCAACTTAATTGTTTCTATCTTTGCATGTAATACTATCTGCACACTTCAAACTCAACCAGTGCTTTATATCATTTTTCAGTACTAACTGCACTTCAGTACTAACTGCCAGGCTGTGCTCTTCTTACACTATGCAGTTATATTCAATCCTTAAGATTAGGAGAATGTTCTGTATTTGTCTGATTAAGACAATGTCTGTATTTGTCTAGATTCTACTGCTACCTGTTTTCTAAAGAAGTAAAAATTTCATGTACATGTGAGTGCATGCTTCTGTACCTCAAATTCTTTCAGTAATTTGATTTTCTAACTTTTGTTACCTACTTACAGGAGGCATCATGTGCTATAAGCACTATGCATGCCAGCACAATTGCCAGAGAAATGAGGAAAGAAAATGTCTTGATCTGGTTGTTTTTCCAGTGCTCTCTGAAGGTAATTATGTAATTATACTATACACAGTGGGAGTTAAAGGGGGGTGGGGGCTGTAATATAGACAAAATTGTTTGGAAATTATATTTGAAGATCTGTTCTTGTCTGCAATTGAGGACTTTACTGTTTTTGAGATTTCTAGCTTATATTTGTTTTAAAAAAACCCACAAGATTGAAGAGCATTTTAAATGTTATTTCCTGGCTCGCTCTTGGTTTCCTGTGGATTCTAGAAGTGTCAGACTAGCTGTAGTAATATTTTTGGGTGAGGGAGAAAAAATATAAAGCTTACGTTTTTTACGAAAGATATTTTTAAATCATTACTTAAACCTTTATGTTAGTCCAGATTAATTTGTTCCTTTCATATAACCTCCAACACGAAGGTTGAGAAGAAAGCAATAGAATAAGTGCAGTGATAAGCAGCCAGTGAGGAAAAAAACCTGGCTGTCCATAGTCAATTATTGCCTGTGTTTCATTCTAAGTCTGCTTGTTGTGTGCTTGTGACTTCTTATAGGTGTGTGAGCTAAGTAGGCAAAGTAGCATTGTGGACAGAAAAGAAGTCAACTGCTTGTTTAAGGTGTTGTGTGAAAAGTGTGAGTAAACCCAAGAATGAGGGTATGGATGGAATACTTGAAATCTTTGGTCTTGTTATAGGTGCTGTTCAAACGTATAGTTTGGCACAATCATGGTTATGAGAGCAGAAAGTTAACAACTGTATCTTTTTAAGTTTACTTTATTAGAGCTTGAGCAAGAATGGAAAGAATTACTGGGCAGTTCTGATTAAAGGGGAAAAAAAAAGTACACTCAGTATTTAAGATGTTTTGGATTTCTTTCTTCTGCAGTTAATGAAATCCTTAATCTTCTGTCACAAAATAGTTTATTATGGCAGGTGGACCAAGGAAAGAAAACAGTGAAACAGTAGAATAAAAATAATAGTGTTTTGTCTTTGTGGACAAAATTATAAGAGGAATTTAAACATACCATTTTCTGCTTTCTTTGAGTGAGACAGATAGGAATGATTCCAGAAAAAGGTTGATACAGATTCTCCTATCTGTAGAAACTTTATTCCAATCTTATTGATCGGCCTCTGTTGTCTGCAAATCTGGGTTGTGTACCTAATGAAAAACAAATCTTTTTAAAGGCCACTAGTGCAATCAATTGGAAAAGAGATCCTGCTTTATTTCAACTCTTTTTCTGGAAATTTAAAAAAATGGGTGAAAGTTAAAGAGAAAAAGAAAGTCAGGATTTGAGTGTAAATATCAGCTAAAATTTCTTGTAATATGTGTTCGACATAATTCTGATGCTGGATAAAAAGAATTCAGGAACTTCACAGTCTGTGTCTATTACAGTTTTTTTCCACTCATAATTTTGTTGCTCTATAGATGACAATTCTGAATTTTTTACTGACATTAAATATTTCCCTTTTGTCACAAATATTTGGAGAGCCCAAGTGAGCTCCACCTTTTGCATTCTTATATTAGGCTAGCCACACTATTAAACTGTTCTTGTGTTTCAACAGTAGTATGTATTCCTTATTGCAAATCACAGGGCAAATGAAAGTTTTAGGCTTAGAAGCTCTCAAGTGTGTTTTTAATCGAGATAGTTGCCAGCACACAGAAGCAGTCACAAGATTAACAGTGCCAAAGTGCTTTAAAATGGAGAGAGTGGAAAATTTTCAGGCAGAAATTTGGCAGAAAATATTTCTTAACTAGTGTGTTAGTTCAAATACAAAAATAATAATAATAATAATAATAATAATAAAAATATATATATACACACACAAATCCACCAAATGCAAAGTTACACAATTGTAATTATTAAACACTTTTCTTGGGGAAAAATAACATGTCGTATCTCCTGTATTTCATCTCAAGTTCTTACATCTTCATTCTTTTAGCAGATTAGTTGTAATATTTCCTCTCTTAAATGATATATTGGGGAATGGAAAAATCAACAGATCACTGATAGTTTTTCTGATGTTAATCCATTTGTCTTTCTTGTACGCAAAGAGCAGCATTTTTACTCAGCAGCTGAGTATCAGATTTTATTGTATTGTAGACAAAACACAAAATTAAGAAGTAAAAACATCAAAATGGAATGTTAATCAACTAAACATCTGTGTGACCTTGCCCTTCACAGAGTGCAAGGCAGTATGTCTCAAATATGATCACAGAGCATGTACTTATCTCACGGTCCACAATAGAACCTGTGAGAAACAATGACATTCATAATGGAGCCAAAGCAAGAGATGATATTGATGTTGATTTTTTCGCCAATGAAGCATCAAGCAAAAATTCAAACAACAGGATTAATATAGGTGTATGATCCTATGTCTAGCAGCCATAAAATCTTTGTCTGATATGTAGTTGTTTCTCTCAAAGGATGAACAAGACTGGAAGAGCAGAGCATTTAAAGAGGAGTTTCCGTCAGGAATTTGATATTCCACCAGACATCAGGAAATTTGAGTAGTATTAACATTTGAGTAGTATTAACATCAATGGCAGTTTGAAATTTCTGTTTCTTGCATACCTGCACTGCAAACAGGAGAGGGTAAAATGGCTTTTCTGCAGCACAAGAAATCAAACTGTTCTTATATTTAAAGGCTATACTGATTCTTACTGGATACTTGAATGTTTCTTCTCAGGCAGTTAACTACATATATTTGAGACTACATCTTCTATTAGGCAGAATAGCTTTTTTCCTCAGGTGGTTTGTTAACTTTCCACCTGTTGCCAGAAATAGAGGGAATGCTATGTAACATCTGTCTTTTAAATGACAAGTACTTAAAGAGTAAGACGATTAGAAGTCCAGGTTAGGAGTCTTTGACAAATCATTTTACCACATCTCTGAAGTATTTCTATCTGATACTGGATCTGAGTTTATTAGAAATAGGAAAGTAAGGAAGAAAAATACATTTGTAAGGGTAAAGGAACAGTCTCTACACTCACTGGGTTTCCTTTTAGTGGATGATGACCATGCTGTAGTGATATTCAGTATCATGTTTAAATTGTAAGTTCTGTATATCAAGGACTTTTTCAGTTTGTGCAACATCAATATGAATTAATTGTTGGAAGCAATGACTGTTGAAGAGTTAGGACATTCAAAAGGAGTAAAGAAACTGGACTCACCACCCAGGACAAATTGTGCCTGAACTGAAGCCTAAGTTATATCCCTATTGAAAAGTTTCTTTGAAGAAACTTTTTAAGAAGTTGTCAGTCTCACATTGTATAAGCACACATTCAAGACTTCTAGCATCATCAGCCTTTCTGTGTATCCTGCTTTGCTTGAGAACACACAAAACCTCACAAAATTGCCTGATATAAATGCTACTGAACTGTATTTACAGTCAGATGGCTAAAGGCAAAATTTAACAATAATAGACAGGATGACAAACATTAAGGTTTTCACTCTAAACCATGCTGTTGAAGGTGTTGAGATCTTCTGGAGTTTATGTTATGTTGCAACAGACTAAAATGGTCATGTTAAAAGCATTCAGATGTCTTATCAGATAATACTGGCTTTAACAGCTTGTCAGTGCTAACAATATGAACAGATACACAAAATAGATAAGTGGAGGTTAGCAGATAAAGAGATGCAAATATCCCCGCTGGGCTTTACATTATGTCCTGGGGGTGTTCAAGTGATTTAATTAGACCACTGGATATATGCAGAAAAATTAGAGGGACATATTCCACACTTATATTATGCTTGGAAGTTATGCAATCATTATGGTTAAAATTTTTCACTCATTATTAGAGAGATCAATGAATGAGAGGTAGAGGTTAAAAACATGCATGCTAACAGTAAAATATCAAAAAACTTTTTCACTAGCATTTGAGTGTTCTGTTATAATATCAAATTTGTTGAAATTCCACAGGAAAAAGTGTTTGAACTAAATTGCATACTATGAAGTTAAGATTGCTGCAGAGGAACCTGAGATCTTTTGAAATAGAAAATGCCAAAATGCCATATTTCAAGGGTAATCAAATATGTTCTTCAACAACAAGCTAAAATAACATACTTGCCACTAATATTTTCAAAAAAAATAAAAATGAAAATAAAAGGAAACTGATAGAGGCAAGTTTTGCTTTTTAACTCCTGTCTGTAGCTAAAACTGGTTTGCTGTTTAAATGGAAGAGGGAAAGTATATTTGGAAACATGAAGCAACACATCCAGCTCAATTAGAGTTGCTTGGTAATCAGGATGATGAGCTTCTCTATCCATGCCTTCCCCCAGAAAGGTGTATTTTAGAATCTTAGGTACAGAAAAGCTGGTCTTTTTTTGTAGGCTTGCTCAATTTTCCTCTGTGCCAGCTGGCTGTAGTGCTTATGATGATTGGAGAGTATGAGCAGCCAGTCCTTCCATATCTCATTTCCCCAAAAGATTTTCTGTCTCTGGAAAGTCCAGGATGGATGTATTCTGCTAGAAGTCCATCATATACTGAAAAACAATGCAGGAGGAAAAATAGCTATATGATGAGAGAGCTGTATAACTCAGGTTTTGAACATGTATTCAAGCAAGCTATGGCTCTGTCTAATTTATGTAATCTACAGAATGCTGCATTTATGCTTGGGGATCAGAAAATATTATCTAACTTGCAGTTTCCTGGCAACCTCTGCAAGAGGTTAATGACACAACAATAATCCTACTCCTGGCATTGTGGATGCATGCTTTTGATGATTATCCCACTGTATATATCCATCTAACTAGCTAAGGTTTTTTTATTAGCTGATACCAAAAGCTCTTTTTGTAGAAGAGTGATGATAGAGAATTAATATAGCTTCTCCCCTGACTTACATGTATTCTATCTTTTCCTGTAAACATCTCGTAGTTCCCCTGCTAAGCCTACATTACAAACCTCTTTATACAACACTATCCTATCTTGGGGGAGTGGACTATCATGGGCCTTTGACCTTCTACCACTTTTGCAAGCTAATAATTGTCTTGAAGACATTTTATACATATTAAAAACAAATATAAAATTGGTCATTTTATTGTCTTTATGAAATTGAAGTAGTAAGTCTCCATAATCAGTATCACAACGGCCTCAGCACTCTGCATAACTCATAGCATACGTTAAGAATATTAATACTCGCTGTGTATTTTGCTAAGGACCTCTTGAAATAAACATACAGTTGTTAAAACTGATGACATCATTTCTAAAGTCAGAAAGTTTCTTTTGCATGAGAGGGAAGGCCTGGATATCACAGCATGTACTCAACCTTTTTTCTAAGCTTAATCACCTTGCAGTTTGCACCTGACTGAAGACTGATGCTGCATGTTTGCATGTGAATTAAGAATTATAGCAGAATTTTAAAAGGGAAGAGTTTATTTGGGACAGAAAACCCTTATTTATCACATATGATTGCACATCTGCTATGATCAAAGATCTCACAGCAGCAGACTGATTCTCAGTGTCTGACATATGAGATGACCGTGCTGTTGGCTGCTCTTGGCAAGCTTTTTCTACGGTCTAGAATTCAAAAGACTCCTTTAATAAAAATGAATAACTGCTCGGTGTATGAGGACTGATAATACCATTCCTCTTGCTTCTACAACTCATTCAAGTGACTCTCTAATGTGGGGTTTTGCAGATGCTGTAGTGAAATGGCAATACTGGGGTTTTCTGTAGCTAACTTTCCTAACGAAAACTTTCCAGTCCTTATTGCTCTCCCTAGTGCTTAGTTTCTGAAGTGCTTACCCTATGAGAAAGGGATTGGAAAGAGAGAACAAAAAAACCTGAAGAATGATTTTATTAGTCTATTTATTTCTTTCTCTATTACAATTCTATGGATTTTTTACATCACAGAGCATCTGCAACTAATGTAATATTGCACTGTCCCAGGCAGAAAAGATCTTTAGCGTGGTCTCTTGAAACCATCAACTTTTCTCTTTATTTTGCTACCTTGCTCTACCTTTCTTCCCTGGCACACTTTATTCCACTGTGGTAGAGAAAGCCCTTTTCCCTTCGTAGGAAGCAATGACAAAATGACTGCATTTTCTCTGTCACCTCAAATAAGTTACTAGAAACAAGTGCGAAGAGAAATATTGTAGAACAAAGTGCTAATGCTTGGTAAAAGAAAACCTGTAAGTTGGTGTATAAATTTAGAGATCACTGTGAGATTTTCCGCAAAATTTCTTGTTTCCACTCTTGCACTTTCTGTCATTTGTTAAAACAACAACAAATTAAAAAAAAAAAAAAAAAAAAAAAAAAAAAAAAAT